>NC_057805.1:222717804-223075752 GCF_018294505.1 Triticum aestivum | reverse complement strand
ATTATTTTATATGATTTTTGAAAGATTTAACAATATTCTGGAATTATTTATATTAACAGAAAAGGAATATGACGTCAGCATTGCGTGGGGATGACGTCAGCAGTCAACAGACTCGTTGACCAGGGTCAAACCAGACAGGTGGGTCCAGTGGGACCCACATGTCAGCCTCTGTTAGTCTAACAGTAATTTAAACTAAACTAACAGTCTAATTAGAGGGGTGGGCCCCATATGTCAGTGAGTGATTAGTTAATCTAATTATTTTTATTTATAAACCAATTGTTAGACTAATTAACAGAAGGGGGGCCCGCATGTCAGTGGCTGGGGGCCGCCCAGTCAGCACGTTGACCGCGGTCAACAAGTCAAGTGGGGCCCTGGGGCCCGTGTTTAGTGGCTGTGAGGTGGGGCCCGGAGGGCCACGTCGGCGGGCGGCGCCGGAGACACGCCGGCGACCATCTCCGCGGCGGAGCATCACCGGACTTCGCCGGAAAAACGCTACGGGGCACGGGGAGAGGTGCGGCTAGGCGCGTTCGATCGAGCGTCCGACGCCGCATCGATCTACGTCGGTCCCGTGGGCTAACTCGACCGGAGTGGCGCACTACATCGATGGCGGTGTCGACCGTGGCGGACGCTGGTGTTCTGGTGTCATCGCGAACAACGACAGAGGCTGCGACATGCCCAAAAGAGGGGTCCGACGGGGTCCTAGAGGTGCCCGGAGCACGACTACGAGCTCGGTTGAGCACTTTATCGTCGGTAGCGACGGCGACGAGCACCGCGGCGGAGTAAAGCTCGGGTGAAAAATGGAAGTGGCGGCTACGGGCATCTACGAGCAGCGCTGAGAGAGGGGAAAGGAGAGACTGCTCACCGGGGAGGCACACGGAGGCCACGGTGGTGGCTTAGGAGCCGCAGGGCGTCGGCAATCGGCGGAGGAAAGCCGGCGACCGTAGGCGCGGAAGAGCTCGATTCCGGGGCTGTGGTGGCGCCGAGCTCGAACCCTTGGTCAGAGATGGAGTAGAGGAAGCAGGCGGAGCTGTTGGACTCCTCGGCGAGGCGCGGGGAGCATGGTGGCCCCGTTAATGGCGAACGGTGGCGGTGATGGTGTTCGGGCGAGATGGAAAAGCGAGGGAGAGGAGCAGGCGGGGGAGAAAGATCTCGAGGGTTGTCGACGAGGCCTAGGGGACTCGTCCTTATCCCCTCGGCGTTGTGGCGGCGTGGGGCGGCGAGCAGGTCAGGCGGGGGCGGCGAGGGGCGTGCGCCCTCGGTCGGTTGAACAGAAGAGGAGGGGGAAGACGACAAGGGGAGGGGGGAGGTGCTGGGCCGCTGGCCCGATTCGGCCGGCTAAGGCCCAGGGGTAGGCGGTGGATCTCTCTCTCTCTCTCTCTCTCCTCTTCTTTTACATTTTTTTAACTTTTCTGTTTTCTTTTATTTTAGTTTTAGTAAATTACCAAAGTGGCACCTAAATAGATTTTACAAATTAGGCCACTGCCACAATAGTTTAATACTTATAACAATTTAGTTTTGAGAATGTTTATTATTTTTAAAGCATTTAAATAATTGTATTTGCTACTGTTTTATTCATTTTAGAGTATTTAAACATTTTATAAAAGTGTGGTTTCTCCACCATAATTACCTATGCAATATTTGGTTCACTCCGAACATTTTAGTTTTAATATTTGAAAACTTTTATTGTTTGCTTTTATTTAAATTTGAATTTGTTTCAGTTATGAACTATCGAGAGTTTATCAACAGTAACCGCGGTGACATGGCATCATTAGCGGGGGATCACTGTAGCTTAATTATCCGGGCGTCACAATTCTCCTCCACTACAAGAAATCTCGTCCCGAGATTTAAGAGGGGAGTAAGGGGGGAAGGTCTGGTAACGAATCTAGCGGGTCTTCTCATCCTGGCTTGCACTTCTAGAAGAGGCTGGTCCAATACATTGATGTCTTCATTTCTCTGCTTCGGTCATCATGATGAAGTCGGCGTCCTTTCTTCAGGAACTCCATCGTACTTACGAAAGAATAAGGGGTGGGCATTCTGGGAGAACGGGCCTCGACAAGGTTGTCTATCGGGTTGACAACATCGAGGAAGGTGGCGAAAAGTAACCCTCGAATCGAAACTTAAGAAAATATCGAGAGCAAAGTAAGGAGGTAACCTGGGAAGTTTCGAGCGGGCAGGCAATCGTTCGATGGCTGTTATAGGGCGTGAAAGGGTCACAACAACGGGAATAAGTATTGTGTCCGATATCAGACTTGAAGGTGGCTCGTGAATTACATACGAGGCCAGGTGCGAGGAACAACCTTGGAAACAGGGGGTGTACATAAGAGTCAGGTATCGACCCTGTGGAACTGTGGGTTATGGGCCCACCATGTGGGTTAAAAGTAGGAAGGGCGGTGACATCTTGCACGATCATGATAGCAAGGGATGGCAGAGGGTAGCCTGTCAGTTATATGTCAGCAACATCATCGGTACCAAGGGCGAGGGACGAAGAGAACCATTTTCCTGCTCGTTGAAACGAGGCGGACCATTAGGCAAAGTTCTCGTCCATCGGTGGTTACCGAAATGTCACCAACAATAATAACAGGGTCTTACTGACAGAGTTGTACACCGAGGTGTTTAGATAAGCAGGAGAATATTACTGCTTAGATCATATAGTTCATCAGAAAGGTTAAACCCCACAATGGAAAAGAAAATATGATTATCAGATTAAACAGAAGAATGGAAAGGAAAATGTGTTTAAACACATATTTCAAGGTTATAACCTTCCCAAGGACAAGCTGAGCATGATATTCATGACATGATATAATGTAGAAAACTCTTTAGGTAGGGGAGAGAAATTTCATGATATTACGCATACAACGGTGTTTGGATAATTGAGTAGGAAACATTTAGCATTGGGCTTCAAATGTTCCTGTTGAAAATCGGAGTACCATAGACATGCTTCGAGTTAGCATTGACATGGTCAACAGGGGAAGATCAGACTTTGGAAACAAAAAGGATCCATCAGGAACAACTTATAGAGTAAGTCTTACAATTTCCTCATGGAAGAATAGCTAGCCTTGCTAAAAGGTAAAACTTATAACAATAGGTCCTCCCGCCAGGTGTGCTGGGTATCATCACCTTACCGGGTCATAAATAGGCCAATGTTATAACTCTTGGAAATATGTTCCAACCATCATATCTGACCGAGATTCAGATCTGATTGGTGTCAGGATAACTCAGACTCAGGAAGCCTGAGAAGAAAGGTGCAACACAAATTGTCGAAACGACATCGGAGATTCTCGGGAGATGAACTATGGAAGCGAGTTCCGGACAAGGGTTCATCATTACATCAAGGAGAGGTGAGGAGGTGACTGATTGACTCAGCGACAATCCATTGAGATTTCCAAAAGATGGATTTCCATCACTATGTGAACAAGGAGATAACATTAGCTAGATCAAATGACTTAATGATGTATGCTCGAGGAAAACATACACAGTTAAACATTGGTTGAAATGTGCACCCGAAATATGGGCTAGGTAGCACAATCAATGTCCGAATGATGATTCATTAAGACATAGGCGTAGAATGAAACTATAGGCCAATAACTTCAAAGCATTAGGGTTGCTAGAAGTTTAGAATTTACACATCACAGACCATTTGTCGGTATTTCGTTTAGAAACAACACGGGGACCAAGAAGAATGGTGATGGGGAGAAGTATCACTGTACCAAGATGTCATACGAGGTGGTGAAATTCTTACGGCATACTTGACATAAAAGATGGTAATACTCCAAGGTAGAACATATCATAAGCTAGATAGAAAGGAAATCGAGGTACAACACAAAACACGAACAAGTTTGGGTTGAACAGAAGGCAATCGAGTGGTCGATGATAACACAAATCATCGAGGGCAAGGATGGTATTTCTCATCATGAATTCAATTGATATCCTTGAGGAGCTCGGAATGTTGATGATGATCATGACACATTTGTCGAGAGGATCCACGAAGAAGCAATTGATCAGCGACTGCATCAAGCAAAAGGACTGATGCAACAAAAGATTATTGGAGCCACAGATACTACACAAACTCGGGGCCAATTTTTGTTGTTCGAGGTGAAACGATATGACGAGGAAAGTCGACGTAAGCTTAGCTCATCGTCGAAAGTGGTGCTCCGGGAATAAGGACCAGATAGCACAGTTACAATCATCAAGATAATGATATAGCCAAACAGGCTAGGAATGGCGCGATCGGGTACAAACTCGCACTTAAAGAAGATTACTAAGAGTTGTTGAACCGTAGTGCGGACTCGGTTCAGTTATCGGTGTCTTTGCGTGATTAATAGTTCAGAGCCCGTGAAAAATTGGGATCAGTGAGAATGTAGCACTTGATGAAGAACTCATAAGAAGTTATGCAGTTCCATGATAATCTCGAGATACCAGGGGTAATACTCGACGACAGATCAAGGTAGAGGTTGGACTAGGGTATTGCTTTGCAGAAGACAAGTGCTTAAACTTGCACGAGAAATGGTGTTTAAAGGAGAACATGGTCGGAACCACGATTGCAAAAGGCCAGATCCCAGATATAAGATGAACTTATACCAAGGGAATAATTAATTTAAGAAAAGCTTTAATGATAAGATCTACATCGTGTCCATGGGCATGAACGCAAAGTTCAAGGTCGACTCCCACTTCTCCAATGCATAACCTTTCATTTACTTCTCGCTTTCGATGAAGTTGTATGGTAAAAAAAAATTATCTGGTAAAAGACCAGAAGGGTATGGCTTGTGAAAACCTTCGGGTTCATACGGTTTTTAGGGAAGGTATAGGTTCAATCCATCGGGGCATCTTAGAAACATATACCTCAAACTTCAAGAGTAAAATCACCAGCTCAAAAGTAGAGTATGGTTATCAAGCAGATGATACAATTTACCAAAGGCATTATATACCCATGGAAAGACTCACAAGGTTATTCAATAGGAAGGACACTGTCGGATAAAATCCAACAAAGGAACCGATGGTCCACAAGGGATCTGTTGTGAGCATTGATACTCAACCAGAGGAAGAAGAATGCAAGGGATCTGATTATAGAAACAACTGACTAACTCAAAGTTCAAATGCAAAAGAATTAAGATTTCCAAATCAGGGGGTCGGAAGCAATGCTCTGATCAAGGATGGATAAGTTGAGTAGGCTTAGGGGTACAATCGATGGCAATTTGATAGGTCGAGATCCAGCTCACGTTAAAAATGACGTCTGAGCCGGAAGAATGAATTCTAGGATATGATTGAGGATTGCGAGCATTCGCAACAAATTGAATCAACGGACTCAAAATGATAATGACAAGGGATGCCAATAAGATTACGAGACTTATGGGATTAACCATAATGCAAGCAAACAAGAATTTCGAGAGCAATAGGCTCCTGAGGACTTTCGGAAGATCGAATAGTATTTTGAACACTTTTGTGAAATACTTGAATCAACTGGGGATGACCGGATACTCGGTAAGTGCTAGAAATTATCCGTAGTGGTATTCATGTGGCAAAGAACAGCAAGGCAGTAAGCTCAAAAGATTCTCGGAGCAGCAAAGAGAATTTCGGGGAAGATCAACTGGGAAACATTGTATGAGTGGCGAGTATACGTGGTTATCCATAGGAGTTTATCGATGAAAGGGAATTGCAAAAGCGATAAACACAAGTTCTCGGGTTATCAGCGGAGAGTATCTTCAGGGTCTTCTCGGGCAGCAGACGATCATCAGTAATAAGGGGCTCTCCGGGTGAAAGTGATAACGAGATCCTAATGTTAGATTTAGCAAAATTCATTTAACCCGAGTAGAAAAGAGATCAGAGTCCCAGAGTATAGACAAGGAGTAAAAGATCCTAATACCACCCAATGGCGACGTGGGCCCGTAAGACACACAACCATGTTAGTAAAAGTTTTGTAATGTCTAGACTCGACTTCGGCCAAGGAGTGTGGATAGGGGGATTCCTACAGGCAGTCGGTTCTGATACCAACTTGTGACGCCCCCGATTTGACCGTACACTAATCATGCACGCAAATGTGTACGACCAAGATCAGGGACTCACGGGAAGATATCACAACACAACTCTAAAACATAAATAAGTCATACAAGCATCATAATACAAGCCAGGGGCCTCGAGGGCTCGAATACAAGTGCTCGATCACAGACGAGTCAGCGGAAGCAACAATATCTGAGTACAGACATAAGTTAAACAAGTTTGCCTTAAGAAGGCTAGCACAAACTGGGGTACAGATCGAACGAGGCGCAGGCCTCCTGCCTGGGATCCTCCTAACTACTCCTGGTCGTCGTCAGCGGGTTGCACGTAGTAGTAGGCACCTCCAGTGTCGTAGGTGTCGTCGTCGACGGTGGCGTCTGGCTCCTGGACTCCAGCATCTGGTTGTGACAACCAGACAGAAAAGAAAAGGGGGAAAGGAGGGAAAGAAGCAACCGTGAGTACTCATCCAAAGTACTCGCAAGCAAGGAGCTACACTACATATGCATGGGTATATGTGTAAAGGGGCATATCAGTGGACTGAACTGCAGAATGCCAGAATAAAAAGGGGGATAGCTAGTCCTGTCGAAGACTACGCTTCTGGCCATCTCCATCTTGCAGCATGTAGAAGAGGGTAGATGGTAAGTTCACCAAGTAGCATCGCATAGCATAATCCTACCCGGCGATCCCCTCCTCGTCGCCCTGTTAGAGAGCGATCACCGGGTTGTATCTGGCACTTGGAAGGGTGTGTTTTATTAAGTATCCAGTTCTAGTTGTCATAAGGTCAAGGTACCACTCCGGGTCGTCCTTTTACTGAGGGACACGGCTATTCGAATAGATAAACTTCCCTGCAGGGGTGCACCACATAACCCAACACGCTCGATCCCATTTGGCCGGACACACTTTTCTGGGTCATGCCCGGCCTCGTAAGATCAACACGTCGCAGCCCCACCTAGGCACAACAGAGAGGTCAGCACGCCGGTCTAAACCCTATGCGCGCAGGGGTCTGGGCCCATCGCCCATTGCACACCTGCACGTTGCGTACGCGGCCGGAAGCAGACCTAGCCTAGTGGCGTTCCAGTCCAATCCGGCGCGCGCCACTCAGTCGCTGATGTCAAGAAGGCTTCGGCTGATACCACGACGCCGGGATACCCATAACTACTCCCGCGTAGATGGTTAGTGCGTATAGACCAAATGGCCAGACTCAGATCAAATACCAAGATCTCGTTAAGCGTGTTAAGTAACCGCGAACGCCGACCAGGGCCAGGCCCACCTCTCTCCTAGGCGGTCTCAACCTGCCCTGTCGCTCCGCCATAAAGTAACAGTCGGGGGCCGTCAGGAACCCAGGCCCACCTCTACCGGGGTGGAGCCACCTGTCCTTTCAGCCCCCTCATCAGAATCACTTGCGGGTACTCCTCGAGCCGACCCGACTTTAGTCACCACATGTGTCATGTATATAATGTATGTAGTATATACCCGTGATCACCGCCCAGGTGATCATGGCCCGATAGTATAGCACAGCAGACGGACAAGAATGTAGGGCCACTGATGGAAAACTAGCATCCTATACTAAGCAGTAGGATAGCAGGTAGGGGAAACAACTGTAGCAATAATGACAGGCTATGCAACAGAATAGGATTAATCGAAAGCAGTAACATGCTACACTACTCTAATGCAAGTAGTAGAGAGTAGAGTAGGCGATATCTGGTGATCAAGGGGGGGGGGCTTGCCTGGTTGCTCTGGCAAGGAGGGGGTTGTCGTCGACGTAGTCGATCACAGGGGCAGCATCGGTCTCGGGGTCTACCGGAGAGAAGAGGGGGAAGAAACAGTAAATATAAAGCAAACATAGCATCACAAAGCATAACGTGGTAATACGACGTGTCGGGTGTGACCTAACGTATATCTACACGAATAGGTGAAGGGGGAAATTCAACCGGGAATGTTTTCCCGGTTCCGGACCTGTGCCAGACAGATGACCGGAGGGGGAAAGTTCCATGTTCAGCATGCTAGAGGCATGTGACAAACGAACGGACCGCGTATTCGGATTCGTTGGATTTTTCTGAGCAACTTTCATATATTAAACATTTTCATCCGAGCTACGGATTATTTTATATGATTTTTGAAAGATTTAACAATATTCTGGAATTATTTATATTAACAGAAAAGGAATATGACGTCAGCATTGCGTGGGGATGACGTCAGCAGTCAACAGACTCGTTGACCAGGGTCAAACCAGACAGGTGGGTCCAGTGGGACCCACATGTCAGCCTCTGTTAGTCTAACAGTAATTTAAACTAAACTAACAGTCTAATTAGAGGGGTGGGCCCCATATGTCAGTGAGTGATTAGTTAATCTAATTATTTTTATTTATAAACCAATTGTTAGACTAATTAACAGAAGGGGGGCCAGCATGTTAGTGGCTGGGGGCCGCCCAGTCAGCACGTTGACCGCGGTCAACAAGTCAAGTGGGGCCCTGGGGCCCGTGTTTAGTGGCTGTGAGGTGGGGCCCGGAGGGCCACGTCGGCGGGCGGCGCCGGAGACACGCCGGCGACCATCTCCGCGGCGGAGCATCGCCGGACTTCGCCGGAAAAACGCTACGGGGCACGGGGAGAGGTGCGGCTAGGCGCGTTCGATCGAGCGTCCGACGCCGCATCGATCTACGTCGGTCCCGTGGGCTAACTCGACCGGAGTGGCGCACTACATCGACGGCGGTGTCGACCGTGGCGGACGCTGGTGTTCTGGTGTCATCGCGAACAACGACAGAGGCTGCGACATGCCCAAAAGAGGGGTCCGACGGGGTCCTAGAGGTGCCCGGAGCACGACTACGAGCTCGGTTGAGCACTTTATCGTCGGTAGCGACGGCGACGAGCACCGCGGCGGAGTAAAGCTCGGGTGAAAAATGGAAGTGGCGGCTACGGGCATCTACGAGCAGCGCTGAGAGAGGGGAAAGGAGAGACTGCTCACCGGGGAGGCACACGGAGGCCACGGTGGTGGCTTAGGAGCCGCAGGGCGTCGGCAATCGGCGGAGGAGCGCCGGCGACCGTAGGCGCGGAAGAGCTCGATTCCGGGGCTGTGGTGGCGCCGAGCTCGAACCCTTGGTCAGATATGGAGTAGAGGAAGCAGGCGGAGCTGTTGGACTCCTCGGCGAGGCGCGGGGAGCATGGTGGCCCCGTTAATGGCGAACGGCGGCGGTGATGGTGTTCGGGCGAGATGGAAAAGCGAGGGAGAGGAGCGGGCGGGGGAGAAAGATCTCGAGGGTTGTCGACGAGGCCTAGGGGACTCGTCCTTATCCCCTCGGCGATGTGGCGGCGTGGGGCGGCGAGCAGGTCAGGCGGGGGCGGCGAGGGGCGTGCGCCCTCGGTCGGTTGAACAGAAGAGGAGGGGGAAGACGACAAGGGGAGGGGGGAGGTGCTGGGCCGCTGGCCCGATTCGGCCGGCTAAGGCCCAGGGGTAGGCGGTGGATCTCTCTCTCTCTCTCCTCTTCTTTTACATTTTTTTTAACTTTTCTGTTTTCTTTTATTTTAGTTTTAGTAAATTACCAAAGTGGCACCTAAATAGATTTTACAAATTAGGCCACTGCCACAATAGTTTAATACTTATAACAATTTAGTTTTGAGAATGTTTATTATTTTTAAAGCATTTAAATAATTGTATTTGCTACTGTTTTATTCATTTTAGAGTATTTAAACATTTTATAAAAGTGTGGTTTCTCCACCATAATTACCTATGCAATATTTGGTTCACTCCGAACATTTTAGTTTTAATATTTGAAAACTTTTATTGTTTGCTTTTATTTAAATTTGAATTTGTTTCAGTTCTGAACTATCGAGAGTTTATCAACAGTAACCGCGGTGACATGGCATCATTAGCGGGGGATCACTGTAGCTTAATTATCCGGGCGTCACAAGAAGGTTGCGTAGTAGACATCAAGCTGTTTTTTGGCGCCGTTGCCGGGGAGGTGAGTGCTTGAAGGTATATCTTTAGATCTTGCAATCGAATCTTTTAGTTTCTTGTTTTATCACTAGTTTAGTTTATAAAAGAAAACTACAAAAAATGGAATTGATTTTCCTCATACGCTTCATCTTTTCAATATCTTTCGTGAGTATGATGGAAAGGAAAATTGTGCCAAAGTATTAGAAGAAGATTGCATTAAAATGTTTGGCACTAAATCTTTGAATGATGAGCATGATTGCAACGTTGTTAGTATGAACTGTTTGAATATCCATAGTACTAATGATGATTGCACTAGTCATGATGAAAATATCTCTTATAAGCATGTCGATTTTTGTGGAGTGCATAGAGCTTGCAAGTACACACCAATTCGGGAAAAATAGATTTTGCAAGAGGCATAAGTACTTAGAAACTAAATGGTTATAAGAAAGGCTAGATGTTAGTGCTGGAAATTTAAAATATCTTCGCCATACTTGTGAACTTTGCAATGAACATGGTCATCTAAATATCAAATGCAAATTGTTTCATTATCGAATCGTGTCCAAAAATTGTGATGACTTGATTTCCCTTGCACATCATAATGAACTTAGTTTGCTTTTGGGTTATGAAGAAATGAAACGTCAAACTAAGCATATTCTAGAATATAACCTTGAGAAATTCCTCGATATTGATCTAGAAGAAATTTATATGTATTGTGCGGTGAATTGCATTGAAAATCCCTATATTGCCAATTACATAAACAAAACAAAGCAAATAGAAGACGAAGAGAATACTAATGAAAGGGAAGAGACTTCCCAATATCCTCCTATTATTTCTTATGATGAATCAGGTAACGAGGAGGAGCCTTCTATTCAACCAATCTCATTAATAAGGAGCTCAAAAAAGAGGGTTGAACCCACACATGATGTGAAGAAGACAAACAAAAGACGGAGAAGCAAAGGTAGAAAGTTATCCCTCTCAAATGATGTTGCTCCTATTACTCATTGTGATGATGATAATTGCTATACTATTGGTGCTATCCATACTATTAATGATGAGAGTGATTATGCTTATGATATGAAAAGGCCCAAGCTTGGGGATGCTATGTTTGATGAAGATGATGTTTTTGAGAATATATTTGCTGCAATTAATGTTTGTCCCGAGCTTGGGGATGCTATGTTTAATAAAGATGATATTTTTAGTCTCTCAAGTTTTGATATGCAAATTTATAATGATGATAGCATGCCTCCTACTTATGATGATTATATTGATGAATGTGGGTTTGGAAGAGTGTGAACTTTAGGAAGTAATGATCCCACTATTTTGGAGGATGTTGAATCTTATTATGATAATTATGAAAGTGGATTTGGAGAGGTCATGACTTTATTTAGTAATGATTCCACTATCTTGGAAGAGGTTTCAATCGATTATGATGAGAACAAAGGTGCTACTTATGATGATTATTGTGATGAGACTTATGCTATAAAAAGTAGTGATGATTATATTTATAAAACTTGTCATGATTATGATTACCCTTTTTCTGAACATTACTCTTTTAATGTGGAAACAATTTATAGTATTCGAGTCTCTTATGATACTCCCACTATTCCGAAAGAGAAGAATTTTGCTTATGTGGAGAGTAATAAAATTTCTATGCTTGTAGATCATGAAAAGAATGCTTTATGTGATGGTTATATTATTGAATTCATTCATGATGCTACTGAAAATTATTATGACGGAGGAATATATGCTTATAGGAATTGCAATAATATCAAGTTTCCTCTCTATGTGCTTAAAGTTTTGAAGTTATGCTTGTTTTGCCTTCCTATGCTAGTTGATTATTGTTCCCATAAGTTGTTTGCTCACAAAGTCCCTATGTGTAGGAAGTGGGTTAGCCTTAAATGTGCTAGTCATATTCTTCATGATGCTCACTTTATGTTTCAATTCTTATCTTTTATGTGAGCATCATTGAAATCATCATGCCTAGCTAGGGGCATTAAACGATAGCGCTTGTTGGGAGGCAACCCAATTTTCTTTATTTTTTTTTGCTTTTTGGTTCTGTTTAGGAATAAATAATCCATCTAGCTTCTGTTTAGATGTGGTTTTGTGTTTTAATTAGTGTCTGTGCCATGTAAGACCTATAGGATCTTCTTGGATGATAGTTATTTGATCTTGCTGAAAATTCCAGAAACTATCTGTTCATGAAAACAATTGTTTAAAATCACCAGAACGTGATAAAATACTGATTCCAATTGAAGTAGATCAATAAACAAATTATCTAGGTCGTCCAATTTTTTTAGAATTTTTTGAGTTCCAGAAGTTTGCGTTAGTTACAGATTACTACAGACTGTTCTGTTTTTGACAGATTCTGTTTTCCGTGTGTTGTTTGCTTATTTTGATGAATCTATGGCCAGTAAAATAGTTTATAAACCATAGAGAAGTTGGAATAAAGTAGATTTAACATCAATACAAATAAATAATGAGTTCATTACAGTACCTTGAAGTGGTGTTTTGTTTCTTTCGCTAATGGAGCTCACGAGATTTTCTGTTAAGTTTTGTGTTGTGAAGTTTTCAAGTTTTAGGTAAAGATTCGATGGACTATGGAATAAGGAGTGGCAAGAGCCTAAGCTTGGGGATTCCCAAAGCACCCCAAGGTAATATTCAAGGACAACCAAGAGCCTAAGCTTAGGGATACCCCGGATGGCATCCCCTCTTTCGTCTTCGTTCATCGGTAACTTTACTTGGAGCTATATTTTTCTTCACCACATGATATGTGTTTTGCTTGGGGCGTCGTTTTCTTTTGTTTAGCTTTGCTTGTAGTTTGAATAAAATACTAAGATCTGAAATTATTAAATGGGAGAGTCATCACATAGCTAAATAATTATTTAACTACTCATTGATCTTCCCTTATATCTTTTTGGAGTAGTTTGTCATATACTCGTGTGCTTCACTTATATCCTATGAGTAAATGGTTGAATGAATTGAATATCATAAATATGAAATTATATATGTTTGATATGCTTATCCCATGGGGAGTAATGACATTACATATAAGAAGTAGAGGTGGTAAATTTATTGAAGGTTAGCAAACATTGTATTGGTCACTTGAACAATTCATGAAAGAATATTGAAGGAAGAGAGATTTCACATATAAATATAGTATCTTCGACATCTTTTATGATTGTGAGCACTCATTAAAATATGACATGCTAAAAGGTTGATGTTGGACAAGGAAGACAACGTAATGGGTTGCTAAAAGGTTGAGCTTTCCTTTCCCCCACATGCTAGCCAAATTCTATGCACCAAGTAGAGATACTACTTGTGCTTCCAAACATCCCTTAAACCAGTGTTGCCATGAGAGTCCACCATACCTACCTATGGATTGAGTAAGATCCTTCAAGTAAGTTGTCATCGGTGTATGCAATAAAAATTTCTCTCTAAATATGTATGATCTTTTAGTGTGGAGAAAATAAGCTTTATACGATCTTGTGATATGGAAGCAATAAAAGAGAAGGACTGCATAATAAAGGTCCCTATCACAAGTGGCAATATAAAGTGACGTTCCCTCGCATTAAGATTTTGTGCATCCAACTACAAAAGCGCATGGCAACCTCTGCTTCCCTCTACGAAGGGCCTATCTTTTATTCTTGTCTTTTACCTTATGCAAGAGTCATGGTGATCTTCACCTTTCCTTTTTACATTTTATCCTTTGGCAAGCACATTGTGTTGGAAAGATTCTGATATATATATATATATATCCAATTGTATGTAAAGCATCATGAGCTATTATTGCTGACATTACCCTCGAGGTAAAAGGTTGGGAGACCAATCTATAAGCCCCTATCTTTCTCTGTGTCTAATTAAAACTTTGAACCCATAAATATCGCGTGAGTGTTAGCAATTGTGAAAGACTAAATGATAGTTGAGTATGTGGAGTTTGCTAAATCAAAGCTCTGACATAGACTCTTCCTGAAAATAAGATGAATTGTAATTATTTGATGACTAAGAACACGGTTTGTTAGTTTTCAAGAAGGTTTATGATCTATACTTTAACATGTGAATAGCTTGTTACTTCATCATGAGAAGCTTTATGAGATGAGCTACCGTTATGAGATATAATGATGCTAGAAAAGGTGATTGAAATTATCATTGATCAAACTTGTGCACCTGCTAGAATTCACACTTCATAAATTATTTCTTTTATCATTTACCTAGTCGAGGACGAGCAGGAATTAAGCTTGGGGATGCTGATACGTCTCCAACGTATCTATAATTTATGAAGTATTCATGCTATTATATTATCTGTTTTGGATGTTTATGGGCTTTATTAAACACTTTTATATTATTTTTGGCACTAACCTATTAACCCAGAGCCCAGTGCCAGTTTCTGTTTTTTCCCTTGTTTCAGTGTTTCGCATAAAAGGAATATCAAACAGAGTCCAAACGGAATGAAACCTTCAGGAGTGTGATTTTGGAACGAACGTGATCCGGGAGACTTGGAGTTGAAGTCAAGGAAGCTTCGAGGTGGCCACGAGGCAGGGAGGCGCGCCCCCACCCTCGTAGGCCCCTCGTGGCTCCCCTGACCGATTTCTTTCGCCTATATATATCCATATACCCTAAAAACATCGGGGAACAGAATAGATCGGGAGTTCGCCGCCGCAAGCCTCTGTAGCCACCAAAAACCAATAGGGACCCTATTCCGGCACCCTGCCGGAGGGGGGATCCCTCACCGGTGGCCATCTTCATCATCCCGGCGCTCTCCATGACGAGGAGGGAGTAGTTCACCCTCGGGGCTGAGGGTATGTACCAGTAGCTACGTGTTTGGTCTCTCTCTCTCGTGTTCTTGAGGTGGCACGATCTTGATGTATCGTGAGCTTTGCTATTATAGTTGGATCTTATGATGTTTCTCCCCCTCTACTCACTTGTAATGGATTGAGTTTTCCCTTTGAAGTTGTCTTGTCGGATTGAGTCTTTAAGGATTTGAGAACACTTGATGTATGTCTTGCCGTGCTTATCTGTGGTGACAATGGGATATTCACGTGATCTAATTGATGTATGTTTTGGTGATCAACTTGCGGAATCAATGAACTTATGCATAGGGGTTGGCACACGTTTTCGTCTTGACCCTCTGGTAGAAACTTTGGGGCACTCTTTGAAGTACGTTGATTTGGTTGAATAGATGAATCTGAGATTGTGTGATGCATATCGTATAATCATACCCACGGATACTTGAGGAGACATTGGAGTATCTAGGTGACATTAGGGTTTTGGTTGATTTGTGTCTTAAGGTGTTATTCTAGTACGAACTCTATGATAGATTGAACGGAAAGAATAGCTTCGTGTTATTTTACTACGGACTCTTGAATAGATCGATCCGAAAGGATAACTTTGAGGTGGTTTCGTACCCTACCATAATCTCTTCGTTTGTTCGCCGCTATTAGTGACTTTGGAGTGACTCTTTGTTGCATGTTGAGGGATAGTTATATGATCGAATTATGTTATTATTGTTGAGAGAACTTTCACTAGTGAAATTATGAACCCTAGGCCTTGTTTCCTAGCATTGCAATACCGTTTACGCTCACTTTTATCATTAGTTACCTTGCTGTTTTTATATTTTTAGATTACAAAAACCTATATCTACCATCCATATTGCACTTGTATCACCATCTCTTCGCCGAACTAGTGCACCTATACAATTTACCATTGTACTGGGTGTGTTGGGGACACAAGAGACTCTTTTTTATTTGGTTGCAGGGTTGTTTGAGGGAGAACATCTTCATCCTACACCTCCCATGGATTGATAAACCTTAGGTCATCCACTTGAGGGAAATTTGCTACTGTCCTACAAACCTCTGCACTTGGAGGCCCAACAACGTCTACAAGGAGAAGGTTGCGTAGTAGACATCAATTTGTTTTATCACACTAACGGATCTCACGAGTTTTTTGTTGAGTTTTGTGTTGTGAAGTTTTCATGTTTTGGGTAAAGATTTGATGGACTATGGAATAAGGAGTGGCAAGAGCCTAACCTAGGGGATGACCAAGGCATCCCAAGGTAATATTCAAGGACAAACAAGCATCTAATCTTGGGGATGCCCCAGATGGCATCCCTCTTTTGTCTTCAATCCATCGGTAAATTTACTTGAGGCTATATTTTTAATCGCCACATGATATGTGTTTTGCTTGGAGCGTCTTGTATTATAAGAGTTTTTGATTTTTAGTTTGTCAATATCATCCTTGATGTACACACCTTTTGAGAGGGACACGCTTTAATCATGAATTTATTAGAATAGTCTATGTGCTGCACTTATATCTTTTGAGCTAGGCAGTTGCTCTAGTACTTCACTTATATCTTTTTAGACCACGACAGTGGTTTTATTTTGTAGAAATTGATGAACTCTCATGCTTCACTTATATTACTTTGAGAGTCTTAAAACAGTATGTCAATTTGCTTAGGTTATGAATTTGGTCCTAATATGATGGGCATCCAAGAGGGATATAATAAAACTTTCATAAAGAGCTTTGAATATATGAGAAGTTTAATTCCTTGCATTTGTTTTGAGATATAAAGATGGTGATATTTAGGTCATGCTAGAGAGTAATTGTGGATTGGTAGAAATACTTGTGTTAAAGTTTGTGATTCCCGAAGCATGCACGTATGGTCTATCATTATGCGATGAAGTTAGAGCATTATTTATTTTTGATTGTCATCCTTATGAGTGGCGGTCGGGGACTAGCGATGGCCTTTTCCTACCAATCTATCCCCATAGGAGCATGCATATTAGTGTGTTGCTTTGATGGCTAATAAATTTTTGCAATAAGTATTTGAGTTCTTTATGACTAATGTTGAGTCCATGGATTATACGCACTCTCACCCTTCCACCATTGCTAGCCTCTCTAGTACGGCGCAACTTTCGCCGGTGCATTAAACCCACCATATACCCTTACTCAAACCAGCCACCATACCTACCTATTATGGCATTTCCATAGCCATTCCAAGATATATTGCCATGCAACTTCCAACAATCCGTTTACTATGACATGCACCCTCATTGTCATATAGCTTTCCATGATCTTGTAGTTGGCATAGTATTTGTGGCTTGTCCACCCTTCATATTTTATACATGTCACACTAGATCATTGCACATCCCGGTACACCGCCTGAGGCATTCATATAGAGTCATATCTTTGTTCTAGTATCGAGTTGTAATTTTTGAGTTCTAAGTAAATAAAAGTGTGATGATCATCACTATTAGAGCATTGTACCATGTGAGGAAAGGATGATGGAGGCTATGGTTCTCCCACAAGTCAAGATGAGGCTCCGGATTTAAAAATAAAAAAGAGGCCAAAGAGCCCAAAAATAAAATAAAAAAGAGAGGCCAAAGAGCCCAAAAGAAAAAAATAGAAAAAAGAGAAAATAAAATGAGAGGAAAAGAGAGAAGGGACAATGTTACTATCCTTTTCCATACTTGTGCTTCAAAAATAGCACCATGTTCTTCATGATAGAAAGTTTCCTATTCACTTTCATATACTAGTGGGAATTTTTCTTTATAGAACTTGGCTTTTATATTCCAATGATGGGCTTCCTCAAATTGCCCTAGGTCTTTGTGAGCAAGCAAGTTGGATGCACACCCACTTAGTTTTCTTTTGATCTTTCATACACTTATAGCTCTAGTGCATCCGTTGCTTGGAAATCCCTACTCACTTGCATCGATATCAATTGATGGGCATCTCCATAGCCCATTAATTTACCTTGTTGATGTGTGTCTTTCTCCCTTTTTGTCTTCTCCTCACAACCACCATCTATTCCACCTATAGTGCTATATCCATGGCTCACGCTCATGTATTGCATGAAAGTTGAAAAAGCTTGAGAGCATTAAAAGTATGAAACAATTGCTTGGCTTGTCATCGGGGTTGTGCATGATAAATACTTTGTGTGAAGAAGATAGAACATGACAAGACTTTATGATTTTGTAGGAATAACTTTCTTTAGCCCTGATATTTTGTGAAGACATGATCGCTTTACTAGTATGCTTGAAGTATTATTGTTTTTATGTCAAAATTAAACTTTTGTTTTGAATCTTATGGATCTGAACATTCATGCCACAATAATAAGAATTGCATTGATAAATATGTTAGGTGGCATTTCACATCAAAAATTCAATTTTTATCATTTACCTACTCGAGGACAAGCAGGAATTAAGCTTGGGGATGCTTGATACGTGTCCAATGTATCTAAATTTTTTGATTGTTCCATGCTATTATATTATCTATTTTGGATGTTCTATATGCATTAATATGCTATTTAATATTATTTTTTGGACTAACTTATTAACCTAGTGCCCAGTGTTAGTTGCAGTTTTTTCCTTGTTTTTGGCTTTTACGAAAAATCAGTACCAAACGGAATAAAATTTTACGATGATTTTTCTTGGACCAGAAGAAACCCAGGAAGCTTTGGGGGAGGACAGAAGACCTACGAGGAGGCCACAAACCCTAGGGGCGCGCCCCTATGCCTGTGGGGCCCTCGGAGACCTTCCAACCCTAACTCCAACACTATAAATTCTCAAATATTCCCCTTACATCAGAGGACACACCAAAAATACTTTTCCGCCTCTGCAAGCTTCTATTCTCGTGAGATTCCATCATGGGGCCTTTTCGGTACTCCGTCGGAGGAGGATTCGATCACGGAGGGCCTCTACACCAACCTTGCTGCCCTTCCGATGAAGCGTGAGTAGTTTACCACGGACCTAAGGGTCCATAGATAGTAGCTAGATGGCTTCTTATCTCTCTTTTATCTTCAATACAATGTTCTCCTGGATGTTCTTGGAGATCTATTCAATGTAATCTTCTTTTGCCCTGCGTTTGTTGAGATCTGATGAATTGCGGATTTATGATCAGTTTATCTATGAATATTTTTCGAGTCTTCTTTGAACTCTTTTATGGATGATTGAGATAGATTAGTATTTCTTACCGATCTATTAACTTGGTTTGGCCTACTAGATTGGTTTTTCTTGCAATGGAAGAGGTGCTTTGTGATGGGTTCAATCTTGCGGTGTCCTCACCCAGTGACAGTAGGGGTAGCGAGGCACATATTGTATTGTTGCCATTAAGGATAAAAAGATGGGGTTTATATCATATTGCTTGAGTTTATCCCTCTACATCATGTCATCTTGCTTAAGGTGTTACTCTATTCTTATGAATTTAATACTCTAGATGCAGGCAGAAGTCGGTCGATGTGTGGAGTAATAGTAGTAGATGCAGGCAGGAGTTGGGCTACTTGTCACGGACGTGATGCCTATATTCATGATCATTGCCATAGATATCGTCATTACTTTGCGCTTTTCTATCAATTGCTCAACAGTAATTTGTTTACCCACCGTATGCTTTATTCAAGAGAGAAGCTTCTAGTGAAACCTATGGCCCCGTGTCTATTTTCCATCATATATTTTCAGATCTATAAAACCAAAAACCCAAAAATACCTTGCTGCAATTTATTTATATTTATTTTATTTTGCCTTTTACTTATCTTTTATACCTGTCTCTATTAGATCTCACTCTTGCAAGTGACCTGGAAGGGATTGACATCCCCTTTTTCGCGTTGAGTGCAAGTGTTTATTAGTTTGTGCAGGTGCATATATTGGGGACATTCTTGTGCCTCCTACTGGATTGATACCTTGGTTCTTAACTGAGGGAAATACTTATCTCTACTTTGCTACATTAGCCTTTCCTCTTCAAGGAAAAATCAACGCAAGCTCAAGAAATAGTAGCCACCCGCGTTGAGGAGCTGACAAGCAAAGATGCCGGCAGCCATGCGATCACAACTGATGTTGCCGGAGGAGAAGGAGTTCCTCCTCAACAGAGCCATATAGGTAATCCACTTGTATTTGAGCACTTCATATTTCTTTTGCTGTTTTTGTTTTCTTGAACTTTGTTTTGAATCTGATTTGTCTTTTTCCTTCATCTACAGTTCCAGCTCCAATCGACGACATGAATGTTGATGTTGATGTTGCGGTGATCACCAAGGACGCCGCCACGGAAGCCAACAGGATTGCCGCTGACAAGGCCGCCAAGGCTGCCCAAGAAGAGGCCGCCGAGAGGACCTCTATGGAAGAAAATTCCAAGAAAGTCGTGGATGGGGCTGGCAAGAATACAAGTGGACCAACTGACAGCGTCCTTGCTGCAGGAGCGCTTGGTGCTACTCCGGCCACAAAATCACCAGTTGCCGGCAAGGCTATCATGGAAGACATGCCATCTACATCTGAAGATCCTTCGGCAAGCAAGTACCTCAAGGTGGGTGACAACTTATACGTCTAAATCTCAGGGACGACAAACATTGCAGAGCTAAATGAAGGAGAAAGCTTTAATGAAATTATTGCTGCCGTCGGACTAAGAGTCGTTGATCAACCACATGTCATCAGCAGTGAATCCAAGGAAGAAGAGATCCTCAGAGCTATGAACGGCAACTTTCAATAGCGTCAATCACTTTTCCGCAACCAGTCAGATAGTCAGAATTCCTGGGTAGCAGTTGTGGGAGCAGTGGAAGCAGAGTTCCTTAAGTGCGTCAAACATGCGCAAACTGAATATTCTGAATCCCTCAAAGAGCTGACTGTCCAATGAGAACAGCTGAGCAATGAATGGGAATAGTTTTTCCTGTTGAAATCTGATGCTGAGAAAGCACAAGATGAGGTCGCGCAAAGATTGTCAGCAACAGAGGGAAAGCTGAATGAGCGCAGGGCTGAGCTCAACTCTCACGAAGAAGACCTTGCCGCTCACGAGGAAGCACTAGCTACCAAGCTCCTCGGCAAGGATGAAGAGATTGAGAATCTGGTTGTGCAGAGAACACAAGAGCTGGAGCTGAAGTATAAAGAAGAACCGCAACCTATTCTATGGATCATGCCAACAAGCTCAAGGAGGCCATTGATGTCGCTAAAGCGCAGAGACCGCCAAGAGTGAGTTGGTGGAGAAAGTGAAGAAGCAGGGAGTAGACATCGAGGACCTTGGCAAACAGATCTCAACTTTCAAGACTCAAAGGGAGCAAGTTCTTCCTGATCTGGCGGATATGCAGACCACCATATCCAACAAGAACAAGGACCTCACCGCCACCAAAGACTCCATAAAATATTTGCAGTTGAAGGTGGCGACGCACGAGAAGAACCTTGATGAGAGCAGAACTCGCGAGAAGGGCTTGCTCAAGGAACTTTAGAAGGAGAAGAATCTGCTCACCAGTGCCGCCGCCACATACAATGACTATGAGAATGGCGTGAAGGTCTGGAACAAACGGCTTGTCGATGCAGCTCATAAGCTTACTGCGCAATTGGCCAGCATGGGTCTTCAGAACTTCAGCTACTCCTCCAACAAGAATTTGAGCACCAACGCCAGGTTGACCATTTTCTTGGAGTGCACCAGTGATATCTACTACACAACCTTCTTCTTGTAGACGTTGTTGGGCCTCCAAGTGCAGAGGTTTGTAGGACAGTAGCAAATTTCACTCAAGTGGATGACCTAAGGTTTATCAATCCGTGGGAGGCATAGGATGAAGATGGTCTCTCTCAAGCAACCCTGCAACCAAATAACAAAGAGTCTCTTGTGTCCCCAACACACCCAGTACAATGGTAAATTGTATAGGTGCACTAGTTCGGCGAAGAGATGGTGATACAAGTGCAATATGGATGGTAGATATAGGTTTTTGTAATCTGAAAATATAAAAAAAGCAAGGTAACTAATGATAAAAGTGAGCGTAAACGGTATTGCAATGCTAGGAAACAAGGCCTAGGGTTCATAATTTCACTAGTGCAAGTTCTCTCAACAATAATAACATAATTGGATCATATAACTATCCCTCAACATGCAACAAAGAGTCACTCCAAAGTCACTAATAGCGGAGAACAAACAAAGAGATTATTGTAGGATATGAAACCACCTCAAAGTTATCCTTTCTGATCGATCTATTCAAGAGTTCATACTAGAATAACACCTTAAGATACAAATCAACCAAAACCCTAATGTCACCTAGATACTCCAATGTCACCTCAAGTATCCGTGGGTATGATTATACGATATGCATCACACAATCTCAGATTCATCTATTCAACCAACACAAAGTACTTCAAAGAGTGCCCCAAAGTTTCTACCAGAGAGTCAAGACGAAAACGTGTGCCAACCCCTATGCATAGGTTCATGGGTGGAACCCACAAGTTGATCACCAAAACATACATCAAGTGAATCAATGGAATAATCCATTGTCACCACAGTTATCCCATGCAAGACATACATCAAGTGTTCTCAAATCATTAAGGACTCAATCCGATAAGATAACTTCAAGGGAAAACTCAATCCATTACAAGAGAGTAGAGGGGGAGAAACATCATAAGATCCAACTATAATAGCAAAGCTCGCGATACATCAAGATGGTATCACCTCAAGAACACGAGAGAGGGAGATCAAACACATAGCTACTGGTACATACCATCAGCTCCGAGGGTGAACTACTCCCTCCTCGTCATGGAGAGCGCCGGGATGATGAAGATGGCCACCGGTGAGGGATTCCCCCTCCGGCAGGGTGCCGGAACAGGGCCCCGATAGGTTTTTGGTGGCTACAGAGGCTTGCGGCGGCAGAACTCCTGATCTATTCTATTCCCCAAAGGTTTTAGGGTATATGGATATATATAGGCGGAAGAAATATGTTAGGGGAGCCACGAGGGGCCCACGAGGGTGGAGGGCGCGCCCAGGGGGGTGGGCGCGCCCCCCTGCCTCGTGCCTTCCTCGTTGCTTTCTTGACGTGGACTCCAAGTCTCCCGGGTTGCTTTCTATCCAAAAATAACTTATCCAGAAGGTTTCATTCTGTTTCGACTCCATTTGATATTCTTTTTCTTCGAAACACTGAAACAAGGGAAAAAAACAGGAACTGGCACTGGGCTCTGGGTCTATAGGTTAGTCCCAAAAATAATATAAAAGTGCATAGCAAAGCCCATAAAACATCCAAGATGGATAATATAATAGCATGGATACTTCATAAATTATAGATACGTTGGAGACGTATCAGCATCCCCAAGCTTAATTCCTGCTCGTCCTCGAGTAGGTAAATGATAAAAGAAATAATTTATGAAGTGTGAATGCTAGCAGGTGCATAAGTTTGATCAATGATAATTGCAATCACCTTTTCTAGCATCATTATATGTCATAACAGTAGTTCAACTCATAGAACTTTTCATGATCAAGTAACAAGCTATTCACATGTTAAAGTATAGATCATAAACTTTCTTAAAAACTAAAAAACCGTGTTATTAGTCATCAAACAATTACAATTCATCTTATTTTCAGGAAGAGTCTATGTCAGAGCTTTGATTCAGCAAACTTCACATACTCAACTATCTTTTAGTCTTCCATGATTGCTACCACTCAAAGCATATTTAGAACAAATAGTATTCATCAAACACAGAGAAAGATAGGGGCTTAATGTTTCGCCTCCCTACCTTTTACCTCAAGGGTAATGTCAACAATAATAATTCATGCTCAAATATATTTGAATGGCCATATATGCTTAGATCTTTCCATCACATGATGCTTGCCAACTAAAGAGTAGGTTCGAATAAGAAGGAATACTATTGACTCTTGCATAAAAGTAAAAGATAGGCCCTTCGCAGAGGGAAGCAGGGATTTGCAGAGGTGCCAGAGCTCGAAGCAAAAACGGAGATGAAAATAATTTTGAGAGGTATGCTTTCATTGTCAACATAACGACCAAGAGTTCCCAATATCTTCCATACTAGATACATTATAGGCGGTTCCCAAACAGAAAGGTAAAGATTTTACTCCCCCTCCACCAACAATCATCAATCCATGGCTTGCCCAAAACAACGGGTGCCTCCAACTAACATCAAACCTGGGGGAGTTTTGTTTACAATTATTTTTTATTTGATTTCGATCTTTTGATCATGGGACTTGGCATCGAAGTTACCAGCCATTTTCTCGTGAATGATGAGCGGAGTCCACTCATCGTGAGAATAACCCACCTAGCATGGAAGATACTGCTAGCCCCTAGTCTCTACATGAGCGATTCGGGCATACAAAATAGATTATTATTTGAAGGTTTAGAGTTTGGCACATGCAAATTTACTTGGAACGGCAGGTAAATACCGCATATAGGTAGATATGGTGGACACTCATGGAAGAAACTTGGTTCAAGGAGTTTGGATGCACAAGCAGTATTCCTGCTGAGTACAGATATTTTGGCTCGCAAAGGATTCTAAATAGCAAGCACCACATGTTAGAGGATCCGTAACAATATAACTTCTATACAAATATACCCAAGCACAACTCATTACGTTGTCTTCCTTGTCCAACTTCAACTAATTTGCTTAGGTTTGAAAATAATTAATGAGGCTCACAATCATAGAAGATGTCCAAGATAGTATTATATGTGAAATCTCTCTTCCTTCAATATTCTTTCATGAATTGTTCAAGTGACCAATACAATGTTTGCTAACCTTCAATAAATTTACCACCTCTACTTCTTATATGTGAAGTCATTACTCCCCATGGGATAAGCATATGAAACATATATAATTTCAGATCTATGACATTCAAATCATTCAACCATTTACTCATAGGATATAAGTGAAGCACACGAGTAAATGACTAACTACTCCAAAAAGATATAAGTGAAGATCAATGAGTAGTTAAATAATTATGTAGCTATGTGAAGACTCTATAACATTTAAGACTTTCAGATCTTGGTATTTTATTCAAACAGCAAGAAAAGCTAAAGAAAATAAAATGACGCTCCAAGCAAAACACATATCATGTGGTGAATAAAAATATAGCTCCAAGTAAAGTTACCGATGGAATTAGACGAAAGAGGGGATGCCATCCGGGGCATCCCCAAGCTTAGGCTCTTGGTTATCCTTGAATATTACCTTGGCGTGCCTTGGGCATCCCCAAGCTTAGGCTCTTGCCTCTCCTTATTCCCTAGTCCATCGAATCTTTACCCAAAACTTGAAAACTTCACAACAGAAAACTCAACAGAAAACTCGTAAGCTCCGTTAGTATAAGAAAATAAATCACCACTTAGGTATTGTTGTGAACTCATTCTAAATTCATATTGGTGTAATATCTACTGTATTCCAATTTCTCTATGGTTCATACCCTCCGATACTACTCATAGATTCATCAAAATAAGCAAACAACACAAAGAAAACAGAATCTGTCAAAAACAGAACAGTCTGTAGTAATCTGTATCAAACGTATACTTCTGGAACTCCAAAAATTCTAAAATAAATTTGTGGACCTGAGGAATTTGTCTAGTAATCATCTGCAAAAATAATCAACTAAATATCACTCTCCAGTAAAACGTTTTAGCTAATCTCATGAGCGCCAAAGTTTCTGTTTTTTACAGCATGATCATAAAGACTTCACCCAAGTCTTCCCAAAGGTTCTACTTGGCACAAACACTAATTAAAACACAAAACCACATGTAAAAAGAAGCTAGATGGATTATTTATTACTAAACAGAACCAAAAATCAAGAAACTAAAATAAGATTGGGTTGTCACCCAACAAGCGCTAACGTTTAACGCCCCTAGCTAGGCATGATGATTTCAATGATGCTCACATAAAAGATAAGAATTGAAACATAAAGAGAGCATCATGAAGAATATGACTAGCACATTTAAGTCTAACCCACTTCCTATGTATAGGGATTTTGTGAGGAAACAATTTATGGGAACAATAATCAACTAGCATAGGAAGACAAAACAAGCATAATTTTAGAACTTTAAGCACATAGAGCGGAAACTTGATATTATTGCAATTCCTATAAGCATATATTCCTCCCTCATAATAATTTTCAGTAGCATCATGAATGAATTCAACAATATAATCAGCACCTAAAGCATTATTTTCATGATCTACTTGCATAGAAATTTTATTACTCTCCACATAAGCAAAATTCTTCTCATTCGGAATAGTGGGAGTATCATAAGAGACTTGAATACTATAAATTGTTTCCACATTAAAAGGGTAATGTTCAGTAAAAGGGTAATCATAATCATGACAAGTTTTATAAATATAATCATCACTACTTTCTATAGCATAAGTTTCATCACAATAATCATCATAAGTAGCAACTTTGTTCTCATCATAATCAATTGAAACCTCTTCAGAAATAGTGGATACATCACTAAATAAAGTCATGACCTCTCCAAATCCACTTTCATAAATATTATAAGATTCAACATCCTCCAAAATAGTGGGATCATTACTTCCTAAAGTTGACACTCTTCCAAACCCACTTTCATCCATATAATCATCATAAGTAGGAGGCACGCTATCATCATTATAAATTTGCATATCGAAACTTGAGAGGCAAAAAATATAATCTTCATTAGACATAGCATCCCCAAGCTTGGGACAAACATTAATTGCAGCAAATATATTCTCAAAAACATCATCTTCTCCAAACATAGGATCCCCAAGCTTGGGCCTTTTCATATCATAAGCATAATCACTCTCGTCATTAATAGTATGGATAGCACCAATAGTATAGCAATTGTCATATTCCAAGCAAGTGCCAAAAAGATTTTCAAGATCATAATAAGTATCATTATATTCCCAATCATAATCATCAGAACAAGCAATAGTCATAACGAGATCATCATCAAGTGCATCATCTTCCACAATTATTTTTGATTCATTTTCATGAGGCACAACAATAATAGGAGCAACATTACTTGGGAGGGATACGTTTTTACCTTTGCTTCTCCATTTTTTATTTTTCTTCTTCTTCACCACATCATGTGTGGGTTCAATCCTCATTTTGTAGCTCCTTATTAATGAGATTGGTTGAATAGAAGGCTCCCCCTCGTTACTTGATTCATCATAAGAAATAATAGGAGGATATTGGGAAGTCTCTTCCCTTTCATTAGTATTCTCTTCATCCTCTATTTCTTTTGTTTTCTTTATGTAATTGGCAATATAAGGATTTTCAATGCAATTCACTTCTCAATACATATAAATTTTCTCTAGATCAAAATTAAGAAGTTTATAACGGGCAAATTATGGGAGATAGTTAGTTATACGTTTCATTTCTTCATAGCCCATAAGCAAACTAAGTTCATTATAATGTGCAAGGGAAATCAAGTCATCACAATTTTTGGACACGATTAGATCATGAAACAATTTGCATCGGAGAGTTAAATGACCCCGTTCATTGCAAAGTTCACAAGTACGGCTAAGAAAATTTAAAATTTCAGCACAAACATCTAGCCATTCTTGCAACAATTTAGTTTCTAAATGCTTATGCCTCTTGCAATATCTATCTTCCCTATTTGGTGTGTATTTGCAAACCCAATGTACTCCACAAAAATTGACATGTTTATAGGAGACATTTTCATCAGAACTAGTGCAATCATCATTAGTACTATGGATATTCAAAGAGTTCATACTAACAACATTGCAATCATGCTCATTATTCAAAGATTTAGTGCCAAACATTTTAATGCATTCTTCTTCTAGTACTTGAGCACAATTTTCGGTATCCTTATTTTCATGAAAGACATTAAAAAGATGAAGCACATGAGGCAACCTTAATTCCATTTTTTGTAGTTTTCTTTTATAAACTAAACTAGTTATAAAACAAGAAACTAAAAGATTCGATTGCAAGATCTAAAGATATACCTTCAAGCACTCACCTCCCCGGCAACGGCGCCAGAAACTGCTTGATGTCTACTACACAACCTCCTTCTTGTAGACGTTGTTGGGCCTCCAAGTGCAGAGGTTTGTAGGACAGTAGCAAATTTCCCTCAAGTGGATGACCTAAGGTTTATCAATCCATGGGAGGCGTAGGATGAAGATGGTCTCTCTCAAGCAACCCTGCAACCAAATAACGAAGAGTCTCTTGTGTCCCCAACACACCCAATACAATGGTAAATTGTATAAGTGCAGTAGCTCGGCGAAGAGATGGCGATACAAGTGCAATATGGATGGTAGATATAGGTTTTTGTAATCTGAAAATATAAAAACAGCAAGGTAACTAATGATAAAAGTGAGCGTAAACGGTATTGCAATGCTAGGAAACAAGGCCTAGGGTTCATACTTTCACTAGTGCAAGTTCTCTCAACAATAGTAACATAATTGGATCATATAACTATCCCTCAACATGCAACAAAGAGTCACTCCAAAGTCACTAATAGCGGAGAAAAAACGAAGAGATTATTGTAGGGTACGAAACCACCTCAAAGTTATCCTTTCTGATCGATCTATTCAAGAGTTCATACTAGAATAACACCTTAAGATACAAATCAACCAAAACCCTAATGTCACCTAGATACTCCAATGTCACCTCAAGTATCCGTGGGTATGATTATACGATATGCATCACACAATCTCAGATTCATCTATTCAACCAACACAAAGTAATTCAAAGAGTGCCCCAAAGTTTCTACCGGAGAGTCAAGACGAAAACGTGTGCCAACCCCTATGCATAGGTTGATGGGCGGAACCCGAAGTTGATCACCAAAACATACATCAAGTGAATCAATAGAATAACCCATTGTCACCACGGTTATCCCACGCAAGACATACATCAAGTGTTCTCAAATCATTAAAGATTCAATCTGATAAGATAACTTCAAAGGGAAAACTCAATCCATTACAAGAGAGTAGAGGGGGAGAAACATCATAAGATCCAACTATAATAGCAAAGCTCGCGATACATCAAGATCGTATCACCTCAAGAACATGAGAGAGAGAGAGAGATCAAACACATAGCTACTGGTACATACCCTCAGCCCCGAGGGTGAACTACTCCCTCCTCGTCATGGAGAGCGCCGGGATGATGAAGATGGCCATCGGTGAGGGATTCCCCCTCCGGCAGGGTGCCGGAACAGGGTCCCGATTGGTTTTTGGTGGCTACAGAGGCTTGCAGCGGCGGAACTCCCGATCTATTCTATTCCCTGAAGGTTTTAGGGTATATGGATATATATAGGCAGAAGAGATACGTCAGGGGAGCCACGAGGGGCCCACGAGGGTGGAGGGCGCGCCCAGGGGGGTGGGCGCGCCCCCTGCCTCGTGCCTTCCTCGTTGATTTCTTGATGTGGACTCCAAGTATCCCGAGTTGCTTTCTTTCCAAAAATAACTTCTCCAGAAGGTTTCATTCCGTTTCGACTCCGTTTGATATTCTTTTTCTTCGAAACACTGAAACAAGGGAAAAACAAGAACTGGCACTGGGCTCTGGGTCAATAGGTTAGTCCCAAAAATAATATAAAAGTGCATAGCAAAGCCCATAAAACATCTAAGATGGATAATATAATAGCATGAGTACTTCATAAATTATAGATACGTTGGAGACGTATCAACCAGCTGTTATCCGGAAGGTGCTCGTCAAGGTTGGTTACTGGAATCCTGGTGTTGACTTCTCCAATGTTCTCGCAAGTTTGTCGGAAGATGCTGACTCCAAGGCCATTGAAGAAGCCATCTAGCTAATCGTTCATAGAGTAAACCAGGTGAACATGGTTGAAGGCCAGTGCAGGTACTAGTCGTCGAACCTTGTCTTAACACCAACAGTTCATGTAAAGGACCATATTTATCTTAAGTTAGAACTGCTGCAAGCTATATGATGTAATATAAAATATCTGTGTTTGATGGATGAATGCCATTTCCCCTTTGTTCAGATATCATTTTGCATGTGTATACCCAACGCTTGTTGGAAACTTCCCGATGCGCACACTTGCCGCGAGCGCTTGAGGAACGGGTCGTTAGCAGCCTGCTGGAAATGCTGCCTCCAGCGAGGTAACTTGGCGGTCACAGTGCAGCTACTAATCTTTCCGAGTGGACTCGAGACAAGACAAGAGCGCAATCTGATTACGACAAGGTTCCTCCATGTGTAGGTTTTCCATACAAAAGCCAAAAACGTTGAAGGGAAAATAGCTCTGCAACAAAGAATTTGTTTGAAAAAAATTCAACTTAGATTTTCTTTGATGTACTTCTATTCATGGAATATTAAATTGAACGTCACTTTTTGGTGTCCATACCATCACTCACCCTGGCAAACATGCACACGAGGCAACCTTCTGTCCTTTGAGGAAAAGAAAGAAGAGAAAATAAAGGTATGTGAACTTGACGGTTTATTAGCATCCATACAAGGCAAGCATACCTAATAGGGGCGGGGTGTCCCGATGTTTCGATGAGATGATAACTATCGATTTGGTGGAGATGGCTTTGACGATCCGACTACAAATGTGTACGACGTTGCGCCTTAGCAATCGCTAAACCAACTCCGAGAGGTTATTGACCACGCCAGAGCACGATCAACCTGACCACAAAGCTCTATTCCTGCAAGCAATCAAAGAACAAGCAAAAATATGACAAAAGCAATTTAAATATTGCGAATATATATGAAGTATTGATAAAGGTGGGGATCCGGAAGCGGTCTTGGTCTGGTTGTTGGACAGAAATGAAGTATACGAAGTTGCAATGGCTAACTTTTAACTAAACAAATCCCAAGGAAAAAGCTACTAGATGGATCTACTTATATAGGAGCGAGGGGGGCAAGGAGGTGGGAGGACGTCCCAAGGCATCCTAAGACTAACCCTAGGTCGTACAAGGCTCATGGGCCCAAGTGGAGGTGATGCAATACCTTTGGAGTTGTAGTTTGATTCGGATTCTGCTGCAGCATCACATTGTTTGGTCGATAACTCAACGTTTTGGACGAATTTTAAGGTTAATCCAATTGGGTTGGAAAGAGCATGAAATCTACGTTCTAACAAAGAAAGAATCACCCTATTCGGAGTCTGTATGAAAGTGTTCTTGGCGTTTTGAGTCAGGTATGTCTGTGCAGTCCGAATCTGAATCCAGAACATGAGAGACTTGGACTCTATCTTCTCTTGGCCCAAAAGTGACATGAGAAGACTTTTTGAACAAAACCTAAACTTCTCTTTTTCCTTATCTTCATATGTGGATTGTAGAAATGTCCCATACACCTGCAATTAGACATGGCACAAAAGTTAGTGATGTATTTTTGTCCTGGATGACATAAATTAATTCTTGCATAGTTTGCATTAGAAATCACCTCGCAAATATACAACTATGCAATATTTTTGATTGTATCCAAGGTAGTCATGTCCTCATCATCCTCCCCTTCTTGAAAAAAAGCCGTCCTCGACGTCCTTTAATCTGAAATGTGGCTAACAAAGGAGACAAGGTGTACATGTTATCCATTTTTACTTCCTTTGGTTTTTGCACATATGACACATGTATACATGAGTAACTTTCATAGTTCATAAAATATAAAGCCAAAATATTATCTCAAGAAGTAGAAGGCATGAAAGTATTGCAACACAGTTTGCACATATAAGTGAAGCTCTTGTTCATATCAAATGATTGACAATGTTCATCATTAAACCATCCCAACATTGGTGAATAAATCTTACTTCCATCAAATTTACATTCTACCACATGCTTAAATAAGCAAACATGCAATTAGTCATTTGACACAGAATCATCACCAAGATTAGAGGTCATATCAACATGATTAAACATTGATTCTTTTGCATCAACAATTAATTCAATGGGTGCACTCAAAATTGTTGGTATTTCAGCTGTTTGATCACATGATGCATTCATGACAGTAACACGATTCTCTAAAATAGGTGGTGTGCTCAAATCAATAGGTAACTCAACACATGATGTATTCAAGTTAACTAGGCATGCAACATTCTCATGTGAAAGTGGAAAATTTGTACCTTTGTCTTTATCGCTTATGATCAACTCAGATGATGTAGGCACTCTCGGTGGTGATGTGTGGTGGAGATGGTGTAGTCCTCGAAACAATGGATGTGTTGTCATAGTACGCCTAGTAGCTGAAGAAGCATATTTATCAACACTTTGAATGTGCACCTTGCGCTTGTTCTCCTCGTGGGCAACACGTCGTTTTATTTTCTGTTCATCTTTGCAAGCAAGACTAAACAAACGGTCCATGGGATAACACTCTCATGAATTAGTATCTCATGGATATCACGGTTTAGTGCTCCCCAAAATCTATCCATAAAATCTTCTTCACTTTCTTCTAAAAATGAGTGCAACAAGGTAGTTTGTAAATCATCATAATATTTTGCTACAGTGTCACTACCTTGTTTTAAATGTTGTAGTTTTTTAATCATGCCACGAGTACAATGAACATCTACGATTTTATCTCTCGTGGCATGTTTTAAACCACCCCAAGTAGTAGGTATATAATTAGGGTTTAACCGACAATATTCCCCACCAAACAGAAGCATAACTAGTGAATGAACCAACCACGACCTTAACTTTCTTACTGTCAGCAAAATTATGGGAAGCAAATATAGTATTTATGTCGAACTCCCATGCAATATATAAAGCAGGTATAAAATGGCCATTAAATGGTGGTATAGAAACATTAACCCGATCATGTGCATTTGGATGTTTGTGTACCTCTCGTGATGGTTGTAGTATTTGCTTAGGCGGTGGCACATCTCCCACGATCGAAGAAGCCCAAGAACTAACAACCCCGGAACCTGCAATAATTAGTAGAAAGCAAGAAACAAAATCTGAGAATAATGTTCCTATGAACTACTAGGATGTGGTGGTAAAACTCTCACGGTATAGCAAATATCAATGTCTTACAAGTTCCTACCATGCAGCAGGTGGTGACTAGCAACCAACAGTGTCAAATAACTCCGAAGATTTAGTAAAGCGATTGCTAGGGGAACGTACATATACATGGTGTAGAAATATGTGGAGCTTGGAAGGCTTAAATATATGGTAGCAAAAGTTTAGCAATAATCAATTCAGAGATGCAATGTTGAATAAATGCTAACAACGGTACAGTGCTGGTCCAAGGCTAGACCGGACTAGAGACGCAAGCCTGGAACACTAATATGATCACGACGTAGCAAAACTGGCATCAATAAAGGATATGAAGTAGCTCTGGATAGTGTGGCACCCTGGCTCAGAGCAACCGGTTTACCCTGCATTGCCAGCCCAGAGATCGAGTCTTCTGGCAATACACAACAACATGGTACATAAATAACCGCTTTATTGATACTAGCGTGGTACAAAGGTCTGATATTACACCGTGATTTGAGGCCAAGCGGCACACACGGTGCTGCTGGACAGTATGTGCATTATTTAATGAACATGGCTGGGGCCTCGATCACACGAAACTACGCGGCAGCGGAAGAACGACGTAGCGGAACTCCATGGCATAGGGACACCGACGTGGACACGGCCTAGACACGAGATATGCTCCCATGCGAATCAACTTGCCTGAAAGCTGGCATGACACGCCAGGTCAGTACATTGAATGTACTTGCAAGCTCACAACAAACATAAGCACGATGACAAACAATATCATGATAATTAATCAAGTTAAATTAATGCAAGAAATTACTACAAATGCAAAACTATGCAAAGCAACCAAACAGCGCACCGAGTCACACGGACTCTCTTACCAGACGGTTACCTCGTAACCAAACAGTGACCACACCGGGGTCACACCTGAAACCAATCTCTCATGAACACCTCGAGTGTTCAAGGTTCACCATGAAACAATGCATCACAACAATTACTAGTTTGCAAGATTAATTATAAAAGTTGATCCATGGTGTGACTTACTCCCGAGACTTGCCCATAACCGAGGGCGCGGCTATCGATTGATTAAATACACTCTGCAGAGGTAGCGCACTTTACCCACACTACGGAATACCTGGCCTCGTACTCCCATTCGGGTGGACCAAGGTATTCTGACGAAACCTTTTGCCATGCACTCTCCCCGGCCACTCCGACCATCTGCCTCTCAGGGCTAGGTCTTGGATGGCCCCGTGTCTACCAAAGACACCAACGGCCACCGTCGTGGCAAAACGGTCCCAAACGGGGACAAGGTACCATAAAAACAAAACAAGCACACAATGTTATGTCTGCCTACCGGGCCAGGGTATGCACGCCCATAACCTTCCCTCGCGGGAGGCACCGGTAAGAGCCACGACAAAGGAACGAATGAAGACCTTCCCATTAGGTAAATGTGGTCGCACTGAATTAATAACCCGATTCAGTGGCACCATGATGTGATCAACATCATATTCAGGTTGAACTTAATCAAGTACTAACTTTCAGAATTTTTTTTATTAGTAACATGGCATCATACCGGAAATCATGCAACTACTCGTCACACAGAGCAAGCAACTCTTAAGCATGGATCAAAACAAGCAACATAACTATCTTGCAATACTAAGATCAGAAACTTCTCTGGTTATAACTCATTTTTATCTACAAACAACATTTTTATTAGTTCATCATTTAGTTGAAAACTATTACTAGAAAAAATAGCTACCATAAATTTCCATAACAAAATATCTAGTGCAAAATCTTACTCTACTTAGCCAAACAATTCTATGAACTCAACCAGAAGCTAAAACAAGCACATCAAGCATCAGAAAACAACTAGCAATTAACCATATTAATTTATCAAATTTTAAATGCAAATAAAGACTCATATTCAAGTAGAAAATCATATATATTGAAATAACACCATCCAAATGATGTTGTGGCTTGCCTTAGTGCAGAGGAGGGTCACACTCCTCCTGGTTAGCTTCAAGGCAAGATCCTCCTTCTGAAAATATTTTTAAACCACAAAAATAAATGTGAAAACACATTCTGAAAATCACCAGAAATTCTAGACATCAAGTAAAAATCCACCTTTTGGTGTGCTGCTAGAGCTTTCTTTAACAAAGACAATGCAAAAAGAATCAATTCATTTGGACTTATGGTTTAGAAATGGTGGCTGGTCAAAGTTTAGTCAAATTTCTGAATTAAATTTGAATAAATAGAAAATCCTGGGGGGTGACGTCGAAGGCGTAAAGTGGAAGTGCTCCTCCACTCGTACCGCTTCCGGCGCGAGTGGTGAGGCTGACACTGGGCCCCACCAGTCAGGAGAGAGGGAAGGGGATCGAGATCAGAGGGGAGGCGGTGCTTCACCGGAGCTCATGCCAGCGACGAGGGGGTTTGGGGCTAGGCTAGAGGGATAGATTGGAAGCGGGGCTCGCGGCGCACCTGCCCGTACCCGTGGCTTGGCGAAAGGTGGACGGAGCTGGTCGCAGTCGAGCTCGCAAGCTTCGGTGGCGGACGGGGTTCACCGGAGAGGTGGAAGACGGTGGCTAGAGGCAGCTCCGAGGGCTTGGCGGGGTCCAGGCAGCTCCAGTAGACCACCAAGGCCCTGCCCAGGCAGCTGCTTGAGCTCGAGAGGCCCGGGAGAGGGGCAGCTGGCCTGGAGGGATCGCCGGAGTCCTCGGGTCGGGGCGATAGCTAGAGGCCTGCCCGAACGGGCTTCTGCTCGTCTACGTGTTCGTGGAGGTGGTGTGGAGTGGTGCGTGGCTAGCAAGGGAGGCGGGGTTGCTTTATATAGCCGGAGCAGGGGGGACGTGTCGCCGCCGGAGCGCTCTGGACACGCGGCGAACATCGACGAGAGGCTCCAACGCAAGGGGACAGGGTGCAGCGTCAACGCCGGCGCTTGCCCACACTCGCGGACGAGCACAGGAGGCGGTTTGAGATGGGGACAAGCACACGCGCGCACTGTGCCGTGTTGGCCACGACTTGACCTGGCTTGCTGCTGCGGCTCCTACGTCGGCGAGCGCCAGGGAGGGGTCATGGGTGATGGGTTGAGGGTTGTGGCATGTTGCGGCAGTCGGAGGCGAGCGCTTGCATGCACACGCGCGAAACAGAACGCAAAGCGCCGGCCAGAGCGCGTCGAGACGCTGCCAGGCGCCGTGTCCCCGCGCGGTCACCAAGATGGTATGGCCAAAACGACGGCCAGGAAAGGCCAAACCTTGTCTACGAGCTCGACCGTGTAGTGCTACGTCTAGGAGAGGTGATGGATCATACCGAGGCCGACCAGACGCGAATCTACCAAGCTGGCAAGTTTCTCGTCAGAAACTTGGTCGCCAAGTTTGGCCACCTTCTAGAAGGCCATTAGGGCTAATCTCCTCGGTTTTAGGGTTTCTTAGGAAGGTCTTTAAGCTCAAGAAATCTCAGGGCCAAAAGCTCAAGGAAAAATGCACTTGCTGTACAAAGTGCATTTCTGGTCCAGAAGTGAAAATATTTTCTACAGCAAAAATATTAAAAAAGTGATGCAATATTTTTGCATGGGAAGATGTGCCATGGTCCTAAGAATATTTAGGAATTCTCTCCGATTTTTCTGAGCAAGAAAACTTGAGGTTGCTTTGGAGCACAAAGTTCTGAAATGAGCTTAAGAGAGAAAAATGAATATTTTCCTTTTAGGAAAAATATTCATTTTATTATTTTGGGAATTTGTGGGAGGAATAAGGTAGATAAGTCACTTGGGTGAAAGCCAAGGATATGCCCAAGTGACAAGTCCATTTGAATTGATCCAAAAATCCAAATCAAGTCAGGGCAAAAACCACGATGAAAACCAAGTCTCGAAAGAAAGCGAAGGCAAGTCCGGTAAAAAGAGAGAAGGCAAAATCCAGGCTATCACAAACCTCCCCCACTTAGGATGAATCTCGTCCTCGAGATTTGGTTTCTTGGGAAAACCATTCTAGGTAAGCAGTCCTTAAAAATTCCTCTCTTTCCCAGGTTGCTTCTTCTTCGGTGTGATGCTCCCACTGAACCTTGTAAAATCTTATCTCTTTGCTGCGAGTGACCCTTTCTATCTGATCCAATATTCTGATTGGCTTTTTCCTCATAAGAAAATCCTTAGCCAATTCTATCTCTGACATATCAGTCCTTTTCTCCGGTGGCGAGATGCATCTTCTTAGCTGTGAGATGTGAAACACGTTGTGTACTTCTGACAATTCTGGTGGCAATTCCAACTGGTAGGCAACTGTTCCGACTCTGGCCATGATGGGGAATGGACCGATATATCTGGGTGCCAATTTTCCTCGGGCCTGAAACCTCTTGACTCCTTTCATAGGGGTGACTCGGAGATACACGTGTTCTCCGGGTTCGAAGCTGATCTGACGATGTTTGGCATCATAGTAGCTCTTCTGTCGGGATTTGGCCAGTTGCTGTCTGTCTCGGATTTCCTTGACTTGCTTCTCTGCTTCGAGCATTAAATCAGTCCCGAAAATACGGCTATCTCCGGTTTGAGACCAATTTAATGGGGTGCGGCATTTCCGGCCATACAGGGCTTCATAGGGTGACATCTTTAAGCTGGCCTGGAAACTGTTGTTGTAGGAAAACTCGGCATAGGGCAGACAGTCTTGCCACTTGGTTCCTTGGGCCAATGTACATGCCGGGAGCATATCTTCGAGTATTTGATTTACTCGCTCAGTCTGTCCATCTGTCTGAGGATGGTAAGCCGTGCTGTACTTCAGAGCGGTCCCCAAGGCTTGATGAAGTCGGGACCAAAATGCGGATGTGAATAGAGATCCCCTGTCGGAGGTGATAGTCTTGGGTACTCCATGCAGACTGACGATTCTTGATACATACAGCTGTGCAAGTTGATTTGCACGGTATGTGGTCCGGATGGGTAGGAAGTGTGCCACCTTGGTTAGAGTGTCCACTATGACCCATATCGCGTCGTTTCCTCGATGAGACCTTGGTAATCCGGTGATGAAATCCATGCAAATATCGTCCCATTTCCATTGGGATACCGGCAGAGGCTGGAGGAGTCCGGCGGGTTTTTGGTGTTCCGCCTTTACCTTATTGCAGATATCGCAGCAGGCCACAAAATACGCGATGTCTTTCTTCATTCCATCCCACCAAAATATCTGACGAAGATCCTCATACATCTTGGTACCACCGGGATGAATTGAGTATGGTGCTTCATGTGCTTCCGCCAATATTTTCTTCTTCAGACTGTCTTGGTTGGGTACGCAAAGTCTTCCTCGGAACCTTAGCGAACCTTGCTGATCCATAGTGAAATCCGGTGCTTGCCCTTGGTGCAGCTTCTGAACATATATCCGTAACACCTTATCATCCGCTTGAGCTCTGCGGATTTCTTCTTCGAGAGTAGGAGCAACTTCCAATATATTGGTAAGACGGGCGTCGGTGATTACCAGATTTAGCTGCATGATTTCTTCATAGAGCTCTGGAGGCAAGGAATCCATTAGGGCATTGAGGTTGGCTGGTTTGCGGCTGAGGGCGTCAGCCACCACATTAGCTTTGCCCGGGTGATAATTTATTCCGAGGTCATAGTCCTTAACCAACTCGAGCCATCTTCGCTGTCGAAGGTTCAAGTCGGGCTGAGTGAATATATACTTGAGACTTTTATGGTCGGTGAATATCTGGCACTTCTTTCCAATCAGATAATGTCTCCAGATTTTCAAAGCGTGCACCACTGCGGCCAATTCCAAATCATGAGTAGGATAGTTTCCTTCATGTTGTCGCAGTTGGCGAGATGCATAGGCCACCACTTTGCCATCTTGCATGAGTACACACCCCAGTCCTTTTCTGGAGGCGTCGCAGTAAACATCGAAACTGCGGTAGATATCTGGAAGAGTTAATACGGGTGCCGATGTCAGTCTGGTTTTTAACTCATTGAAGCTCCGTTCGCAGTCTTCAGTCCATACGAACTTCTTGTCCTTCTTGAGGAGCTCAGTCATTGGCTTGGCGATCTTGGAAAATCCTTCGATAAAACGGCGATAATATCCGGCCAGTCCAAGGAAACTCCGGATTTCTGAGACGGTGGTGGGTGCGGACCAATCAAGTACATCTTTTACCTTGCTTGGGTCCACCGAGATTCCTTCTGCCGAGAGGATATGTCCGAGGAATCCCACTTGCTGGAGCCAAAACTCACATTTGCTGAATTTGGCATACAGTTGATGATCGCGAAGCCGTTGCAGAACTGCGCGAAGATGTTCCTTATGTTCGTCCTTGCTTTTGGAGTAAATGAGGATGTCATCAATGAACACCACCACAAACTTGTCCAAGAAGTCCATAAACACCTTGTTCATCATATGCATAAAGAATGCAGGAGCGTTGGTGAGGCCGAAGGACATAACAGTGTATTCGTAAAGACCGTACCGAGTGGTGAACGCGGTCTTAGGAATATCTTCCTTCTTAATCTTGAGTTGATGATATCCCGTCCTCAAATCAATCTTTGAGAATACTTTGGCCCCACTGAGTTGATCAAACAGATCGTCAATCCTCGGCAGTGGATACTTGTTTTTAATGGTGACGTCATTCAGCTGTCGGTAGTCTACACACATTCGTAGACTGCCATCCTTTTTGTCCACGAAGATTGCTGGTGATCCCCATGGGGAAGAGCTTGGACGAATGTATCCTTTTTGCAGCATCTCATCCAGTTGTTTCTTCAATTCCACCAATTCTGAGGAGGGCATCCGATAATATTTCTTATGTATCGGGGTGGTTCCAGGCACTAGGTCAATAGCGAACTCCAATTCCCGGTCTGGTGACATGCCGGGCAATTCTTTAGGAAATACATCTAGATACTCACTGACCACTAGGATTAATTCCACCTCTTCTGTCATGGCTGCGAAAACCATATCCTTCGTGGGGATGCGCTTGCAGGCATAAAAACTGCTAGTGCGACCTTCCATATTTTTCACGGTAACTTCCCTGGTCGCACAGCTGATGCAGACTTGGTATTGGGTTAACCAATTCATGCCCAGAATGACATCCAATTTGTTGGAATCGATGATTATCAACGATGTTGGAAACTTGACGCCCTTGATGTCAATCTCCAAATTTTGGCAGACGAGATTGCTTCTGAGGAGGGATCCCGGGGATTGCATGTGTTTTCCCAAAATCGAGCAAGGAAAATTGTTTTGGGAAGCAAAACTCCGCGAAATAAAAGAGTGGGAAGCCCCAGAGTCAAATAAAATTACGGCGGGTATGTTGTTAACGAGAAACATACCAATGACGACTTCCGGGTCCTCTTGGGCTTCGTCTGCGGAGATGTGATGAACTTGCCCTTGGATTATATCGGGGGCGGAATACTGCTCCATGTAGTTGACTTGCGGCTGAAATGGAGCGACGTGCTTGGTGTTCTTGGGACACTGTCGGGCGTAGTGTCCGGTTTGACCACAGCTGAAGCACGAATTGTTGCGCTGGCAATCGTCGCGCACCGGGCTGGTCACGACATTCTTGACTTGTGTAGTAGTCTTGTTGACGTTCTGCTGCCAATTGGGTTTATACTCCACCTGAGTCTGTTGCCATGTACGAGCCTTTTGCACTGGTTGCATATCCTTCTTGGGCTCGAATTTGCGCTTGTGGTCATTAGCAGCTGGCTTGTTGTCGTGCAGGAGCTTGTGTTCCCTCTCGGCGATGAGGGCCTTGTTCACCAGAGTCAGGAAGTCCGGGAAATCAAACATACTGAGAGTGCACCGGAGATGTTGATGTAGGCCTCCAAGGAATCGGTCGATCTTCCGCTCTTCTGTGGCCACATCGTGGAGAGAATAGCGGGCCAGATGGTTGAATTTATTCAGATACTCGGCGACGGTCATGCTGCCTTGAGTGAGAGCGAGAAATTCGCGTTGCTTGATCTTCATGACTCCGGTGGGAATATGATATTTGCGGAAATGATCCTTGAATTTTGTCCAAGTAATTTCCTCGTCGGCAGGCCATATTGCTTTGGCATTATCCCACCATATAGCGGCAGCTCCTTCGAGATAATGCGTTGCGAAGGGAACCTTGTCTCCGTCGTCTGTGCGAGCAATTTCCAGTTTTCTTTCAATAGTCCTTAGCCAGTCGTCGGCGTCCAAAGGATCAGTAGCATGGCTGAAACTGGGAGGCTTGGTTCGCTGAAAATCTGATAGCTTGGAATGATGGCCATTCTGGTTTCCATTCTGCCCAACCATAACTTGTACACTTTTCAGTATTTCCAGCAGATCGTTGCTCCTTCTTTCTTCAAACATTCGCAGGATTTGCTCGGTGGAAGGCGGTTGTGGCGGTGGAGGCGGAGGTGGCTGGTATGGTTCAGGGGAATGTCCTGCCTGTCTTGCGGAACGACGGACAGGGACATCCTCACCAGCTTGACTGCTGCTGCCTCCACGCGGCATCCTATTTTTCGTTTTCCCAATACATAGCAACCATGATGAGAAAATTCCAAAATGGGGGAAAAACCAATGACAAATCCCGGAAGAAAGCAGCGAATAAAACCAAGTCGAAAAAGAGTCCAACATAATTATACATAGTCCCAACATGAAAATAAACATCGCAATGGGTCTACTACCCTCGTACATGAAACTACGCATCATGACAAGTGCGATTACAGCCATACATCATGCTCATGACTACCACGATACTCTAACGATCTACTGCTCGGATGGTGCTGCTGCAGGCTCGTCTCCTGAGCCGGACCCAGATCCTGAACTGATAGTAGAGACCTCCGGGGGAAGAGAGGTGCGCTGGCGCTGCCTTGAGGGCTCTCCCTCAGGGGCAGGCGGGGGATGGGATCTAAGCATAGGAGCGGCAGGAGTAGCGACAAGAGAAGACCATGCAGCAGGAGCGCTGCGAGGGTTCACCGTCAAAGGGTTAACGGTACCCTGCGAGGTCGTCGTAGGAACGGAGGTGGGAGGAGCAGAAGTGTAGATGACAGCGGGAAGAGGGTTCCTTATACGAGCAGCAGCGAGAGCGGCGCGAGCGCGTGAGAGCTCCCGAGCTAACTCGTAGTTAAGGAGATAGCTAGCGGTGATGTAGCGTGCAAGGTGGCTAGTGGGACGATCGCACGCCGGATTAATCAAAGGAAAGCGGATACGCCCATTCTCGTGCAGAGATGGGTAGAAGAAAAGTCCAGGGTGGGTGTGCATGCGAACCTCATTGTAGCGCAAGTCTACAAGAGCCTCGATAGCAGCAAACTGAACCGCCTGAGATGGCGTAGAAGCAAGACCACCCTTAGACGAACGAGTGTAAGCGCCGGATGGGGAACTGTGGTGTAGAGTGACCTCAGCATAATACTCATACAATGCACCGGCCAGATGCTCGCGATACACCCGATACTCTGGATCAGCACCCTCTGGATAGAGTCGTCGCCACACGTTCTGAAGCAGGTGCGGCGATGTGCACGGAGCTGGCTCAGGATGGTACAAGATCGGTACTGGTGCCATCTACACTCACAAACCATACGGTTAGTAATAACAACAATAAGTCATGCATGCAATGCAACAACCAATTCCTGTGTCTACCGGCACTCAAACGAAACTATCTACCGTTTTACTAACGCACTACCGGTCTAGCGTCCTACAATCAGCGCAGCTCTGATACCAAGCGTTGTGGCACCCCGGCTCAGAGCAACCGGTTTACCCTGCATTGCCAGCCCAGAGATCGAGTCTTCTCGCAATACACAACAACATGGTACAGAAATAACCGCATTATTGATACTAGCGTGGTACAAAGGTCTGATATTACATCGAGATTCGAGGCCAAGCGGCATGCACGGTGCTGCTCGACAGTATGTACATTAATGGAGATGGTTGGGGCATCAATCACACGAAACTACGCGGCCACGGAAGAACGACGTAGCGGAACTCCATGGCACAGGGACACCGACGTGGACACGGCCTAGACACAAGATGCGCTCCGATGCGAATCAACTTGCCTGAAAGCTGGCATGACACGCCAGGTCAGTACATTGAATGTACTTGCAAGCTCACAACAAACGTAAGCACGATGATAGACAATATCATGGTAGCTATCAAGTTAAATTAATGCAAGAAATTACTACAAATGCAAAGCTATGCAAAGCAACCAAACAGCGCACCGAGTCACACGGACTCGCTTACCAGACGGTTACCTCGTAACCAAACGGTGACCACACCGGGGTCACACCTGAAACCAATCACTCATGAACACCTCGAGTGTTCAAGGTTCACCACGAAACAATGCATCACAACAATTACTAGTTTGCAAGATTAATTATAAAAGTTGATCCATGGTGTGACTTACTCCCCCAGTCTTGCCCATAACCGAGGGCGCGGCTATCGATAGATTAAATACACTCTGCAGAGGTAGCGCACTTTACCCACACTACGGAATACCTGGCCTCGTACTCCCATTCGGGTGGACCAAGGTATTCCGATGAAACCCTCCCTTTGCCATGCACTCTCCCCGGCCACTCCGACCATCTGCCTCTCAGGGCTAGGTCTTGGGTGACCCCGTGTCTACCAAAGACACCAACGGCCACCGTCGTGGCAAAACGGTCCCAAACGGGACAAGGTACCATAAAAACAAAACGAGCACACAAGGTTATGTCTGCCTACCGGGCCAGGGTATGCACGCCCATAACCTTCCCTCGCGGGAGGCACCGGTGAGAGCCACGACAAAGGACCGAATCAAGACCTTCCCATTAGGTAAATGTGGTCGCACTGAATTAAAAACCCGATTCAGTGGCACCATGATGTGATCAACATCATATTCAGGTTGAACTTAATCAAGTATTAACTTTCAGAAAAACTTTTTATTACTAACATGGCATCATACCGGAAATCATGCAACTACTCGTCACACAGAGCAAGCAACTCTTAAGCATGGATCAAAACAAGCAACATAACTATCTTGCAATACTAAGATCAGAAACTTCTCTGGTTATAACTCATTTTTATCTACAAACAACATTTTTATTAGTTCATCATTTAGTTGAAAACTATTACTAGCAAAAATAGCTACCATAACTTTCCATAACAAAATATCTAGTGCAAAATCTTACTCTACTTAGCCAAACAATTCTATGAACTCAACCAGAAGCTAAAACAAGCATATCAAGCATCATAAAACAACTAGCAATTAACCATATTAATTTATCAAATTTTAAATGCAAATAAAGACTCATATTCAAGTAGAAAATCATAGATATTGAAATAACACCATCCAAATGATGTTGTGGCTTGCCTTAGTGCAGAGGAGGGTCACACTCCTCCTGGTTAGCTTCAAGGCAAGATCCTCCTTCTGAAAATATTTTAAAACCACAAAAATAAATGTCAAAACACATTCTGAAAATCACCAGAAATTCTAGACAGCAAGGAAAAATCCACCTTTTGGTGTGCTGCTAGAGCTTTCTGTAACAAAGACAATGCAAAAAGAATCAATTCATTTGGACTTATGGTTTAGAAATGGTGGCTGGTCAAAGTTTAGTCAAATTTCTGAATTAAATTTGAATAAATAGAAAATCCTGGGGGGGTGACGTCGAAGGCGTAAAGTGGGAGTGCGCCTCCACTCGTACCGCTTCGGGCGCGAGTGGTGAGGCTGACACTGGGCCCCACCAGTCAGGAGAGAGGGAAGCAAATCAAGATCAGAGGGGAGGCGGTGCTTCGCCGGAGCTCATGCCGGCGATGAGGGGGTTTGGGGCTAGGCTAGAGGGATAGATCGGAAGCGGGGCTCGCGGCGCACCTGCCCGTACCCGTGGCTTGGCGAAAGGTGGACGGAGCTGGTCGCAGTCGAGCTCGCAAGCTTCGGTGGCGGACGGGGTTCGCCGGAGAGGTGGAAGACGGTGGCTAGAGGCAGCTCCGAGGGCTTGGCGGGGTCCAGGCAGCTCCAGCAGACCACCAAGGCCCTGCCCAAGCAGCTGCTTGAGCTCGAGAGGCCCTGGAGAGCGGCAGCTGGCCTGCGGGATCGCCGGAGTCCTCGGGTCGGGGCGACGGCCAGAGGCCTGCCCGACCGGGCTTCTGCTCGTCTACGTGTTCGTGGAGGTGGTGTGGAGTGGTGCGTGGCTAGCAAGGGAGGCGGGGTGGCTTTATATAGCCGGAGCAGGGGGGGACGTGTCGCCGCCGGAGCGCTCTGGACACGCGGCGAACGTCGACGAGAGGCTCCAACGCGAGGGGACAGGGTGCAGCGTCAACGCCGGCGCTTGCCCACGCTCGCGGACGAGCACAGGAGGCGGTTTGAGATGGGGACAAGCACACGCGCGCACTGTGCCGTTTTGGCCGCGACTTGACCGGGCTTGCTGCGGCGGCTCCGGCGTCGGCGAGCGCCAGGGAGGGGTCATGGGTGATGGGTCGAGGGTTGTGGCACGTTGCGGCAGTCGGAGGCGAGCGCTTGCATGCACACGCGCGAAACAGAACGCAAAGCGCCAGCCAGAGCGCGTCGAGACGCTGCCAGGCGCCGTGTCCTCGCGCGGTCACCAAGCTGGCATGGCCAAAACGACGGCCAGGAGCGGCCAAACCTTGTCTACGAGCTCGACCGTGCAGTGCTACGTCTAGGAGAGGTGATGGATCATACCCAGGCCGACCAGGCGCGACTCTACCAAGCTGGCAAGTTTCTGGTCAGAAACTTGGTCGCCAAGTTTGGCCACCTTCTAGAAGGCCATTAGGGCTAATCTCCTGGGGTTTAGGGTTTCTTAGGAAGGTCTTTAAGCTCAAGAAATCTCAAGGCCAAAAGCTCAAGGAAAAATGCACTTGGTGTACAAAGTGCATTTCTGGTCCAGAAGTGCAAAGATTTTCTACAGCAAAAATATTAGAAAAAGTGATGCAATATTTTTGCATGGGAAGATGTTCCATGATCCAAAAAGTATTTAGGAATTATCTTCGATTTTTCTGCGCAAGAAAAATTGAGGTTGCTTTGGAGCGCAAAGTTCTGAAATGTGCTTAAGAGAGAAAAATGAATATTTTCCTTTTAGGAAAAATATTCATTTTATTATTTTGGTAATTTGTGGGAGGAATAAGGTAGATAGGTCACTTGGGTGAAAGCCAAGGATATGCCCAAGTGACAAGTCCATTTGAATTGATCCAAAAATCCAAATCAAATCAGGGCAAAAACCATGATGAAAACCAAGTCCGGAAAGAGAGAGAAGGCAAGTCCGGTAAAAAGAGAGAAGGCAAAATCCAGGCTGTCACAGATAGCAAGATAAAAGGGAAGATCACTATAACAGTAAAGATAATGATGCGAAACAACTGTGAAGCAGGATATACCAACAACTTTCTCTCCAATTTTCCTCTGGAAAAGTTTGTGCCAATTTTCTAATAATTTTTATAAAGAATGGCACTGACTCAAGCTTTCAAATGAAAAAAGAATCACACAATTCTGAGTAGATATGAGGAGTAAAAAAAATTCTAAAACTGGGCTGAAAAACTAGAACAAGCTGTGTTCGCAAACTTTTTCGGAGGGCAAAAAGACCTATTTAGAAGCCGATTTTGAGGTGTCAAATATTGAATGAGCTTCTGCAACTATTTAGATGCGGCTTGTCGCTAGCTTTAATTTGACTACTCACCGAGCCAAAATGGACTTCATATGAGGAAGATATGCCTGATTTAGAACAGTGCACAAAACAGATTCCAATCCAAATTTACCTACGAGATTGACTCTAGATAGATTCAAATTTTGTTTTTTTCTTCTCTCTATTTTTCCTCACAATTTTTTTCTTTCTCTCCTTTTTTTCTTCTGACTTTTTTTACTTTTTTTTCTGTCCCTCTTTCCAAAGCAAACTTGATAAGATGCAGATTGGAGCAATCGAATATGTGAATGACCTCAACTATGATTATGACAATGAACGGTGGATAGAACGTGGTGGAAATTGATGGATGAGGTGGTGGACAACGGAAGGAATAACGATGCACCGATGGCGTGACTAATGTGAACAAAACTCGAAACTCTAAACAAACTAGACACTAAAACCAGCAGCCTGACACGACGATGCAACCGTTAATTCTACTAAGCAAGCAATGAAAACAAAATTGCGAAGGCTCAGATTGGCTTGGACAAAGGATGAACAAATCTAACTTTTTTACAGATTTTTCTTGGATAGTAGGTAAGAAAATAGATCTAATTTAGGGATAACTGGAAATTCTCACCAAGCAATCTGAAAACGGATACCACTTGATAGGGGCGGGGTGTCCCGATCTTTCGATGAGATGATAACTATCGATTTGGTGGAGATGACTTTGACGATACAACTACAAACGTGTACGACATTGCGCCTTAGCAACCGCCAAACCAACTCCGAGAGGTTATTGACCACGCCGGAGCACGATCAAGCAGACCATCAAGGTCTATTCATGCAAGCAATCGAAGAACAAGCAAAAATATGATAAAACAATCTAAATATTGCGAATATATATGAAGTATTGATAAATGTGGGGATCCAAAAGCGGTCTTGGTCTGGTCGTTGGACACAAACGAAGTATACGAATTTGCAATGACTAACTTTTAACTAAACAGATCCCAAGGAAAAAGCTACTAGCTGGACCGACTTATATAAGAGCAAGGGGGCGACCAAGGAGGTGAGAGGATGTCTCAAGGCATCCTAAGACTAACCCTAGGTCGTACAAGGCTCATGGGCCCAAGTGGAGGTGATGCAACACCTTTGGACTTGTAGTTTGACTCGGATTATGCTGTAGCTTCAGATTGTTTCATCGATAACTCAATGCTCCGGACGAATTTTATGGTTAATCTAGTTGGGTTCGAAAGAGCATGAAATCTACTTTCCAACAAAAAAAGAATCACCCAATTCGGAATCCGTATGAAAGAGTTCTTGGCATTTTGAGTAAGGTATGTCTTTGTAATCCGAATCTGAATCCAGAACTTGAGAGCTTGAACTCTATCTTCTCTTGGCCCAAAAGTGACATGAGAAGTCTTTTTGAACAGCACCTAAACTTCTCTTTGTCCCTTATCTTCATACGTGTATTGTAAAAATGTCCCATACACCTGCAATTAAACATGGCAAAAAGTTTATGAAGTATTTTTGTCCTGGATGACATAAATAAATTCTTGCATAGTTTGCGTTAGAAATCACCTCACAAATATAGAAGTATACAATATTTTTGATCGTAACCAAGGTAGTCATGTCCTCATGAATACCACAACATCAGAGAGAAGCACATACAATTAAACATGTGAATTGACAAGAGTTGTGAAACACTTAGCTTTGTTTCATTATGCACAAGGTTGCTACTTGTGAGCTGTGTTGGGATTTCCCCGAAGAGGAAGGGATGATGCAGTACAATGGAGATAAGTATTTCCCTTAGTTATGAAACCAAGGTTATCAATCTAGTAGGAGAACCAAGCAACACTATGTAAACAACACCTGCAACCCAACGCGTACAGGGGTTGCCAATCCCTCAACGGTTATGAGCAAGATTAAATTGTATAGGTTTTGATAGATTTATCTGATAAGAATACAAAATAAAATAAAATTGCAGCAATGTATTTTTGGTTTTAATATACGATAGAAAATAGACCCGGGGCCATAGTTTTCACTAGAGGCTTCTCTCAAGAAAATAGCATACGGTGGGTAGAGAAATTACTGTTGGGCAATTGATAGAAAAGCAAATAATTATGATGATATCCAAGGCAATGATCATGTATATAGGCATCACGTCCAAGATTAGAAGACCAAAATGATTCTGCATGTACTACTATTACTCCACACATCGACCGCTATCCAGCATGCATCTGGTGTATTAAGTTCATGAAAGAATGAAGTAATGCCTTAAGCAAGATGACATGATGTAAACAAGATATACTCACGTATGAGTAAACCCCATCTTGTTACCCTTAATAGAAATGGTACATGCATGTCATGTCTCTTTCTGTCACTCAGATTGAGCACCACAAGATCGAAACCATCACAAAGCACCTTTCCCATGGTAAGATAAATAAATCTAGTTGGCCAAACCAAACCAATAAATCAGAGAAGAAATACAAGGCTATAACAATCACGCATAAAAGAGTTCACAGAAAACTCAAATAATATTCATGGATAGATCTGATCATAACTCACAATTCATCATATCCCAACAAACACACCGCAAAAAGTCATTACATCAAATAGATCTCCAAGAACACCGAGAAGAACATTGTATTGGAGATCAAAAAGAGAGAAGAAGCGATCTAGATACTAACTATGGATCCATAGGTCCGTGGTAAACTACTCACACATCATCGAGGGCTGCAAGGATGATGAAGAACCCCTCCGTGATCGTTCCCCCTCTGGCAGAGTGCCGAAAAAGGCCTCTAGATTGGATCTCGTGGTTCTGGAACTTGCGGTGGCGGAAAAAGTATTTCGTGTACTCCCTTGAGGGTTTTGGGATTTTAGAGTATTTATAGAGGCAGAGGTAGATCAAAATGATGCTCATGGGCCCCACTACCCAGCAGGGCATGCCAGATGCCCCTGGCGCGCCCTGGTGCTTAGTGGGCCTATCTTTCATCTTCTCGTGGCCTCAAGAAAATTCTAGGGTCTCTTGTTGCCAAAAAAATGTCCAAAAAGTTACGTGACATTTGGACTTTGTATGGAGGTGATATTCTGCAAAGTTAGTAACAAGCAAGAAACAAAATCTGGCACTGGGCACTAAGTTAATAGGTTAGTCCCAAAAAATGATATAAAAGCCGCTTGTAAATGTATGTAAAACATCCAAGATTGATAATATAATAGCATGGAATAATACCAAATTATAGATATGTTGGAGACGTATCAACATCCCCAAAGTTAATACCTGCTCGTCCTTGAGTAGGTAAATGATAAAAACATAATTTTTTGATGTGGAATGCTAACATATTCATCATATATTCTTTTCTTTGTAGCATGGACATTTGGTCTTGAATGATTCAATGCAATAGTCTATAGTTTGACATGAAGACATCAATACTCAAGCATATCAACAAGCAACTATGTCTTTTAAAATATCAATGCTAAAGAAAGTTATCCCTAGCCCATTATGATGAATCACTGATTCATTCATGAAACAGACTCAAATATTAACTACATCCAATACCCAAGTATGACAATAGTGTTCCCTAGTTGGTGCTTTGTAAGAGAAGATGGAGACTTAACATAAAAATAAAAATAGCATAAAAAGTAAATAGATAGGCCCTTCATAGAGGGAAGCAGAGATTTGTAGAGGCGCCAGAGCTCATAGCTTAAATTGCGAGGTAATTTTTTAAGAGGCATGCTTTTCCTATCGATGAAAACGACCAAGAATTCCCAATATCTTCCATGCTAGACAAATTATATGCGGTTACCAAAACAAAAAGCGAAGTGTATTTCCTTTCCACTATTCTTTCACAATTCATGGCTAGTTGTATCCACGGGTGCCTTCCTTACCAACACTTTCCAAGGAAATTATTATCATGGTATTTTTTCATTTTGGGACTAGGCATCCTTATTACCTGAACACTCTCGTGCAGTGACAAGTGAATAAACACTCCTCGTGAGAATAAAATACCTAGCATGGAAAATATTGGCACCCCCTTGCAGCTTCATGAGCGGGACGGGCACACAAAAGGAAATTCATTTTGACAATTAGAGTTGGCACATACAAATTTACTTGGAACGACATGGAAATACCGCATATAGGTTGGTATGGTGGACTCATTTGGCACAACTTTGGGTTTAAGGAGTTGGATGCACAAGCAATATTCCTGCTTAGTACAAGTGAAGGCTAGCAAATAGATTGAGAAGCAACCAACCAAAAAACAAAAACGGTCATAAACGCGCATTGAACATAATTAACACCGAATAATGCACCACAAGTAGGATATAATTTCATTGCATAACTATGGACTTTACGTGCATGCTTAGGGAATCACAACCTTTAACATCGATATTCTTACTAAAGCATAATTATTCATTAACATGATTCACATATCACTATCTCCATATCGCAAAACTATTGCAAGGAATCAAGTTTGTAATATCCAATGATCTTTATGAAAGTTTTTATTATACCCGCCTTGGATATCTATCAGTTTGGGACCAAATTCATATCTCGTGCAAATTACCATTACTATTCATAACTCTCAAAAAGGTCTAAGTGAAGCACGATAGCATAAATATTTCTTCAAAACATTTCAACTCTCAAAATAATATAAGTGAATCATGAGAGCATATTTGTTTGAAATTTACTACTCTCAAAATAATATAAGTGAAGCATGAGAGCATATTTCTTTAAAATGTAACCACCGCCGTGCTCAAAAAGATATAAGTGAAGTACTAGAGCACTGCCTAGCTCAAAAGATTTAAGTGAAGAACATAGAGTATTCTAGCAAATCATGATATGCATGTAGCAAATCATGATATGTGCATGGCTCTCTCGAATAAGTGTGTTTAGCAAGGATGACTGTGACAAACTAAAAAGCAAACAAAGCAAAGACTCATATAATTCAAGACGCTCCAAGCAAAACTCATGATATGTGATGAATAAAAATATAGCTCCAAGTAAAATTACTGATGGTCCTTAGAAGAAAGAGGGGATACCTTCCGGGGCATTCCCAAGCTTAGTTGCTTGGGAGTCCTTGAATATTACCTTGGGGTGCCTCGGGCATCCCCAAGCTCAGGCTCATGCTAATCCTTACTCCCTCATCCATCGTGATCTCACCCAAAACATGAAAACTTCAATCACACAAAACTTAACAAAACCTTCATGAGTTTCATTAGTATAATAAAGCAAATCACCACTTTAAGTACTGCTGCAAACCCATTCATATTTTGTTATTATATTATACCTATTGTATTATAAATTTACCATTGCTTATACCCCCCAATACAATCCATAGATTTATCAAAATAAGCACACAATGCAACTAAAACAAAATCTGTCAAAAATAGAACAATCTATAGTAATCTGAACTTTGACCATACTTCTCTAACTCCAATTTTTTTGAAATTTTATGAAAATGTGGTGTCAGTGCGGTAAACATTTGTGTTTGTCGCCTGGACTTGTGCACATGTGTTCTGGCGATCATGCACCAATTACCCAGACGTGACACAAAATAAGCCAGAGAAACTGATAGAGGCAAAGGTGTCCCGTCTTTCGATGAGATGGTGATTATCGTTTTCGGAGGAGTAGACTTTGACGATCTGACTACGAACGTGCGAGGACGTCGCACCTTAGCAATCGCTAAACCAACTCCGAGAGGTTATTGACTACACCGGAGCACGATCAACCAGACCACGAGGGTCTATTTCCTGCAAGCAAAGGAAGAAAAAGAAATAAACTGAGATTGCAATCTGGATATTGCGAATATAAGATGAAAGCTTTATTGATCAAGGTGGGGTTCTGTGATGGCTTAGTCTGGTCGTTGAACACCAATGAAGTACGCGAAGTTGCAGCTTTGGAGAACTTTAATCAAAACAAAACCCAAAGTCTAAACGACGCCCTAAGGGCTGTATATATGGAGGGAGAGGGGGAAATTTTGTGACCCTTGGAGCAGGGGTCCGAAACCAACCCTAACTCTTGTTTCCGCACACATACGGACTCTAAAAATAGCTTATACTCATGTATTTAGAAATTACATGGGCCTGGCCCAAAAATAAGGTGGCGCAGCACCTATTATAAGCTATGGATGAAATTTATGAAAGGGCATCTTGTATATTTTGTCCATGTCCTTATATGTCATCAAGGAGGCTTCAAAGTACTGAAATCTGCAGTAGAAACGCTGTTCTGGTTCCCTTCACGCGCGCCTTCATCTCCATGCTTGTTTATGCTCCAGTGTTCATTCCTCTTGTCCATGCTAGGCCCTTCATTAGTAATCAACACAAAAGTATCCAATTTAGGCAGCATCATATTCTCATGACCATTATAATTGTTACCCAGAAACGAAAGTACCAGGTAATTCAATTGGCGTGCGCGAGCTCTAGTGTTTGGTCCAGTATGTATATCAGCAGGGGCAGTGGGTGTAACAATGGTATTGTTGTCCTCATCAGAAACCGCTCCTCATGAGAGCAAGGAGTGCATTAAGAATATCAAGTCAGCAGGAAAACGCCTCAGGAAGGACTCCCTTTCCGGGCAGGAGAACCCGGCTGGGTCGAGACCACCCCTGAGGGCCAAGACTAGATCGCCTCGGCAAGACTCCTCGGGCCATCAAGACCGGATCCCGGTAGGCTGCGTACCGACAGGCCTCCATCAAGACACCACCGCTCCACCTCATCGCACGCCAGTCGTTAATAAATGCGGTGTCGAGCTCTCAAATGGCTAGGTGGATCCTGTCAGGCACGTGGTAACCTACTAGAGAAGAGATTAACTTTATTGACACCCGTCTGGATGGCGTGTCACGCAAATAAGGAGAAGATGGATAAGCGGCGTGGAAGGCTTGCCGGGCTTCAACCTCAGCATGCCACCTAGCAGTGCATTTAATGCATTTTGTCCTAACTGCCAGAGTTAGGTATGATAGCACTTAGCTATCTAATCATACCATAATGACTGTTTTGCCACTGTGGTCGCCCCTTAAGCTATAAAAGGAGGCCCGAGCAACCTAGCAAAGGGTTTGAACATTTTCAACCTACCAACACTTGTACGTGCGCGTTGCTCTCCCCGAGGCACACTTGCCGGACTTGAGCTCATCACGTCTTCGTGTTCCTCCAGAAAGATCCACCACAACAGGAGCAGGGTTTTACACTACAAAGCGGCCCAAACCTGGGTAAAAGAGAGCTATCCACCATCGTGCTACCCTACTATTTCTGCTCTTTGTGCAATGTGACTGTCCCCTTGCTGAACCACAAAGGGGCACCCCTGCCCCATAGGTGATCATGCTTCCACGCCGACATCTTTGGCGTGCCATGTAGGGGGAGTCGCTTGTGCAAATCTGACACAGTAACCACCATGTCGATCTTCATCACCTTCTACATCGTCAATGCCTACCAATAAGAAAAGCGGTGCTGCGGCACACCCTTCTGCCTCGAAGGTTTCTTCGCCTCCAGCTGCGGGTGCCGTGGACACCAGTGTTGCGACGGGCGAGGAAGGCACTGTGATCAATGCAGCTAACACTCCCACTGCGGCCGAAGTGGGGACCGAGGCCGCGGGAGCGTCCCAGCTTCCTCAACCTATTGGCGATCATACTCACGCCAGTGCGTGTCAAGGTGATGCCCAACTTTCACCTCTACACCGCACCAGCGAGCGTGACCAGTGCAGCATCGACGCCCGCTCCGGTGCAAGCCAAGATCCACTGGCTGCACCATCTAGAGGGGCAACGACAGCACGAACGCTCCATCCCATGTAGGGTGAGCGTGACAAGACTCCGAGTGGCACCATCGATCCACAACGACCGCGTCCCCTTGGGAAGGGCCCAGCAGATCAAGAACCTGGCATCGAGAACAGCTTCGACCACGCCAAACCGCCCTTGCGATTGGTCCAACGCGGGACGAGCGCAATGATGCTCCTTCTGGTTCGTCTAGAAGTCGAGCGGTATTGCACTCTGCCTCCCACGCCATGCTAGGGACGGTGGCAGAAGCAATGGCCAGGGCTCAACTACTGTTGAACTTCCCGCCAACAATAGACAAGATGGATGAATGGAGAGCTACCATCCAAAGCCTCATCGGGTTTGCTGAAGCCAACAAGTCATAGCATGCGGGGCCTTTGCGACGACCGCAGGTGACGCCGGCAGCCCCCACTGGTGGCCAAGTTGAGAGGACTACACCCACGGTGCAGCCCCCTCTGCGGCAGCTTACCCAGGGCAACCACGACGGGCTCAACAAACCCAGGACGTCGATGAGCCTGATGAAGCATCAATGGCTTCATCCGACACACAACTTCAGCGGGATCAATGCCAAGTGTTGAGAGACAGGAGGAAGGAAGACGCCCGCGTGACCATTGAGCGGCGTCACAAGGCGCGCCGTCAATCACACAGGCGTAATGGACCCGATGTTGACGAACCCGCGCCCAGTTTCGCGGGTACTTGCCTTACGAGGTAGGGTCCTTCGCCTTCACTCGTGAGGTGCTGCCAGTCCGTTGGCTGTCCTCGCGCACCTTCAAGCCTGACCTGCCGGAGAAATATGATGGAAAACTGAACATGACAGAGTTTTTGGGCATCTATACGATTTCCATTCAAGCTGCCGGGGGAAGAGATGAGGAAGTACATGCCAATTACTTCCCGTTGGCTTTCAAGCCTAATGTGAGGTCTTGGCTGATGCACCTGCCTGAGGATTCCATTTCCTCGTGGGCAGACCTGTGCAATGAGTTCGTTGGCGCCATCATAGGTGGCCATCAAGAACCATGACAACCCAGTGACCTGCAGGACCTTATACAAAAAGAAGGGGAGAGTTTGTGCAAGTATTTGCAAAGGTTTAGCCGAGTGCACCGCAACATCCTGAAGATACATCCAACAGCTGTGATTGCCGCAATCCACACAAATGTGCGCAATCGGAGGATGCGAGCAAAGATGATTGTTCAGTTGCCCAAGACTGTCAACGAACTCTACATGTTGGCGGACAAGTGTTCTCGTGCTGAAGAGGGGAGAAGACTTCTAGGGGAGGGGGTTGGTGTCGAAGTTGATTCGTAAGACGATGACGACGCTGCCACTCCCAGGAAGAGGAACATAAAGCGCAACAAGAAGCGTAAGGAGAAAACAGTGATCGTGATAGAGGCGAAGGTGTCCCGATGTTTTGATGAGATAGCCATCGTTTTCAGTGAGAGCCGACCTTGACGACCTGACTACGAACGTGCAAGACGTCACGCCTAATCGCTAAGCCAACTTTCGCAGGGTTATTGACCATGCCGGAGCATGATCAACCTGACCACGAGGGTCAATTTCATGCGAGCAAACGAAGAACAAGCAAGAAACTGAGATTGCAATCTGGATATTGCAAATATAGGATGAAAGCTTTATTGATCAAGGTGGGGTTCTATGACGTCTTTGTCTGGACGTTGAACACAAACAAAGTATGCGAAGTTGCAGCTATGAAAAACTTTTAATCTAAACAAAACTCAAAGTCTAAACGACGCCCTAAGGGATGTATATATGGAGGAGTAGGGGGGAATTGTTGGGGAACGTAGTAATTTCAAAAAAATTCCTACGCACACGCAAGATCATGGTGATGCATAGCAACGAGAGGGGAGAGTGTTGTCCACGTACCCTCGTAGACCGATAGCGGAAGCGTTTAACACAACGCAGTTGATGTAGTCGTACGTCTTCACGATCCGACCGATCAAGTACCGAACGCACGGCACCTCCGAGTTCAGCACACGTTCAGCTCGACGACGTCCCTCGAACTCCGATCCAGCCGAGTGTTGAGGGAGAGTTTCGTCAGCACGACGGCGTGGTGACGATGATGATGTTCTACCGACGCAGGGCTTCGCCTAAGCACCGCTACGATATTATCGAGGTGTAATATGGTGGAGGGGGGCACCGCACACGGCTAAAAGATCGTTGATCAATTGTGTGTCTAGAGGTGCCCCCTGCCCCCGTATATAAAGGAGCAAGGGGGAGGCCGCCGGTCAAGCAGGAGAGGCGCGCCAGGAGGAGTCCTACTCCTACCGGCAGTAAGACTCCCCCCTTTTCCATGTTGGACTAGGAGAGAGAGGGGGGAGAGGTGGAGGGGAGGAAGGAAGGGGGGGCGCCACCCCCCTCTCCTTGTCCTATTCGGACTAGGGGGGAAGGAGCGCGCGGCCCTGCCCTGGCCTCCTCTCCTCTCTTCCACCTAGGCCCACTAAGGCCCATTAAGTTACCGGGGGGTTCCGGTAACCTCCCGGTACTCCGGAAAAATCCCGATTTCACCCGGAACACTTCCGATGTAGAAACATAGGCTTCCAATATATCAATCTTTATGTCTCGACCATTTAGAGACTCCTCGTCATGTCCGTGATCACATCCGGGACCCCGAACAACCTTCGGTACATCAAAACATATAAACTCATAATATAACTGTCATCGTAACGTTAAGCGTGCGGACCCTACGGGTTCGAGAACTATGTAGACATGACCGAGACACCTCTCCGGTCAATAACCAATAGCGGAACCTGGATGCTCATATTGGTTCCCACATATTCTATGAAGGTCTTTATCGGTCAGACCGCATAACAACATACGTTGTTCCCTTTGTCATCGGTATGTTACTTTCCCGAGATTCGATCGTCGGTATCTCGATACCTAGTTCAATCTCGTTACCAGCAAGTCTCTTTACTCGTTCCGTAATACATCATCCCGCAACTAACTCATTAGTCACAATGCTTGCAAGGCTTATAGTGATGTGTATTACTGAGTGGGCCCAGAGATACCTCTCCGACAATCGGAGTGACAAATCCTAATCTCGAAATATGCCAACCCAACAAGTACCTTTGGAGACACCTGTAGAGCACCTTTATAATCACCCAGTTACGTTGCGACGTTTGGTAGCACACAAAGTGTTCCTTCGGTAAACGGGAGTTGCATAATCTCATAGTCATAGGAACATGTATAAGTTATGAAGAAAGCAATAGCAACATACTAAACGATCGAGTGCTAAGCTAACGGAATGGGTCAAGTCAATCACATCATTCTCCTAATGATGTGATCCCGTTAATCAAATGACAACTCATGTCTATGGCTAGGAAACATAATCATCTTTGATCAACGAGCTAGTCAAGTAGAGGCATACTAGTGACACTCTGTTTGTCTATGTATTCACACATGTATTATGTTTCGGTTAATACAATTCTAGCATGAATAATAAACATTTATCATGATATAAGGAAATAAATAATAACTTTATTATTGCCTCTAGGGCATATTTCCTTCAGTCTCCCACTTGCACTAGAGTCAACAATCTAGATTACACAGTAATGATTCTTACACCCATGGAGTCTTGGTGCTGATCATGTTTTGCTCGTGGAAGAGGCTTAGTCAACGGGTCTGCAACCTTCAGATCCGTATGTATCTTGCAAATTTCTATGTCTCCCACCTGGACTAAATCCCGGATGGAATTGAAGCGTCTTTTGATGTGCTTGGTTCTCTTGTGAAATCTGGATTCCTTTGCTAAGGCAATTGCACCAGTATTGTCACAAAAGATTTTCATTGGTCCCAATGCACTAGGTATGACACCTAGATCGGATATGAACTCCTTCATCCAGACTCCTTCATTTGCTGCTTCCGAAGCAGCTATGTACTCTGCTTCACACGTAGATCCCGCCATGACACTTTGCTTAGAACTGCACCAACTGACAGCTCCACCGTTCAATGTAAACACGTATCCGGTTTGCGATTTAGAATCGTCCAGATCAGTGTCAAAGCTTGCATCAACGTTACCATTTACGATGAGCTCTTTGTCACCTCCATAAACGAGAAACATATCCTTAGTCCTTTTCAGGTATTTCAGGATTTTCTTGACCGCTGTCCAGTGATCCACTCCTGGATTACTTTGGTACCTCCCTGCTAAACTTATAGCAAGGCACACATCAGGTCTGGTACACAGCATTGCATACATGATAGAGCCTATGGCTGAAGCATAGGGAACATCTTTCATCTTCTCTCTATCTTCTGCAGTGGTCGGGCATTGAGTCTTAATCAATCTCACACCTTGTAGTACAGGCAAGAACCCTTTCTTTGCTTGATCCATTTTGAACTTCTTCAAAACTTTGTCAAGGTATGTGCTTTGTGAAAGTCCAATTAAGCGTCTTGATCTATCTCTATAGATCTTGATGCCTAATATATATGCAGCTTCACCGAGGTCTTTCATTGAAAAACTCTTATTCAAGTATCCCTTTATGCTATCCAGAAATTCTATATCATTTCCAATTAGCAATATGTCATCCACATATAATATCAGAAATGCTACTGAGCTCCCACTCACTTTCTTGTAAATACAGGCTTCTCCAAAAGTCTGTATAAAACCAAATGCTTTGATCACATTATCAAAGCGTTTATTCCAACTCCGAGAGGCTTGCACCAGTGCATAAATGGATCGCTGGAGCTTGCACACTTTGTTAGCTCCCTTTGGATCGACAAAACCTTCCGGTTGCATCATATACAACTCTTCTTCCAGAAATCCATTCAGGAATGCAGTTTTGACATCCATTTGCCAAATTTCATAATCATAAAATGCGGCAATTGCTAACCTGATTCGGACAGACTTAAGCATCGCTACGGGTGAGAAGGTCTCATCGTAGTCAATCCCTTGAACTTGTCGAAAACCTTTCGCAACAAGTCGAGCTTTATAGACAGTAACATTACCATCAGCGTCAGTCTTCTTCTTGAAGATCCATTTATTTTCAATGGCTTGCCGATCATCGGGCAAGTCAACAAAGGTCCATACTTTGTTCTCATACATGGATCCCATCTCGGATTTCATGGCCTCAAGCCATTTTGCGGAATCTGGGCTCACCATTGCTTCTTCATAGTTCGTAGGTTCGTCATGGTCTAGCAACATAACCTCCAGAACAGGATTACCGTACCACTCTGGTGCGGATCTTAATCTGGTTGACCTACGAGGTTCAGTAATAACTTGATCTGAAGTTTCATGATCATTATCATTAACTTCCTCACTAATTGGTGTAGGTGTCGCAGAAACTGATTTCTGTGATGATCTACTTTCCAATAAGGGAGCAGGTACAGTTACCTCATCAAGTTCTACTTTCCTCCCACTCACTTCTTTCGAGAGAAACTCCTTCTCTAGAAAGGATCCATTCTTAGCAACGAATGTCTTTCCTTCGGATCTGTGATAGAAGGTGTACCCAACAGTCTCCTTTGGGTATCCTATGAAGACACATTTCTCCGATTTAGGTTCGAGCTTATCAGGTTGAAGTTTCTTCTGTAACATCCCAAATTTTCATCATTTGCATATCATGCTTTGTTGCATTTTGACAAATCCTCGATAAATCCTAAGCAACTCAAGGACCCTCGGAGAGAGTTGGGGATTTTCTCGAATTTTCTTATTTGATTTTCAAACGAGGATTGGGATTTTAATTATTTTTCTCTCCGGAAAAATATTTCATTTTAAAATACACGAGAGGAGAAAATATGAATTCTCCAAAACATTGGAATACTGGAAGAAAAATGTTAAAATCGTTATTTGGAATTTAATTGGATTTTATTTGCAATTTTTATTGCATTTAAAAATATGCATGTTATCAAAATATTTATTTTTGATTTTAAAAATGTTCACCCTATTCTAGATTTTCTAACTAGACGGGGAAATATTATTTCATATTTTTCTGATTTTTATTTATTTTTCTACGCAATATTTTCCGCGGAATTTTTTATAAAAAACCTTTTGTTTAAAAAAAACCCTAGATCGTTTTTTTCGGTTTTCTTATTTCACGAGCGTTCACCGAACCGTTCGTTTTAACGAACGTGTTCGTCGGTTTTTCTCTGTTAACGAACGTCCGTTACTTAACCGTTCGTCCGTTTTTCTTTTTCGTCGGATTTTCTCGTTATTTTCTCAGATTCGATTTCTGATCGAATTTTCGAATCTGTTTAACTTTTCGCTCGTTTATCGGAATCAGGCGATTCAAGCGCCTAGAGTTTCGTCTCGAAATTATCTTTCCATTTAACCTACTCAAACAAGTTTTTGCTACAGTAAAATTTGACCTAGATCCAGATTAGCAAACGAAGTTTCTTTCTTTCGCCGTTTGACTTTCGTTGCTTCTTTCGAGTTGATTCTTTTTGCAAACCAGAGTTCTTAAGTTGAACTTTCTGGTTGGATCTTTCATTCGAGTTTTACCTGTGCATTAGTTGAGTACTGATTGTATGCTTGTTTGTTTGCGATAGAGTACCCGGAGTGTGCCGCTTGTTACTTCGACTCGCTAGGTTTTGCGGATCATCAGCAAGGCAAGTAACACTTTGATCATACCTCGCTCATACCCAGTTTTATTGCATTAGATCTGTTTTCCTCAAACACATTGCATTATTAGGATCTAATTAAACTATGGGTATTGGGAAGTAGTTGAGGTAGTACGTATTACCTGTTTTCTATCAAACCCTTGGGAGTTTCTTCTACGTTGCTTTTATTATCGCCATGCTATGCTCGTAGACGTGGATTGGGTTTGAGTGATATCCATGACAGATGTGAGATGTTAATTAATGGTTCAACTTAAGGTGGCAACTAAAACTCACATCTGGGTGGATTGAGACACCTGGAGAACCCAGTGTTGTCTGTTTGTATAAGGTCCGCCACCCAGGCTCAAAGGGATCATAAGATTATTCATGCTAGAAACTTCCGTGTGCAGCCACAAGCTATTATGGGCTCTAGCATAGCTGAGTAGGTTACAGGATCTCTTGAAGAGGTGGACTAGCAGATGTAGGGGAAAGTAGGTGTACCAGTCCATCCAGAGTAAAGAGTGATTGTTTCTGAAAGACTGTGTCTCGGTCATCCGTTTCTCAAACATCATGCAGTGCGAGAATCAAGCGGAGGCGATCGAGTCTTGTGGGGAAAAGTGCACAAACCTCTGCAGAGTGTACAAACTGATCATGATTAGCCGTGTCCCCGGTTATGGACAACTTGAGTATCTAGTATCTGGATTATCATTTGAATCTCATCACCGTGATACTTATAATTAATTTTGTTGGGTTAATGATGTTACTTAATTGGGATTGAGTTGGAGGTACCTTCTCAATGTTTCAACCACCATGATAGTTAAATAAAATTTATTCCTTTGATGTAGGATAAAATTGGCTTTTCGCAAAACTGTAACCATAGAGCTTTCCACCAGCCATATATGCATATAGTATAGCATTATCATTGTTCATTGCTCTCTATGTGTTATTTTGCCAGCATATTCTATGTGTTATTTTGCCAGCATATTCTATGTGCTGGCCCGTTTTCGGGCTGCAACGTTTCATGTTGCAGACTTTTCAGACGACGAGTAGGGTGCTTTAGGTCGTGGTCTTATATTCAGTGATGCCGCTGGAGTTGATGGACTCACTTATCTTCCAAGTCTTCCGCTGTTATCGTTATTAGATGGCCTTAAGCCATGTTTATACTTAATCTCTTTGGAGATTTTCGATGTAATAAGTGTGTGATTGCTACTCTGTTATAAATCCTCCGTGTGTACTGTGCGTGTCAGCATTACTGATCCAGGGATGACACTGGTGCACAGCAGCACACGCCATTTGAGGTCTGGTCGCTACAAAGTTGGTATCAGAGCACACGCTGACTATAGGACACGACCACTAAGCTTAAGCCCTAGAAAACTTCTCTCTTCTCATTTCTGACCCCTCTCCACTTTCTACTCTTTTAGGAATGGCGAATGCAAGGAGCAAGTTCATGCAACCGGATGAAGACACGCCATTTGGACGAGATTTGAAGGAAGTCACCAAGTACTTGAACATAGGAATACCAAGCGTCACCGGAACCTACAACGCTACATTACCTGAAGAGGAGAGCTGGAAGATTCAAGTTATCATTCCAGGAAGAACGTTTGCGCCAATTACGGAACCCATAAGATTGGTTTTCGAAGCACCAACTTGGAGTTTAGGGAAGAGCATGGCCGCACACATCGCCATGGGACGCATTGGAGAAGTCTATCACCAGGAGCTTAAGGATACAATTTATCAGATTTGTGGACGTCGAGACGCGCAATGGGAGATGATCAAGACCAAGAAGGACGGATCAATTGCAGCTTTCATCCAGGAGCAGAACCAACATATTCGACGCCAGGAGAACCAGATATGCACGGACAAGGAAGAACTGAAGAAGGCATTCACGAAGATCAAGGAACTCCAAGAAGAACTCAAGACTACACGCGAAGATTATTTGGAGGAAATCAACGCACTAGTAGGGAAGATTGACGACCTGGAGAATAAGATTGGAGCATTCGTGGGAAATCCAGTGCCAAAAGCAGAAGTCGACGAATGCACTTGTCCGGATAACTACATCATCATCGACGACACCGACTCGGAACCAAGTGAAGACGAATGGATTGATGAAGCTGGAGCAGACATCATGGAGTCTTCAACGGATCAGAATTTTTAGTAGACTACCATATCAGTAGTAGTTTTCCCCCATTTAGTAGTATAGCTCAAGCACTTTGTAACGCTAGTTAGATCGATTGTTTTGCCTTGTTTGGATTGATTGAGTGATATTGATTGAATTTGTCTCATGAGCATATGGGTAGTGTTTTCTCTCTAGACCTCATTCTATTCTTAATTCTCATCTTTTCTAAACCTATCAGATGCCTCCGAGACGCGACACCGGATTTGTTTTCCCGCCAGAGATCACCCAGTTGATTCAGCAACAGAATGCCTTGATGCAAGTGTTAGTTCAGAACCAAGGCAACAACAACAACAACAACCCACCGCCACCACCACCTGTTGATCACTTAGCCCGTTTCTTAAGGCTAAACCCGCCGGTGTTTTCCAGTAGCACCGAGCCGATTGTAGCAGATGATTGGCTCCGCAAAGTTGGAAGGGAGTTGACCACTGCAGGATGCACAGATGCGGAAAGAGTGCGTTTTGCCGCACATCAGCTTGATGGACCCGCAGCATCATGGTGGGAGAATTATACAGCCACGCACCCTATTGACACTGTCACATGGGACCAGTTTCAGCAAGCTTTCCGTACAGCTCATGTTTCAGCAGGAGCTATGGCTATGAAGAAGCGTGAGTTTCGCAACCTACGCCAAGGAGGACGCACCGTAGGCCAGTATGTGGAAGATTTCAGTAAGTTAGCACGTTATGCACCAGATGACGTTGCTACGGATGCTGCCAAGCAGGAGAAGTTTCTGGAAGGATTGAATGATGAGCTGAGTATGCAGTTGATGGTAGCAACTTTCAACAACTACCAGGAGCTGGTAGATAGAGCTCTCATGATTGAAGGGAAGCAACAGCAGATTGAAAACCGCAAGAGGAAGTATGGACAAGGGAAGTACAATTCTGGAGCCCAGCAGAAGCCACGATTTACCCCGAAGCCGGGAGGACAGTTTCAGCATACCCATGGTCGAGGTAGTTCGCACAACCATAATGGCTCCAAGAATGGTAATGGGAATGGAGGAGGAAACGGACAGAACCGCACCAACCCATCTACCCCAACCAAGAGAGATCTAAGTCACATTACTTGTTTCAAGTGCCAGAAGACGGGACATTATGCTACTGATTGTCCCGAAGCCCAAAATGGAAATGGCAATGGAAGCTCCGGGAAGAAGCCGAACCCGTTCAACAAAGGACATGTGAACCACGTGAGCGTGGAGGAGATTGAAGCTCAGCCTGATGCAGTAATAGGTAAGTTTTTGGTTAAGTCATTTACTGCAACTGTTCTTTTCGATACTGGTGCATCGCATTCATACATATCAAGGGGATTCGTAAACAAGTTTAAGATGTCCACCCAAGTTCTCAAAAGCCCCATGTTAGTAACCTCGCCAGGAGCAGAGTATATGGCCACCCAAGGATGTTTTCAGATACCGTTGGCCATTGGAAGGCATGTTTTCCCCTCAGACCTCATTGTTTTGGAATCGCAAGGTTTGGATGTGATTTTGGGAATGGATTGGCTATCGTTGTATGGAGGAAACATCGATTGTGCCAGCAAGACAATTTTGCTTACCACCCCGGAAGGAAAAAGGATCAAGTATGTATCCAGGCATATGCCGAAGAGGACTCAAGTGAATTCCTTATCAGGAGTTGTACAGGAGGAAGTACCAGTGGTGAAGGACTATCCGGATGTATTTCCAGAAGAGTTGCCAGGCATGCCACCAGATAGAGACATTGAGTTCTTGATTGAACTTTTGCCAGGCACAGGGCCAATATCTAAGAGACCGTACAGGATGCCCGCAAAGGATTTGGAGGAAATTAAGAAGCAGATCAAGGAGTTACTGGATAAAGGCTATATTCGCCCAAGTTCGTCACCTTGGGGATCACCAGTACTTCTAGTGGAGAAGAAAGATGGATCACTAAGGATGGTTGTTGATTACCGAGGATTGAATGAAGTGACCATCAAAAACAAGTACCCACTGCCGATGATCAATGATTTGTTTGACCGCTTGCAAGGAGCTAAAGTATTTTCCAAGATCGATCTACGATCAGGATACCATCAGTTAAAGATTCGAGAGCAGGATATACCTAAGACAGCATTTACCACCAGATATGGATTGTATGAGTATACCGTTATGTCATTTGGACTGACTAACGCACCGGCCTATTTCATGAACCTGATGAACAAAGTGTTTATGGAGTTTTTGGATAAGTTCGTCGTGGTGTTCATTGATGATATTTTAATCTTTTCCAAGGATGAAGAAGAGCATGAGGAGCATTTACGATTGGTACTTGAGAAGCTCAGAGAACATCAGTTATATGCCAAGTTCAGCAAATGTGAGTTTTGGTTGAAGGAAGTTGGATTCCTTGGACATGTTATTTCTGGAGAAGGAATAGCAGTAGACCCTGCCAAGGTTGACACAGTGACAAGTTGGGAATCACCCACGACAGTTGGAGAAATCCGGAGTTTTCTTGGACTTGCAGGATACTACCGGAGATTTATCGAGAATTTCTCAAGGATTGCTATGCCCATGACTGAGCTATTGAAGAAGGACACCAAATTTAATTGGACTGAGCAGTGTGAAGCTAGTTTCCAAGAGTTGAAGAAACGATTGTTACATCACCAGTGTTGATTTTGCCAGATCAACGCAAGGACTATGAAGTTTATTGCGACGCTTCTCGTCGAGGACTTGGAGCAGTGCTTATGCAGGAAGGAAGAGTTGTTTCGTATGCTTCACGACAACTTAAACCCCATGAGAAGAATTATGCTACGCATGATTTGGAATTAGCAGCCGTGGTGCATGCATTGAAGACATGGAGACATTTTCTCATTGGAAACATTGTGAAGTGTACACGGATCACAAGAGTTTGAAGTACATTTTCACGCAGAAGGAGTTAAACCTCAGACAGAGGAGATGGTTGGAGCTCATCAAAGACTATGATATGAGATTGCATTATCACCCTGGAAAGGCTAACGTAGTAGCAGACGCGTTGAGCCGCAAGAGTCATGTCAACACCCTCATGACAGGAGAGTTACCTCAGGAGTTAGCCGAGGACCTACGTGAGCTATGTTTGGAGATAGTCCCTAGAGGCTATTTAGCGACATTGGAGATTCAGTCTACCTTGATGGAAAGATCAGAGAAGCTCAGAAGACAGACAAGGAGATTGAAGAGATAAAGGAGAAGATGAGCAAAGGAAAAGCCAAGGGATTTCGTGAGGATGAGCACGATACCTTATGGTTTGAGGACCGTGTATATGTGCCAAATGATCCGGAGATCAGGAAGTTGATTTTGCAAGAAGCCCATGATTCACCGTACTCGATTCACCCAGGGAATACCAAGATGTATTTGGATTTGAAGAATACTTTCTGGTGGACCGGAATGAAGAAGGATATTGCGGAGTTTGTAGCAGTTTGTGATGTATGTCAGAGAGTGAAGGCAGAGCATCAGAAGCCAGCAGGATTGCTACAGCCATTGCCGATACCCGAATGGAAGTGGGATAAAATAGGCATGGATTTTATCACAGGATTACCCAGGACTCGTTCAGGCTATGACTCGATATGGGTTGTAGTCGACCGTTTGACGAAAGTGGCTCATTTCATTCCAGTGAAGACCACTTACACCAGTGCTAAGTTGGCAAAGATATACATGACCAGGATAGTATGTTTGCATGGAGTTCCGAGGACCATTGTATCAGACAGAGGAACCCAATTTACCTCGAAGTTTTGGAAGCAGTTACATGAAACATTGGGAACCAGGCTGGAATTTAGTACAGCATTTCACCCACAGACAGATGGACAGACCGAGAGAGTCAACCAGATTTTGGAGGACATGTTGAGAGCATGTGCGCTAGATTATGGATCTAGTTGGGACGACAATTTGCCATATGCAGAGTTTTCATATAACAACAGTTATCAAACCAGTTTGAAGATGGCCCCTTTCGAAGCCTTGTACGGAAGGAGGTGTAGAACACCGTTGTTATGGGACGAAGTTGGAGATCGTCAGTTGTTTGGACCAGATTTGATTAAGGAGTCTGAACAGAAAGTAAGGTTGATTCGCGATAGGCTCAAGGTAGCCCAGTCCAGGCAGAAGAGTTATGCTGATTCTAAACGCAAGGAGACAGTTCACGAAGTCGGAGACAGAGTGTATCTTCGAGTATCGCCACTTCGAGGAGTGAAGCGCTTTGGAGTTAAGGGAAAGTTAGCGCCCGTTTTATCGGACCATACAGAGTGTTGGAACGTATGGGAGAAGTTGCCTACAAGCTGGAATTGCCCGAAGGATTGTCTGAAGTACATGATGTATTTCATGTTTCGCAGTTGAAGAAGTGCCACGCAGAGATGGCTGAGATACCACTGAGAGATACTGTGCCACTGGAAGCGATTCAGTTGGAAAGTGATTTGACCTATGAGGAGAACCAGTTAAGATTCTCGAGTATGCCAGCCGAGTTACCCGCAGCAAGGTTATGAAGTTTTGCAAAGTCCAGTGGAGTCACCACACAGAAGATGAGGCCACCTGGGAGCGAGAGGAAGATCTACGGAAAAACCACTCCCACCTGTTTTCTAGCCAACCCGAATCTCGAGGGCGAGATTCATCTTAAGGGGGGTAGGTTTGTAACATCCCAAATTTTCAATTTGGAATGTTATACATAGATCATCATTTGCATATCATGCTATTTTGAATTTTGACAAATCCTCGATTAATCCTAAGCAACTCAAGGACCCTCGGAGAGAGTTGGGGATTTTCTCGAATTTTCTTATTTGATTTTTCAAACGAGGATTGGGATTTTAATTATTTTTCTCTCCGGAAAAATATTTCATTTTAAAATAAACGAGAGGAGACAATATGACTGCTCCAAAACATTGGAATACTGGAGGAAAAATGTTAAAATCGTTATTTGGAATTTAATTGGATTTTATTTGCAATTTTTATTGCATTTAAAAATATGCATGTTTTCAAAATATTTATTTTTGATTTTAAAAATGTTCACCCAATTCTAGATTTTCTAACTAGACGGGGAAAATTTATTTCATATTTTTCTGATTTTTATTTATTTTTCTACACAATATTTTCCGCGGAATTTAAAAAAAAAACCTTTTGTTTAAGAAAAAACCCTAGATCGGTTTTTTTTCGGTTTTCTTATTTCACGAGCGTTCACCGAACCGTTCGTTTTAACGAACGCGTTCGTCGGTTTTCTCTGTTAACGAACGTCTGTTACTTAACCGTTCGTCCGTTTTTCTTTTTCGTCGGATTTTCTCGTTATTTTCTCAGATTCGATTTCTGATCGAATTTTCGAATCTGTTTAACTTTTCGCTCGTTTATCGGAATCAGGCGATTCAAGCGCCTAGAGTTTCGTCTCGAAATTCTCTTTCCGTTTAACTTACTCAAACAAGTTTTTGCTACAGTAAAATTTGTCCTAGATCCAGATTAGCAAACAAAGTTTCTTTCTTTCGCCGTTTGACTTTCGTTGCTTCTTTCGAGTTGATTCTTTTTGCAAACCGGAGTTCTTAAGTTGAACTTTCTGGTTGGATCTTTCATTTGAGTTTTACCTGTGCATTAGTTGAGTACTAATTGTATGCTTGTTTGTTTGCGATAGAGTACCCGGAGTGTGCCGCTTGTTACTTCGACTCGCTAGGTTTTGCGGATCATCAGCAAGGCAAGTAACACTTTGATCATACCTCGCTCATACCCAGTTTTATTGCATTAGATCTGTTTTCCTCAAACACATTGCATTATTAGGATCTAATTAAACTATGGGTATTGGGAAGTAGTTGAGGTAGTACCTATTACCTGTTTTCTATCAAACCCTTGGGAGTTTCTTCTACGTTGCTTTTATTATCGCCATGCTATGCTCGTAGACGTGGATTGGGTTTGAGTGATATCCATGACAGATGTGAGATGTTAATTAATGGTTCAACTTAAGGTGGCAACTAAAACTCACATCTGGGTGGATTGAGACACCTGGAGAACCCAGTGTTGTCTGTTTGTATAAGGTCCGCCACCCAGGCTCAAAGGGATCATAAGATTATTCATGCTAGAAACTTCCGTGTGCAGCCACAAGCTATTATGGGCTCTAGCATAGCTGAGTAGGTTACAGGATCTCTTGAAGAGGTGGACTAGCAGATGTAGGGGAAAGTAGGTGTACCGGTCCATCCAGAGTAAAGAGTGATTGTTTCTGAAAGACTGTGTCTCGGTCATCCGTTTCTCAAACATCATGCAGTGCGAGAATCAAGCGGAGGCGATCGAGTCTTGTGGGGAAAAGTGCACAAACCTCTGCAGAGTGTACAAACTGATCATGATTAGCCGTGTCCCCGGTTATGGACAACTTGAGTATCTAGTATCTGGATTATCATTTGAATCTCATCACCGTGATACTTATAATTAATTTTGTTGGGTTAATGATGTTACTTAATTGGGATTGAGTTGGAGGTACCTTCTCAATGTTTCAACCACCATGATAGTTAAATAAAATTTATTCCTTTGATGTAGGATAAAATTGGCTTTTCGCAAAACTGTAACCTTAGAGCTTTCCACCAGCCATATATGCATATAGTATAGCATTATCATTGTTCATTGCTCTCTATGTGTTATTTTGCCAGCATATTCATTGTGCTGGCCCGTTTTCGGGCTGCAACGTTTCATGTTGCAGACTTTTCAGACGACGAGTAGGGTGCTTTAGGTCGTGGTCTTATACTCAGTGATGCCGCTGGAGTTGATGGACTCACTTATCTTCCAAGTCTTCCGCTGTTATCGTTATTAGATGGCCTTAAGCCATGTTTATACTTAATCTCTTCGGAGATTTTCGATGTAATAAGTGTGTGATTGCTACTCTGTTATAAATCCTCCATTTGTACTGTGCGTGTCAGCATTACTGATCCAGGGATGACACTGGTGCACAGCAGCACAGGCCATTTGACGTCTGGTCGCTACATCTTCACATAAGCATCGCAACCCCAAACTTTAAGATACGACAACTTTGGTTTCTTGCCAAACCATAGTTCATAAGGCGTCGTCTCAACGGATTTTGATGGTGTCCTATTTAGAGTGAATGCAGCCATCTGTAAAGCATAACCCCAAAACGATAGCGGTAAATCAGTAAGAGACATCATAGATCGCACCATATCTAGTAAAGTACGATTACGACGTTCGGACACACCATTACGTTGTGGTGTTCCGGGTGGCGTGAGTTGCGAAACTATTCCGCATTGTTTCAAATGTAGGCCAAACTCGTAACTCAAATATTCTCCTCCACGATCTGATCGTAGAAACTTTATTTTCTTGTTACGATGATTTTCAACTTCGCTCTGAAATTCTTTGAACTTTTCAAATGTTTCAGACTTAAGTTTCATTAAGTAGATATACCCATATCTGCTCAAATCATCTGTGAAGGTGAGAAAATAACGATATCCGCCACGAGCCTCAATATTCATCGGACCACATACATCTGTATGTATGATTTCCAACAAATCAGTTGCTCTCTCCATAGTTCCGGAGAACGGTGTTTTAGTCATCTTGACCATGAGACACGGTTCGCAAGTACCAAGTGATTCATAATCAAGTGATCCCAAAAGTCCATCATTATGGAGTTTCTTCATGCGCTTTACACCGATATGACCTAAACGGCAGTGCCACAAATAAGTTGCACTATCATTATCAACTTTGCATCTTTTGGCTTCGACATTATGAATATGTGTATCACTACTATCGAGATTCATTAAAAATAGACCATTCTTCAAGGGTGCATGACCATAAAAGATATTACTCATATAAATAGAACAACCATTATTCTCTGATTTAAATGAATAACCGTCTCGCATCAAACAAGATCCAGATATAATGTTCATGCTCAACGCTGGCACCAAATAACAATTAGGTCTAATACTAATCCCGAAGGTAGATGTAGAGGTAGCGTGCCGACCACGATCACATCGACTTTGGAACCATTTCCCACGCGCATCGTCACCTCGTCCTTAGCCAATCTTCGCTTAATCCGTAGTCCCTGTTTCGAGTTGCAAATATTAGCAACAGAACCAGTATCAAATACCCAGGTGCTACTGCGAGCATTAGTAAGGTACACAACAATAACATGTATATCACATATGCCTTTGTTCACCTTGCCATCCTTCTTATCCGCCAAATACTTGGGGCAGTTCCGCTTCCAGTGACCAGTCTGCTTGCAGTAGAAGCACTCAGTCTCAGGCTTAGGTCCAGACTTGGGTTTCTTCTCATGAACAGCAACTTGCTTGTTGTTCTTCTTGAAGTTCCCCTTCTTCTTCCCTTTACCCTTTTTCTTGAAACTAGTGGTCTTATTGACCATCAACACTTGATGCTCCTTTTTGATTTCTACCTCCGCTGCCTTTAGCACTGCGAAGAGCTCGGGAATTGTCTTATTCATCCCTTGCATGTTATAGTTCATCACGAAGCTCTTGTAGCTTGGTGGTAGTGATTGAAGAATTCTTTCAATGACGCTATCATCCGGAAGATTAACTCCCAGTTGAATCAAGTGATTATTACACCCAGACATTTTGAGTATATGCTCACTGACAGAACTATTCTCTTCCATCTTGCAGCTGTAGAACTTATTGGAGACTTCATATCTCTCAATCCGGGCATTTGCTTGAAATATTAACTTCAACTCCTGGAACATCTCATATGCTCCATGACGTTCAAAACGTCGTTGAAGACCCGGTTCTAAGCCGTAAAGCATGGCACACTGAACTATCGAGTAGTCATCAGCTTTGCTCTGCTAGACGTTCAAAACTTCTGGTGTTGCTCTTGCAGCAGGCCTGGCACCCAGCGGTGCTTCCAGGACGTAATTCTTCTGTTCAGCAATGAGGATAATCCTCAAGTTACGGACCCAGTCCGTGTAATTGCTACCATCATCTTTCAACTTTGCTTTCTCAAGGAACGCATTAAAATTCAACGGAACAACAGCACGGGCCATCTATCTACAATTAACATAGATAAGCAAGATACTATTAATCATATTACTTAAGAACTCCCACTTAGATAGACATCCCTCTAATCATCTAAGTGATTACATGATCCAAATCAACTAAACCATGTCCGATCATCACGTGAGATGGAGTAGTTTCAATGGTGAACATCACTATGTTGATCATATCTACTATATGATTCATGCTCGACCTTTCGGTCTCCGTGTTCCGAGGCCATATCTGCATATGCTAGGCTCGTCAAGTTTAACCTGAGTATTCCGCGTGTGCAACTGTTTTGCACCCGTTGTATTTGAACGTAGAGCCTATCACACCCGATCATCACGTGGTGTCTCAGCACGAAGAACTTTCACAACGGTGCATACTCAGGGAGAACACTTTTATCTTGAAATTTTAGTGAGAGATCATCTTATAATGCTACCGTCAATCAAAGCAAGATAAGATGCATAAAAGATAAACATCACATGCAATCAATATAAGTGATATGATATGGCCATCATCATCTTGTGCTTGTGATCTCCATCTCCAAAGCACCGTCATGATCACCATCGTCACCGGCGCGACACCTTGATCTCCATCGTAGCATCGTTGTCGTCTCGCCAACTATTTCTTTTACGACTATCGCTACCGCTTAGTGATAAAGTAAAACAATTACATGATTGCATTTCATACAATAAAGCGACAACCATATGGCTCCTGCCAGTTGCCGATAACTTGGTTACAAAACATGATCATCTCATACAATAAAATATAGCATCACGTCTTGACCATATCACATCACAACATGCCCTGCAAAAACAAGTTAGACGTCCTCTACTTTGTAGTTGCAAGTTTTACGTGGCTGCTACGGGCTTAGCAAGAACCGTTCTTACGTACGCATCAAAACCACAACGATAGTTTGTCAAGTTGGTGTTGTTTTAACCTTCGCAAGGACCGGGCGTAGCCATACTCGGTTCAACTAAAGTGAGAGAGACAGACACCCGCGAGTCACCTTTAAGCAACGAGTGCTCGCAACGGTGAAACCAGTCTCGCGTAAGCGTACGCGTAATGTCGGTCCGGGCCGCTTCATCTCACAATACCGCTGAACCAAAATATGACATGCTGGTAAGCAGTATGACTTATATCGCCCACAACTCACTTGTGTTCTACTCGTGCATATTACATCAACGCATAAAACCAAGCTCGGATGCCACTGTTGGGGAACGTAGTAATTTCAAAAAAATTCCTACGCACACGCAAGATCATGGTGATGCATAGCAACGAGAGGGGAGAGTGTTGTCCATGTACCCTCGTAGACCGATAGCGGAAGCGTTTAACACAACGCGGTTGATGTAGTCGTACGTCTTCACGATCCGACCGATCAAGTACCGAACGCACGGCACCTCCGAGTTCAGCACACGTTCAGCTCGATGACGTCCCTTGAACTCCGATCCAGCCGAGTGTTGAGGGAGAGTTTCGTCAGCACGACGGCGTGGTGACGATGATGATGTTCTACCGACGCAGGGCTTCGCCTAAGCACCGCTACGATATTATTGAGGTGTAATATGGTGGAGGGGGGCACCGCACACGGCTAAAAGATCGTTAATCAATTGTGTGTCTAGAGGTGCCCCCTGCCCCCGTATATAAAGGAGCAAGGGGGAGGCCGCCGGCCAAGGAGGAGAGGCGCGCCAGGAGGAGTCCTACTCCTACCGGGAGTAGGACTCCCCCCCCTTTTCCATGTTGGACTAGGAGAGAGAGGGGGAAGAGGTGGAGGGGAGGAAGGAAGGGGGGCGCCGCCCCCCTCTCCTTGTCCTATTTAGACTGGGTGGAAGGGGCGCGCGGCCCTGCCCTGGCCTCCTCTCCTCTCTTCCACCTAGGCCCACTAAGGCCCATTAAGTTACCGGGGGGTTCCGGTAACCTCCCGGTACTCCGAAAAAATCCCGATTTCACCCGGAACAGTTCCGATGTCCAAACATAGGCTTCCAATATATCAATCTTTATGTCTCGACCATTTCGAGACTCCTCGTCATGTCCGTGATCACATCCGGGACTCCAAACAACCTTCGGTACATCAAAACATATAAACTCATAATATAACTGTCATCGTAACGTTAAGCGTGTGGACCCTACGGGTTTGAGAACTATGTAGACATGACCGAGACACCTCTCCGGTCAATAACCAATAGCGGAACCTGGATGCTCATATTGGTTCCCACATATTCTACGAAGATCTTTATCGGTCAGACCGCATAACAACATATGTTGTTCCCTTTGTCATCGGTATGTTACTTGCCCGAGATTCGATCGTCGGTATCTCGATACCTAGTTCAATCTCGTTACCGGCAAGTCTTTTTACTCGTTCCGTAATACATCATCCCGCAACTAACTCATTAGTCACAATGCTTGCAAGGCTTATAGTGATGTGTATTACTGAGTGGGCCCAGAGATACCTCTCCGACAATCGGAGTGACAAATCCTAATCTCGAAATACGCCAACCCAACAAGTACCTTTGGAGACACCTGTAGAGCACCTTTATAATCACCCAGTTACGTTGTGACGTTTGGTAGCACACAAAGTGTTCCTCCGGTAAACGGGAGTTGCATAATCTCATAGTCAAAGGAACATGTATAAGTTATGAAGAAAGCAATAGCAACATACTAAACGATCGAGTGCTAAGCTAACGGAATGGGTCAAGTCAATCACATCATTCTCCTAATGATGTGATCCCGTTAATCAAATGACAACTCATGTCTATGGCTAGGGAACATAACCATCTTTGATCAACGAGCTAGTCAAGTAGAGGCATACTAGTGACACTCTGTTTGTCTATGTATTCACACATGTATTATGTTTCCGGTTAATACAATTCTAGCATGAATAATAAACATTTATCATGATATAAGGAAATAAATAATAACTTTATTATTGCCTCTAGGGCATATTTCCTTCAGGAATTTTGTGGCCCCTTATAGGAGGGGTCAGAAACCAAACCTAACTTTGTTTCCCCACAATAACGGGCTCTAAAAATAGCCTATACTTAATTATTTCAAAATTACATGGGCCTGGCCCAAAAATAAGGTGGCGCAACACCTAATATAAGTTATGGACGAAAGTTATGAAGGGGCATCTTGTATATTTCGTCCATGTCCTTGTAGGTCATCACGGAGGCTTCAAAGTCTTGAAATCATCACTTGTAACTCCGTTCATGTTACCCTTGTGCATGCCATCATCTCCATGCTTGATCTTGCTCCAATGTTCATCCTTCTTGTCCAAGCTAGTCCCTTCATTTGTAAGCAAGCGAAATGTATCCAATTTAGGCAGCATCATATTCTCATGAACATTAGAACCATTACCAAGAAAAGAAAGTACCTGGTAATTTAATTAGCGCGCGCGAGCTCTAGTAATTGGTCCAGTATGTATAGCAGGAGGGGCTGTGGGTGTAACAATGGTATTGATTTCCTCATCATCCTTCCCTTCTTAAAGTGAAGTCATCCTCGACGGAAGCTCATCTTCCATACCCAAGGAAAGAAAGTACCTGGTAATTTAATTAGCGTGCGCGGGCTCTAGTAATTGGTCCAGTATGTATAGCAGTAGGGGCTGTGGGTGTAACAATGGTATTGATTTCCTCATCATCCTCCCCTTCTTAAAGTGAAGTCGTCCTCGACGGAAGCTCATCTTCCTCACCCAAATAAGGCTTCAAATTTGCAATGTTAAAAGTGTCTAACCCTAAAATCTGTAGGCAGCTAAAGTTTATATGCATTATCATTTACTTTCTCTAACACCTTAAAAGGACCATCAACACGTGGCATTAGCTTTGATTTGGGCAAATCAGGAAACCCATCCTCACGCAAATGTAACCAAACAACATCTCCAGGTGCAAAGACAACATGTTTTCTACCTTTATCTCCAGTAAGTTTATATTTAGCATTCATACGCTCAATGTTTTCCTTAGTTAACTCATGCATTTTTAAGATCAATTCAACACGTTGTTTAGCATCAAAATTAACCTTCTCCGAAAATGGAGGAGGCAACAAATCAATAGGTGCACGAGGTAGGAAACCATATACAATTTCAAAAGGGCACATCTTAGTAGTAGAATGCAACAAATGATTATAAGCAAATTCTATATGAGGCAAGTATTCTTCCCACATTTTCTTGTTATTCTTCAAAACAGCCCTAAGCATAGTAGACAATGTTCTATTGACTACTTCAGTTTTTCCATCAGTTTGGGGTGACAAGTAGTACTAAAAAGCAGTTTAGTCCCCAACTTAGCTCATATACATCTCCAAAAGTGGCTAAGAAATTTAGTATCACAACATGAAACAATAGTATTTGGCACACCATGCAAGCGAATAATTTCACGGAAGAACAAATCAGCAACATTAGCAACATCATCGCTTTTGTGACATGGTATAAAGTGTGCCATTTTCAAGAACCTATCCACGACAACAAATATGCTATCCATCCCTTTCTTTGTTCGAGGTAAACCCAAAACAAAGTCCATAGATATATCCTCCTATGGAACACTAGGTATAGGGAAATGCATATATAAACCATGAGGATTGAGTCGTAACTTAGCTTTTTGGCATGTAATGCAGCGAGCAACAAAGCGCAGAACATCCCGTCTCAGCTTTGGCCAAAAGAAATGTGTAGCAAGTACATCCTCCGTCTTCTTCGCGCCAAAGTATCCCATTAATCCTCCTCCATGCGCCTCCTGCAACGACAAAATACGAACAAAGCTAGATGGAATGCATAGCTTGTTAGCACAAAATACAAATCCATCATTAACGACGAACTTGTTCCATGTTCTCCCTTCTTTACAATTCTGCAATACATTTTTAAATTAAGTATCATGCACATATTGCTCTTCGACGGTCTCCAAACCAAATATTTTAAAGTCGAGTTGTGAAAGCATAGTATAACGACGAGACAATGCATCAGCAATAATATTTTGTTTACCCTTCTTGTGTTTAATGACATAAGGGAAAGTCTCAATGAATTCAACCCATTTAGTATGTCTATGGTTCAGTTTTGCTTGACTTTTAATATGTTTTAAAGATCCATGATCAGAATGAATAACAAATTCTTTGGGCCATAAATAATGTTCCCATGTTTTCGAAGTCCGAACAAGAGCATATAATTCCTTATCATAAGTAGAGTAATTCAGACTAGGCCCACTCAATTTTTCAGAAAAGTAAGCAATAGGTTTGCCATCTTGTAATAACGCACCTCCTAATCCAATTCCACTAGCATCACATTCAAGCTCAAAAGTCTTATTAAAATCAGGAAGTTGGAGTAAAGGAGCATGTGTCAACTTATCTTTCATTACTGTGAAGGCTTCTTCCTATGCGGTACCCCAAACAAAAGGCACATCCTTCTTTGTAATCTCATTGAGAGGTGCAGCAATGGTGCTAAAATTTCTCACAAAACGCCTATAGAAACCAGCGAGTCCAAGAAAACTCCTCACATGTGTGACTGTTTTTGGGCTTCGGCCAACTCTCAATAACTTCAATCTTGGCTTTTTCAACTTCAATTCCCTGTGGAGTGACAACATAGTCATGAAAAGACACTCGGTCGGGGTCAAAGGTGCACTTCCCAAGGTTACCAAACAAACATGCATCACATAGAGCAATAAAAACAACATGTAAATGTGCCAAATGTTCTTCCAAGGATTTGCTATAAATCAGTATATCATGAAAATAGACTACCACAAATCGTCCAATGAAACCACGTAAAATTTCGTCATTAATCTCATGAAAGTACTAGGTGAATTAGTTAACCCAAAAGGCATGACTAACCACTCATATAAACCAAACTTAGTTTTAAATGTTGTTTTCCATTCATCTCCCAATTTCATACGAATTTGATGGTATCCACTACAGAAATCAACTTTGGAGAATATTGTAGAGCCACTCCATTCATCAAGCATATCATCTAGCCTAGGAAAAGGATGACGATAACGAATAGTAATATTATTAATGCCTCTACAATCAACACACATATGTGACGTACCATCCTTTTTTGGCACTAGTATAATAGGAACATCACAAGGACTAAGAGATTCGTGTATATAACCTTTGTCTAGCAGCTCCTGTACTTGACGCATAATCTCCTTCATCTCCTCTGGATTGGTATGGTATGGCGCATGGTTTGGCAGCGAAGCACTAGGAATTAAGTCAATCTGATGCTCAATCCCGCGGAAAGGTGGCAATCCTGGTGGCACTCTTGTGGAAAAACGTCAGCGAACCCCTGCAAAATGTTAGTGATAGCAGGAGGCAAAGAGGAAGGCATGTCCTCAAATGAAAATAATGCCTCTTTGCACACAAAAGCATAGCAAACAGATTTGCTGAAATCTAGCTCATCAATATCTGATTTGGTGGCGAGTAAACATGCACTTTTCAATTTAATTTCAGAAGCAACACTAGATGGTTTATTATTAGGCTTCATTTGTTGCTCGAATTCTTTTGCCACAATCTGATTTTCACTCCTATTTTTCTCTTGTTTTGCTTTATTAGCTCTATTAATATCATCTTTCAAAATGGAATCAGGAGACATAGGAAGCAAAGTTATATGTTTATCCTGATGGACAAGAGTATACTGATTGTTTCTACCATGGTGTAAAGAATTTTTATCAAATTGCCATGGTCAACCAAGTAATAAGGAACATGCTTGCATGGGTACCACATCACAGTCAACATAATCAGCATATGTAGAGATACTAAAATGAACACGAACAGTACGTGTTACCTTAACCTTGCCGCTGTTGTTTAACCATTGGATGTAGTAAGGATATGGATGTGGTCTTGTGGTGAGAGATAGATTCTCCACCATCTCCATGCTAGCCAAGTTGTTGCAGCTCCCTCCATCTATGATGACGCGAACAGAATGTTCCTTCACAACTCCCTTTGTATGGAACAAATTATGCCTCTGATTTTGCTCAGCTTGTGTGACCTGCACACTCCAAACACGATGAGCAACTATACTTTCATACCTGTCAGCATGTTTAGCAGTCATGTATTCCGTCTCATGATCAGAATCATCTCCACCGTGTTCTTCACTTGTAATAAGAGCCGAAGTCTCCTCATCATAGTCACTAGAGGACTCATACCCACCATCCTCAGTAGCAATCATAACATGCGGAGATTGGCATTCTCTAGCATAATGACCTCTTCCCTTACAACGACGACAAATAATATCATGTGTGTGCCCTTTGATGCCATGGATAAAGAAGACCTCCAGGCAGGCCCAGAAGGTGTACTCCTGGCAGATGGTGGTGGTGGTGCCTGTTTTCTTGTATCTCGGTTGGAATTGGCGACTGAAGTCAGTGGTGCTGCAATAGGATGTGTGGGAGTAGAGGATGTATGTGGTGTCCATGATGAATATCAACCTGCAGCCAATGCCTGTCAATCCTGCACTTCACGTTCAGCTTTGGAAGCAAGATGGAATAAACGAGTGATATTATTATACTCATTATAAACTAGAATGGTCTGAATCTCTTTATTTAGTCCACCCATAAAACGTGCAAGCATAGCTTCATTATCCTCAACGATACCACATCTAATCATGCCAGTTTATAATTCCTGATATTATTCTTCTACATAATTTTTTCCTTGTCTTAAACGCTGCCATTTTTGAAGTAATTCAAGTTGATAATATGGTGGAACCCAACGAGTACGCATAGCAGTTTTCAAAGTAGCCCAAGTAGCTGGAATAGTATATAATCTACAATGTTCAGACCACCAAACACATGCAAAACTAGTGAAAGCACAAACAGCAGGAGGAACGCGGCTCTCCTATGGATATTGTAAACATGTAAAACGTTGTTTAGTTTCTAACTCCCAAGTAAGATATATATCAGGAACATATCTACCCTCAAATTGTGGAATATTCAATTTTAGTTTAGGAAGATGGTCATGATCTCGTACCTCAGGTGGTGGTGCAGCCCTACCATTGCGATGATATGCATGAGGACGACCTGGTGGTGGTGGTGCTGGTGGCTGCACGTAGTTCTGATTTTGATCAACCTCATCCTCTTAATGGTCCTCCACCTCTGCAGTAGCAGCAGGAGCTACACAAGCATCAACAGCAGTAGCAACGGCACCAGAAGTTTGTCCTGGGTCAAGAGGACCATTCTGCGCTCGCCCTATTGGATCGCGACATGGAGGTCGTCGTTGTTGTTGTTGTTGTTGTTGTTGCACTGGTGCAGCAGATATGGGTGGTGGTTGTGGTAGATGCGTGAGTACTTCACCAAACTTGGCGTCTAACTTGGTGTCAATTGTCTTCTCAATAGCATCAATCTTCTTCAGCTGGCCATCACGTCTTCCACGTGTTGACCCAACATTTGCTGAAATTTATCCTGAAGCTCCTTCTTCGTCATGTTCTCCCAGTCAATCTCGTCAGCTTGTGGTCCTGCCATGGTTAGTAGCAATAGAAACACGCAAAAATATGATCCTACAGACTACTAGAAAGTGGTGATGGTGGGGTGTCACAAAACTGTCAAGCAAATCTCAATTTCTTACCAATTCTTACCCAACAGCAGGTGGTGATCGGCAACTGTTGTAGTCCAAACTCTCAAAGCTTGGACAGAGCGTTTGCTAGGTGGTGTCAAACACATGATTTAGATGTATGTGGATCTGGGAAGGCTTATATATGGTAGCAAATATATCAGCAATAATCAATTCACAGATGCAAAGTTGAATAAACGCTCAACGACGGTACTGTGCTGGTCCTAGGCTAGACCGTGCTAGAGACATGAGCCTAGAACACTAACAAAGTCATGGCGCTGCACAGAAACAAGGGAAAAGCATACTCTAATTTTTTCGCTTTTTTTGTGCTCCTTTTTTTTGCCGAAAATCACTATAACGATGAGTGTCTCAAAACTCTTCCCTAGTCAAAATAACAGGATAGACACGAAATTTTTTTGACTATTTTTTTTGAAATCATGGCAGTGACGACCAAAAAGTGAGATAAAAATCAGTATGATGGCACGTGTCTCAAAAGACTCAGAAAAGCCTAAAAAAGGATAGGGAAAAATATTTTCAGTCACTCAATTTTCGGCCTAAAAACTGCCCGGGGGTCTCCAAACTTTTTTTTTTCGAAACATACTCAGGCAAGGAAACACGAATCGGAAAATAAATGGATCTCAAAACAAAACCTAATATGAAAACAACTCATATTGGTGGTGGATATATGGTGGTGGTATATGGCAGCAGTGGTGGGATATGGTGGCGGTGGTGCTATATGGCTACAGATCGGTGGTGGTATGTGGATACAAATCGGTGGTGGTATGTGGATACAGATTGGTGGTGGTGTATGGATTCAGAGTGGTGGCAGATAAGCGGTGGTGGTAGATGCAAGGGGCAATGATGATGGTGCGGCGGCGGCGTGACAACTTATGACCAGAACTCAAAACTCTAAAAGACTAGACGCTAAGACCAGCAACTTGACACGACGATGCACCCGCAAATTCAACAAAACCAAATACTGAAAAGACTATGCAAAGGCTCAGACTGATTCGGATATGATGAACTAACCCTAATTTTTTGTGGCTTTTTCCTGGACTGTAGGTATGAAGAACAGACTCGATCTAAACTATGAAAAACTATAAAATCTCACTGAGCAACCTGGATATCTGATACCACTTGATAGAGGTGAAGGTGCCCCGATGTTTCGACGAGATAGCTATCGGTTTCTGTGGTATTCGACCTTGACGTACCGACTATGAACGTGTGAGACGTCGCGCCTTAAGCAATCGCTAAACCAACTTCCGAGGGGTTATTGACCATGCCGCAGCTTGAGGGTCTATTTCGTGCGAGCAAACGAAGAACAAGCAAGAAACTGAGATTGCAATCTGGATATTGAAAATATAAGATGAATGATTTATTGATCAAGGTGGGGTTCTGTGAGTCTTGGTCTGGTCGTTGAACACAAATGAAGTACGCAAAGTTGCAGCTATGGCGAACTTTTAATCTAAAAAAACCCAAAGTCTAAATGACACCCTAAGGGTTGTATATATGGAGTAGGGGGGATTTCGTGGCCCCTTGTAGGAGGGGTCCGAAACCAACCCTAACTTTGTTTCCCCACACATACGGACTCTAAAAAACAACCTATACTTAAGTATTTCAAAATTACATGGGCCTGACCCAAAAATAAGGTGGCACAGCACCTAAAATAAGCTATGGACGAAAGTTATGAAGGGGCATCTTTTATATTTCATCCATGTCCTTGTGGGTCATCACGGAGGCTTCAAAGTCCTGAAATCATCACTTGTAACTCCGTTCTTGTTACCCTTGCGCATGCTATCATCTCCATGCTTGATCTTGCTCCAATGTTCATCCTTCTTGTCCAAGCTAGGCCCTTCATTTGTAAGCAAGACAAATGTATCCAATGTAGGCAGCATCATATTCTCATGAACATTAGAAACATTACCAAGAAACGAAAGTACCATGTAATTTAATTGGCATCCGCGAGCTCTAGTAATTGGTCCAATATGTATAGGAGTAGGGGTTGTGGGTGTAACAATGGTATTGATGTCCTCATCAGATGGCCGTTGAGAGCTCCAGTGATCTTAGCGCCGGGAAGAAAGCAAAGACCGAAACACCCGGCAAGGAAGCTGCTTCTTGTGCTGATTGCCGGGCACCGGCGGCAGTTGAGAAAACCGGCAAATTCGACAGGTCATATTGCAAGATCCATAGGACCAATGGTCATGTTCTCCAAGATTGCAAGCTAGTTTAGCAACTGGTCGAGAAGCAGAAGGCCGAATATGAAAGGCGTGATAGGGAGAGCAGACAGAATGGTGCTGGCGGGAAAGGCCGTGGTGTCCGTAATGGTCATCGTGACAAAGTCGATCAGCAGAAGGAAAATGTCGCCAGAGGCCATGAGAAAAAGGAAAATGAAGATGACAGTGAAGAAGAGGATGATGAGACCAGCGAGCAGGAATTTCAAAAAGCTACTAAGGCAATATGCACTGGCGGGGAGCATCCATGCACTCCTCTCCCCGCCAGCTCAAGCAGTGGGCCTGTGAGGTCAATGCGGCAGAACCAGTAGCAAACGCATTAGAACCACTTAAGTGATCCCGCACGCCCATCATTTTTGACATCGAGGATCCTCCAGGTTGCACCACTGCGGTCGGATGCTAGCCGTTGTTGGTTTCACCAACAATCCGCAACCTCAAGGTCACAAAGATGTTGGTTGACGATGGAGCAGGGTTGAATTTGATTTCCCCTGATGTGCTTAAGAAACTTCAAATTCCTGACGAAGACCTGAAGAAGACTTACACTTTCCAGGGGATCAACCAAGGAAGGAGCCAGCCAAAGGGAAATATTACTCTGCCGGCGACGTTTGGCAGGGAAATAAACTTTAGAACTGAGAAGGTTGTGTTTGATGTTGTTGAACTTCCCCTGCCATTCACTGGAATCCTTGGTCGCCTAGCTTTGGCCAAGTTCATGGTAGCATCCCACTACGTGTATAACACATTGAAGATGCTGATACGTCTCCAACGTATCTATAATTTTTGCTTGTTCCATGCTGTTATATTATCATTCTTGGATGTTTTACAACCATTTTATAGCAACTTTATATCATTTTTTGGGACTAACCTAATGACATAGTGCCCAATGCCAGTTGCTGTTTTTTGCTTGTTTTTTACTTCCCAGCAAATCAATACCAAACGGAGTCCAAACGCAGCGAAACTTTTTGGAGATTTTTTCTAGACCAGAAGGAACAACTTGGGCCGAAGAAGTACCAGAGGGGTGCCCCGAGGGGCCACAACCCACCTGGGCGCACCCTGGTGGGTTGTGTCCACCTCGGTGGCCTCCCGCACTGCCTCTTTGTTCTATAAATACCCCAAAAGTCAAAAAACCCTAGGGGAGTCGACAAAACACAATTACAGCCGCCGCAAGTTCCAGAACCACCAGATCCAACTAGACACCATCATGGAGGGCTTCATTATCCTCATTGGTGCCTCTCCGATGATGCGTGAGTAGTTCATTGTAGACCTACGGGTCCATAGGCAGTAGCTAGATGGCTTCCTCTCTCTGCCTCTTTTGATTCTCAATACAATGGTCTCTTGGAAATCTATTTGATGTAACTCCTTTTGCGGTGTGTTTGTTGGGATCCGATGAACTTTGATTTTATGATCAGATCTATTTTATCCATGAAAGTTATTTGAGTTTTGATCTCTTATATGCATGATTACTTATAGCCTCATATTTCTTCTTCGAATCTTTGGTTTAGTTAGGCCAACTAGATTGATTTTTCTTGCCATGGGAAGAGGTGCTTTGTGATGGGTTCGATCGTGCGGTGTTCTTTCCTAGTGACAGAAGGGGCAACAAGACGCGTATTGATCGTTGTTATTAAGAATAACAAGATGGGGTCTATTCCTACATGAATAGAACTTGTCTACATCATGTCATCATTCTTATTGCATTACTCCGTTTTCCATGAACTTAATACACTAGATGCATGCTGGATAGCGGTCGATGTGTGGAGTAATAGTAGTAGATGCAGGCAGGAGTCGGTCTACTAATCTTGGATGTGATGCCTATATAATGATCATTGCCTGGATATCGTCATAATTATTTGAAGTTCTATCAATTGCTCAACAGTAATTTGTTTACCCGCCGTATGCTATTTTTCTCGAGAGAAGCCACTAGTGAAATCTACGGCCCCCGGGTCTCTTCTTTATCATATTTTCTTTCCGATCTATTATTTGACTTTTTTATTTTCAGATCTTTTAATCCAAAAACCCGAAAGTACCTTGCTGCAATTATTTTGTTATTTATTTTATCTCGCATTCCCGCGACATATATTTATACAATCTACTACAAATTTATCTATGTTTTACCCAGGAGGGATTGACGACCCCTCTTACACGTCGGGTTGCAAGTATTTGCTTTTTGTGTGAAGGTATCGTTTACATAGTGTTGCGTGGTTGTCCTACTAGTTTGATAACCTTGGTCTCATCATTGAGGGAAATACCTACCGTAGCTGTGCTGCATCATCCCTTCCTCTTCGGGGAAATACTAACGTGGACACGAGCCATCAATGGCCTCGAGGAAGCTACGCCATTAGTTCCAAGCTCATGAGATCATAGTTGTGACTCGCCTTCCGTTGCAGTGTATTCTGAGGAACCCCGAGGCTACCGGCAGGATAGTAGAGTGGGCACTAGAATTTTCAAGCTTTGCCTTGAAGTTTCAAAGCACTACAATATCCAAAGCAGGGCAATCGCAGAATTTATTGCAGAATGGACGCCAACACCTGATGAAGAAGTGCATGAAACAACTCTCCCCAGCAAGGAGACCCTTAAGGAGTGGGTAATGTACTTTGATAGAGCCTTCTCACAGCAAGGCGCTGGAGCTGGAGTGCTGCTTGTCGCACCCACCGGAGAGCATCTCAAGTACGTTATCCAGATGCACTTTCCCAGGGAAGATGCTACCACCAACACAAGAGAGTATGAAGGGCTGCTTGTCGGCCTCGGGATTGCGATAGTGCTGGGGATAAAGAAGCTGATCATTCATGGAGATTCTCAGCTCCTTGTGAAGCAAGTAAATAAAGATTATTAGAGCCCACTAATGGAAGCATATATTGAAGAAGTAAGGAGGTTGGAGGAGCACTTTGACGGGCTGCAAGCAGAGGATGTACCCCGTGCAGAGAACAGCGTTGTTGACCACCTGTCAAAGTGCACTGCTCAGAAGCTTCCTGTGGAACCAGGAACTTTTGTACTCCATCTAACTCAACCATCAGTTTCCTCGTCAGCGTTCGCCAGAAAAAAGAAGATAACTCAACACCGGCAAACATTTCCTGGCAGAGCTCCCTGGAGCCGTTGGTGAGAAGGTTGCCGGGGGGAGGCCCTTTGCTAGTTGGCGAGATGTGTCCTCCAGCACAGCCTCGATTTCTCACTGTTGAGGCTAGCGCTCCCACGGCAGAGGAGACGCCTTTAGTTCTCGTCGTCAAGCTTCAGGCTCCGGCATGGGGGCAGCATATAGTCCAATTCTTGCAAACTGGAGAACTTCCCAATGATCTAGAGGAATCTTAAAAATTGGCTCGCCAATCATGTACCAGTTTGTAGATGCCAGTCTATACAGAAAGAGGCCAAATGGTGTGAAGTTGAAGTGTATCAGTCAAGAAGATGGATTAATGTTGTTGGCAGAGATACATGGAGGTGTATGTGGCTCGCATTTGGGATCAAGAGAACTTGTCGGGAAAGTTTTCCGGCAAGGATTCTATTGGCCCGCTGCCCTCCGAGATGCAACTGAGCTGGTCACTAAATTTGAAGCATGCCAGTTTCATTCCAAGAATATGCATCAACCTGCTCAAGCCCTTCAAACAATCCCTTAATCCTTGCCTTCCGCGGTCTAGGGGCTCAACATCTTGGGCCCCTTTCCCCATGCCACCGGAGGCTTTGAATTCTTGTACGTGGCGATCGACAAGTTTACAAAGTGGCTCGATGTGGAGCCAGTGAGGAAGGTGACTACGCAATCAGCTATCAAGTTCTCTAAAGGATTGATGTGCTGTTTTGGAGTGCCCAACAGGGTGATCATCGACAATGTCACCCAATTCACAAGCCGCGGCTTCATGCAGTACATCCAGAGCCTTGGAAGCAAGGTTTCTTTCACTTCTGTTGCCCATTCCAAGAGCAACAGACAAGCCGAAAGGGTGAACACTGAAGTGCTGCGAGGGCTCAAGACAAGAACTTTCGATAAATTGCGAAAATGCGGCAAGCGTTGGGTTAATGAATTGCCGGTGGTTCTATGGTCAATCAGGACGACACGAAATCGAGCTACTGGCTAGACTCCCTTCTCCCTGGTATATGGTGCAGAAGCAGTGCTCCCCATGGAACTCATATACGGGTCACCTCGAGTATTTGCCTACGATGAAGTAGTGCAAGAACAGCTACGGCATGACGATGCCACGCTCCTCGTGGAAGATCGTCTCCGGGCAGCTGTACGTGTTGCATGATCCCAGCAAGCCCTGCACCGTATCACAGCTACAGGGTTCACGTCTAGAGCCTTGAGGAAGGTGACCTTGTCCTTAGGCGCGTTCATATGCCAAGGGTGCAAACAAGTTGACACCAAAGTGGGAAGGCCCTTACCGGGTAGTACCTATCACCAGACCTGGCGCAGTTTGTCTGGAGACTGAAGATGCATCCCAATCCAAAACTCATGGAATATTGAGCATGTTCATAAGTTCTACCCAGAAGGCGCGGTTACCGGGCCCTGCCCCGGCAACCTGTTTTGTGCAAGCATAGTCCCCAGGACTTGTAACCCTTTGTACAAAGCCATGCGCAAACCGTGTGCATACTTGAGTAAAACGAAGCGCTTTCATAAAAACTTGCGTGCATGATTTCCCATTTTCTTAAGTATGATCCTATTGTGATTACAATAGTTCTTGAATAAGGTAACTGACATGCAGCGAAGGGCCATGTGCTATCCTCTTTCCTCCCTTTCCTCTGATGACAATAGAAGGATTTCATCACGGATAGTTTCCCGGAAAGAAGGATGAATACAACCTCTCCTTATCTGAAATGATTAGAAGGACTGCAAAGAGAGATAAGTACACTCCATTGCATCCTAGCTTTCCATATTATACTTAAGTATGAGGAGCTTGCACGTAAGGAAACCTAGCCGCCTCTGCCATTTGCGCTCCTATCTTTGACTCGTGTCCACTCAAGAAGTTTAGTTGTAGCTACATATGGGGGGGGGGGGTTGGCGATGGGTTGGCCTTCGTTCGCGCTCACTAACCCGTTTTTGAGCTCATTAAACATGGTTTTAGTAGCAGCAACACCAAAGGCCGGCAAAGACGTCTTGCCGGAAATTTTTGTTTACTAAGGATTATTGAAGGTTCATCCTTCAATATGTTTAAATACATACACAAACATCCGGCAAGCTCTTTTGCCAAATTTACGTGAACAAACAAGTACAGATCATACGAGCACTAACATGGACAAAGGATTACATTATTTTCATTATAACTAGGAAAGTGCCTACATTTTTTATATGAAAAAAGATAACTGCCCCGTAATGCCTTTCTTGTCACTCTCCTTTTAGGAGTTGCATAGAGAAGGAAAGAAGGCAAAAGGAGCGCCTGGGCAGAATCCCAGCCCGACCCCGTCAGGACCAGCGAGATGTAGCCTGACAAGATCACGAGGGTGCCACCCCGGCAAGGAAGAAGAGGCTGAGGACAGGGAGAGCCGCTAGGCGATGCCCTGGTCACCCCCGCCAGGACCAGAGGGACACGGCTCGGCAGGGACACCGGCAGGGAAGACGAAGCCGAAGTCCACGAGGAAGCCTGCTGGGGTCCAGCTGGAGGTGGCGGTGACGACCAGGCCAAGCACCCCCGGCAAATCGCTCTGTGGGGGTCCAGCTGCAGATGATGGTGCTGCCGGCGCCAAGCTTACGGTGACGGTGCCTCCGGCATTCAGCCGGAGTCCAAGTTGTCGTCTTCATGCTTGACGACTGGGGGCTCCTCGTCGCCGTCTTCACCACTAGTGTCCTCCTCGTCCTTGTCGTCACTCGAGCTTTCGGTGCAGCACCCTAGATGGGCACCTGAGGGCTGAAGGCCTTGAAGGAGAGCATATCATGCTCCACCAACTTGAAGCAGAGGATGTGCCCTTCTGCAAGGTAGTGCGCGCGAGCGAAGGTTTTCCAGCCACGCCTGAGAAGCATGACGTGTGGCGCGGGGAACTCAACGTCCACCCACACGGCGCCGTTGCAGCAGTCTCTCATGCGCAACCGCAGCCCAAGCGGCTGGTCATCCTCCATCACCATGGAAAAGGAACGAGGGAGCCGCAGATGGCTGCACGGAGGATCGCCCAGCTTGACAATGAACTCCAGCGCCGTGTCCCCCGCGTGGCCTGATGTTGGCATTGGAACAATTGGGGGAGGAACGGTGTCGGTGCCAAAACCGACCGATCTCGGGTAGGGGGTCCCGAACTATGCGTCTGTGGATCGAAGGTAACATGAGGCGGGGGACACGATGTTTACCCAGGTTCGGGCCCTCTTAGTGGAGGTAATACCCTACTTCCTGCTTGATTGACTATGATGAGTATAGGGGTTACAAGAGTTGATCTACCTCGAGATCGTAATGGCTAAACCCTAGATGTCTAGCATGTATGATTGTGATTGCTGCTACGGACTAAACCCTCTGGTTTATATAGACACCGGAGAGGGCCAGGGTTGTACAAAGTCGGTTTACAGAGAAAGGAAACTATATGACTATCCACGAAGCTTGCTGTGACAGCCTGGATTTTGCCTTCTCTCTTTTTACCGGACTTGCCTTCTCTCTCTTTCCGGACTTGGTTTTCATCGTGGTTTTTGCCCTGATTTGATTTGGATTTTTGGATCGATTCAAATGGACTTGTCACTTGGGCATATCCTTGGCTTTCACCCAAGTGACCTATCTACCTTATTCCTCCCACAAATTCCCAAAATAATAAAATGAATATTTTTCCTAAAAGGAAAATATTCATTTTTCTCTCTTAAGCTCTTTTCAGAACTTTGTGCTCCAAAGCAACCTCAATTTTTCTTTGAGCTTTTGGCCTTGAGATTTCTTGAGCTTAAAGACCTTCCAAAGAAACCCTAAACCCCAGGAGATTAGCCCTAATGGCCTTCTAGAAGGTGGCCAAACTTGGCGACCAAGTTTCTGACCAGAAACTTGCCAGCTTGGTAGAGTCGCGTCTGATCCATCACCTCTCCTAGACGTAGCTCTGCACGGTCGAGCTCGTAGACAAGGTTTGGCCGCTCCTGGCCATCGTCTTGGCCACGCTAGCTTGGTGAACACGCGAGGACACGGCGCCTGGCAGCGTCACGACGCCCTCTGGCCGGCGCTTTGTGTTCTGTTTCACGCGTGTGCATGCAAGTTCTTCCGACTGCCGCAACGTGCCACAACCCTCGAGCCATCACCCATGACCCCTCCCTGGCGCTCGCCGATGCTGAAGCCGCCGCAGCAAGCCCGGTCAAGTCACGGCCAAAACGGCACAGTGCGTGTGTGCTTGTCCCCATCTCAAACCGGCTCCTGTGCTCGTCCGCGAGCGTGGGCAAGCGCCGGCGTTGACGTTGCACCCTGTCCCCTTGCGTTGGAGCCTCTCATCGACATTCGCCGCGTGTCTAGAGTGCTCCGGCGGTGACACATCCCACCCTGCTCTGGCTATATAAAGCCACCCCGCCTCCCTTGCTAGCCACGCACCACTCCACACCACCTCCACGAACACGTAGACGAGCAGAAGCCCGGTCGGGCAGGCCTCTGGCCGTCGCCCCGACCTCAGGACTCCTGTGATCCCCGCAGGCCAGCTGCCGCTCTCCAGGGCTTCTCGAGCTCAAGCAGCTGCTTGGGAGGGCCTTGGTGGTCTGCTGGAGCTGCCTGGACCCCGCCAAGCCCTCGGAGCTGCCTCTAGCCACCGTCTTCCACCTCTCCAGCGAACCCCGTCCGCCACCGAAGCTTGCGAGCTCGACTGCGACCAGCTCCGTCCACCTTTCGCCAAGCCACGGGTACGGGTAGGTGCGCCGCGAGCCCCGCTTCCGATCTATCCCTCTAGCCTAGCCCCAAACCCCCTCGTCGCCGGCATGAGCTCCGGCGAAGCACCGCCTCCCCTCTGATCTCGATCCCCTTCCCTCTGTCCTGACTGGTGGGGCCCAGTGTCAGCCTCACCACTCGCGCCCGAAGCGGTATGAGTGGAGGCGCACTCCCATTTTACGCCTTCGACGTCACCCCACAGGATTTTCTATTTATTAAAATTTAATTCAGAAATTTGACTAAACTTTGACCAGCCACCATTTCTAAACCATAAGTCCAAATGAATTTATTCTTTTTGCATTGTGTTTGTTACAGAAAGCTCTAGCAACACACCAAAAGGTGGATTTTTCCTTGTTGTCTATAATTTCTGGTTCTTTTCAGAATGTGTTTTGACATTTATTTTTGTGGTTTTAAAATATTTTCAGAAGAAGGATCTTGCCTTGAAGCTAACCAGGAGGAGTGTGACCCTCCTCTGCACTAAGGCAAGGCACAACATCATTTGGGTGGTGTTATTTCAATATCTATGATTTTCTACTTGAATATGAGTCTTTATTTGCATTTAAAATTTGATAAATTAATATGGTTAATTGCTAGTTGTTTTATGATGCTTGATATTCTTGTTTTAGCTGCTGGTTGAGTTCATAAAATTGTTTGGCTAAGTAGAGTAAGATTTTGCATTAGACATTTTGTTATGGAAAGTTATGGTAGCTATTTTTGCTAGTAATAGTTTTCAACTGAATGATGAACTAATAAAAATGTTGTTTGTAGATAAAAATGAGTTATAACCAGAGAAGTTTCTGATCTTAGTATTGCAGGATAGTTATGTTGCTTGTTTTAATCCATGCTTAAGAGTTGCTTGCTCTGTGTGACGAGTAGTCGCATGATTTCCGGTATGATGCCAAGTTAGTAATAAAAAGTTTTTATGAAAGTTATTACTTGATTAAGTTCAACCTGAATATGGTGTTGATCACATCATGGTGCCACTAAATCGGGTTTTTAATTCAGTGCGACCGCATTTACCTAATGGGAAGGTCTTGATTCGGTCCTTTGTCGTGGCTCTCACCGGTGCCTCCCGCGAGGGAATGTTATGGGCGTGCATACCCTGGCCTGGTAGGCAGACATAACCTTGTGTGCTCGTTTTTTTGGAATATTTACTGTGAGGCAAAGCCCCACAGCCCTTTATTAAAGAAAACACAACTGTACAAACAAATTACAGACTATACAATGAAAAAAGAAAAGAGTCTACCTATGGCTAAACATCCCTACCTGCTTTACAACAAAGAATCAACCCAAGCCAAGAGTTTTGGTTTAATACAATCCTTCACCCTATGAGCAAGCAAAGAAATATCATGGATGAATTTACACTTCCAAGCATTGAAAGTAGCTCTCTCAGCTCTGAAGGTTCTGCCATTTCATAAAATCCAAATATTCCAGGCTGCTATTAGCATAACCTCAAAGAAGAAAGGGTGCTTGAAGCTGGACCTAGCATGCATGATACGTTGCAGAATATCTGAGCCTCCAGACCAATCAATGCCCAAGTAACTCCAGACTCTGCAGCTGAAGGTGCAGTTAAAAAACAGATGAATTCTATCCTCATACACCAGCTCACTACAAATGAGACAGAGATTGTCATCCTGGCTTGAGCGCCAGTGTCTCCTAACCAGCATATCCTTGGTGTTTAGTCTGTCAAGGAATAACAGCCTCCTGAACACCTTGATCTTCATAGTGCCCCTACTCTGCCACAGCCATTTGCAAGGTTGTATTGTAGGTAGGTGTGAGTGCATGATCGTAGAAACTTTTGGCAGTGTATCCTCCTGATTTACCAGGCCATATCCAAACATCAGGTATAGTGGGGGCTCTGTCTAACTGCATGATCCAACCTTCCAACATGTGTAACTCAGCAGCAGCCTCATGAGAAAGAGGCAAATAAAACATAGAGAAGAGATCCTGGGATTGAAGAAATTCCTGCACTGAGATCTTATCATTATTGACAAATGAAAACAACCTAGGCAATATCCAACATAGGGGTCTAGCAGAGCCCCCAATGTGCCAAGAATCTGTCCAGAACAGAGCAGAGTCACCCATGTTGATATGAGCTGAGGCAATAGCAGTATAAGCCTCATGCAGCTTCAGAACATCCCTCCACCAGAAAGATCCAGCATGAGCTGTTGCCTGTGGAACCCCATGATCATAGTAGCTGTTCCATATCAGGGTCACCCAAGGAATATCAACCTTGTTATAGAATTTGTGAAGATGCTTGATAAGGAGTTCTTTATTCTGGATGTTCGGATTAATAACACCTAAACCCTCTTTATCTTTTGGCCTGCAAACCAGCTCCCATGCAGCCAGAGACTGTTTTGGAGCATCAGTATTACCCCTCCAAAGACATTGCCTGAAGATTCTATTTAGCTGCTTAATGATCCCTTATGGAATATTGAGGCTGCATAGAAATTATATTGGCAGAGAGGTCAAGACAGAGGTAAGAAGCTGCAAGCGAGAGCCTTGATTCAGCATAGAAGAGCTTGCAGTTAACCTCCTCTCAAGACTTTCAACTAGGGGCATTAGGTCAATGATCCTTGGCCTTGTAGTTCCCAAAGGCAATCCAAGATAAGTAAATGGGAGCTGCCCAATTTTACAACCAAGAATAGCAACAAGCCTAGCAGCCTCCTCATCAGTCATATTCAATGGAATCATTGAAGATTTAGCAAAGTTGACCTTTAAACCTGTGGATTGTTGGAAGGTAAGCAGCATGTTCTTTAGGGCAACAAGCTCATCATCCTTAGCTGCAAGAAATAGAATCGTGTCATCCGCATATTGAATGATGGGAAACTCTCTGTCATGGGTTTGAAAAGGAAAAGAGAGCGTGCCATGCTCCAGCATTTGGTTGACCACAGACTGCAACAGATCCGCTGCGATGACAAACAACCGAGGTGATAGTGGATCACCCTGTCTGACCCCACACTTGCACTTAAATTGCTTTCCAGGAATACCATTTAACAGCACAGATGAAGAACCTGTGGACAACAGTTGTTTAACCCAAAAAATCCATTTGGCATCAAACCCTTTATGCTGCAACATCTGAAGAATAACCTCATGCTCGACAGTGTCAAAGGCCTTAGCAAAATCCAACTTAAGAATTATGATTGGACGCTTGGACTGTTTACATTGATGAATATACTCAAAACTCCAAGCCAGACAATCCTGAATTGACCTACCCTTAAGGAACCCATACTAATTTTTGTGGATACACTTAAGGATCACCTTCTGCAACCGGTTGGCCAACAACTTTGTTAGAAATTTAAGGCAATTGTTGGTGAGAGATATTGGCTGGAAATCATCGAGCCCTTCTGGTGAAATGATCTTGGGTATGAGCGTAATGAGGGAGGCATTAATGTTTTCCAACGAAAGCTTCCCCTCATAAAAATCCCGAATCATCCTCAAGAAATCCTTCTCAATTATAGGCCAACTGCGCTTGACAAACATCCCATTAAAGCCATCCGGACCAGGTGCCCGATCCACCTTCAATTCCTTCAAAACTTTGTTAATTTCCTCATCAGAAAACGGCAAGGATAGCTCCTCTAGTCCCGGGATGGGCTGAATTAATTGGTTCAAATTGAAGCCCATATTGATCCCTTGGGCCTGGCCCATCCTTGATTTGAACGAAGCCCGAAGAATTCCCGCCATCTGAGCGTGATCAGTCACAGGATCAAGCATGGAACTGGTCTTCAGACTGGAGATTGAATTCCTCCTCATACGCTCCGAGGCCATGGCATGAAAAAAATTTGAATTCTCCTCGCCAACCTTTATATACCGAATAGTGCACCTCTGTTTCCAATAAATATAGTGAATTTTCAACAGATGTTCATAGTGGAACTTCACAATTTTCCAGAAATTGAATTCCGGCCTTGTTAAAGGTCGCACTTCCTCCAGCTGATCAAAGTGTAGAGTCACCTTTGAGCAATCAATAGTAAGTTTTTTGATGTATGATAGCTTTTTGCTCCAAATTTTCAAATCATAGCGCAGCCGCTTAAATTTCCTTGTGATAACCGCAGAAGCAGAGAGATCAGAGAAAACTGGTGCATTCCAAGACTTGGTGACACAATCCATGAACCCCGGCATATCAAACCAGAAATTTTCAAACAGATAAGTCTTGGCCACAGGAATGGTAGTGTCAATGGACACCACACAAGGCACATGATCCAAGGCAGTTCTGGCGAGTGGATTAACCACAGTGTTCGGATAATGTGAAATCCAATCAGCAGTAGTAAAGAACCAATCAAGTTGCTCGAGCAGGGGGTTTTGCTGCATATTAGACCAGGTGAAGCTACGGCCTTTCAAGGGCAGCTCCAAGAGACCAAGGTGACCAATTATTTCGTTGAAGAGGAAAATATCATTAGTATCACCACCCGGGAGGTTTCTGTTATCCAATGACCTCATGAAATTAAAGTCCCCCAACAATAGCCAATTTTCATCAGGAGGGATGTCTAGATGATATAGCCAACTAACGAAATCGTCCCTAGGCTGACCCTCACATGGCCCATATACAGAGGCTAAGGTCCATTTTTTCGGAGTTCTGCAACGATTGGAAGGAGACCACAACACCAAATCTCTGAATATCAACAAGCTGGCCGTGAAAGATCGAAGAATTCCAAACTACTAAAATCCCACCAGAGGCTCCAATAGAAGGTGAGAACGCGAATTGATCAAACCTCCTAGGGCAAAAGGATCTACTAATTCGAATGTCAAAGTTCTCGCATTTAGTTTCCTGCAGACAGAGTACAGAACATCTGCTCTCCTCAATCTTGGCACATAGGTCACGCTGCCTAGCCTCAGAATTCAGCCCACGCATGTTCCAACAGAGCACATTCCAATTTGGAAAATAACAATTATCCATAAAAAACATCGCTGGGAAGTAGTTGCAGATACAGCTGCTTAACAGCGTGGACAAGATCATAACATAAGTGCCAATAGCAGTAACCAACGATTTAAGACAGGCACACAAACAGAAAGTGCTAACATAAAACGGACACAAAAACAAAAGTGCCCAAGTCTCCATCAAGCTTCTTGAGCTGTCAATCATCATGTGGACCATCGTCTTCTTCAGCAGGATGTGGAGAAGCCATAAGCTTCTCGACCGATAACTCAGACGGATCAATGCCCAGAGCCACTCCAATTGCCTGCATTGTTGGAATAGGCGTCGGGGGTGGGAGAGGAAGCTGGCTGTGCTCATCAAGATGAAGCTTCTTTGCCTTCGGGCGACGCAGGGGGCAGACCTCAGAGGGGTTGCAGAAACTGGCTTCATGCCCGTCCTTTTGGCAGAACTGCGCGTCATCCTTCTAGTGGAGAAGTCCAGAACTGGCTCCACAAGCGTGACGGAACGCCTGGAGCGTGCAGACTAACATGGTCGCTTGCCCAACGGAGTTGGAGAGACCGAAGTAAACTGAAAATCCTCCTGAGAAACCTGTGGAGGAGAATGTGGAACCTGGGAATTGGAGCACGAGAGATCATCAGGTGTGAACTCTTCAATGACCACCGAAGAGCTGCTTCCAGGATCGGGGACACATTGCTTGGCAGACAAGAGCAGAAATTTCTATTGCAGATCAGCAGACCCAAATTTAACTTGCATCAACGTCGCAGAAAACCCAGGCAAACAAGCTGGTATGTCCCTGATGAAAAATTCAGGCAATAAAGATTTGAACGATCTCTCCCAGATCATTGTCGGCGGAAGAACTGGCCCATTAAAGGCCCTGGCCGTTCCAAGATGAATCGGGTCCAACTGCACTATCGGTGGAGCTTGCAGAGGCTGCTAGACTTCAACCATATCCTCATCATCAGAAGAGTCCACGGATGGGTTCAAAATCATAGAATTTTGGTCCTGGGTTGGTTGAACCTCGTCATGCTGCTGCTGATCAGGCTGAACCTGTTCCTCCCACGGGCCCCATCCCGCTTTATGTTGCACATTATCAGCCCATCCTGCCACATCATTCTGTCCTTGGTTAGGGCCCGGTGGAACTGCATTCCATCCAAGAGCAGGGTATGGAGGCATTGCCCAAAATGGTTGCGGCACCTCAACTCCAGGCAACGGGTGGGGATTCCCATTAAGAGGCATAATCTTCATCTGCTGGGATCATGGCACCAGCAAATTCCCCTGATAAGATATAACAACTAGCTGACCATGACACCATGAGATCACCCCAATTGGCAAATTCCCGAAAGGTGACCGAGCGAGGGACTAGCGCATTATCAGGGAACGAGGCACGGACCAAAGATCTAACCTTACGCCTGTCAGTGCTATTCCAGTAGTGGAACTGTCCGAAGGAGCCAACCATACCAGCAATGCACTGAGTGTTTCTATAATCTAAAGGGATGCCGATGAACATCAGCCACCCCGTCCGCTGGACATGAATAGCACGAAAACCTTCACCCTAATTATGAGGGATAAAGCGGACAAAAAAATCATTGCCTTCATCATCGACCCCGAAAGGAAACGGCGGATGCAGAGTAAAAGAGCCCCAGACAACTGGATCTTCCATCTCGAACAAACCAACTCCTTGAAACCAAGTTTGAGCAGAAATAACCGGAACATGCATCACTTGAACTAGGAAATCAAGAACCTGCTGACGACGGACACCAACCAGCTCTGGGGGCGGGATCGGCTCCACAATGGGCACCATGTACTGCTCATGCGCTCGGGGTGGTGGAACGGCCGTCGTGTAGAAGGTGCGGGGCAGACAATCCGCTCTGCCATCTTCAATGTCGAAACCCGCTGGGATGAAGCGATGCGGGTCAATCTCGTACACCGCCATTGGAGGCTGCAGAGCAGGAGTCGGACCGGAGCTGGGTGAAGCTTGGGTGTGCGAAGCAGGGTGGATAGGCGGCGATGGTGGCGGTGGAGAAGCAGAGGATGGGGTTTTCTCCGGAGTCGTTTGGTCTCGGGAAACTAGAGAGACGAGGGAGGAAAGGAAGTCCTCTTTTCTGTCCCGCTTCCCAAAACCCGGCGATGGGACTTTAGGCACCCAGATGGACAAGTCAGGCGGCTTGCCGGTGCAGTTTTTATTAACGTGTCCCTAACGAAAACAATTGCAGCACCGGACCTGATTCGTGCATGTCTCTGACGTGTGGCGCATAGCCAAGCAATTCTGACAGTCCCAATAACTCGCAGCCATATCTTCAATCATATCGTCAAAACTTTGCAGATCTCTAATAATATCCTGAGGGGAGGAAGCTCTAGAGGCCAGAGGTGATGGGCTGCAACTCTCGTCATCAGACAGGCAGATCGGCTGGACCCTGGAGCCCAACGGAGGAACGTGGCCTCGTGAGGGTGACCGAGGGGATGCAGGAGAATCCAAACCTTCCAATGCAAAAACTAATCGGCCACCCGAGGTTCCAGGGTTTAAACGGGCAGGAGATAAACCCTCCGGGGAAGGTGGGAGTGTTCCAAACTGAATCGCGAGCCTTGCCGCCGGCGGGGTCGTCACCGGAGAAGGAACATCCGCATCCTCATGGGACGAAACATGATAACCAGCTGCTCTGACCGTGGTCACCTCATCGATGGACGGGCAATTGCTATAGCCCTTACGCGCCGGGTATTGCATGAACGTGGCGAACGTAGCATGTTTCTTAGGAAGAGATTTGGCCGCGCGAGCACGGAGAGAGGATTTGACCGGTGCAATTTTCATGGCCTCTAAACCAAGGCGAGCTCTCCTCTTGGCATTCAGATTGCCAAAGACGAAATTCTTTCTGCCAATCTGGGCCGCCAGGACCCCAAAGGTGGAAGAAACACTTGAACTGATCACAAACAAAACTCCTCTGGTGCAGAATGAAAAATCCGACTTCCTTGCAAGAAACGTTGAATGAGAAAACGCCATGGTGGAGGAAACATACCTTGAGGTGTGAACAATATCCTCCGATGGCTGCCTCAAGAGCGAACCCCACATTTTCCTAATCAAGCCGGAATGTATGCCGTGCAAAAGAGACCACCATAATGAAATGGCCCGTGTCCGATGTGGGGTGCACCGATCTGTTGAAGTTGCATTGGATCTCAAACGCCAACTTCATCCCCGGGGAGAAATCCAATCCCAAGGAGATCGCTGCATGGACCGCCATGTGGAAGAAGACAACCAGAAGAGAGAGGGAGGGACGCCGGGAATGATGAGCCGATCAGATGGCAAACCCACGGAGGGATGTGGGGATCGCCGGCGGTGGCGGGTGGCTAGGGTTAGGGTGGCGGTGGAGAGGTGGGAGTCATCATTGGCGGTCTCCTCCATGATGTTCTTCAAGGTATTCGATGAGGAAGGCCGCCGCCTACTTCCTGCTTGATTGATCTTGATGATATGAGTATTACAAGAGTTGATCTACCATGAGATCGTGGAGGCTAAACCCTAGAAGCTAGCCTATGGTATGATTGTTGCTCGTTTTGTTTTCATGGTACCTTGTCCCCGTTTGGGACTGTTTTTCCACGACGGTGGCCGTTGGTGTCTTTGGTAGACACGGGGCCACCCAAGACCTAGCCCTGGGAGGGAGATGGTCGGAGTGGCCGGGGAGACTGCATGGCAAAGGGAGGGTTTCGTTCGAATACTTTGGTCCACCCGAATGGGAGTACGAGGCCAGGTATTCCGTAGTGTGGGTAAAGTGCGCTACCTCTGCAGAGTGTATTTAATCTATCGATAGCCGCGCCCTCGGTTATGGGCAAGACTCGGGAGTAAGTCACACCATGGATCAACTTTTATAATTAATCTTGCAAACTAGTAATTGTTGTGATGCATTGTTTCGCAGTGAACCTTGAACACTCGAGGTGTTCATGAGTGATTGGTTTCAGGTGTGACCCCGGTGTGGTCACCGTTTGGTTACGAGGTAACCGTCTGGTAAGCAAGTCCGTGTGACTCGGTGCGCTGTTTGGTTGCTTTGCATAGCTTTGCATTTGTAGTAATTTCTTGCATTAATTTAACTTGATTAATTATCATGATATTGTTTGTTATCGTGCTTATGTTTGTTGTGAGCTTGCAAGTACATTCAATGTACTGACCTGGCGTGTCATGCCAGCTTTCAGGCAAGTTGATTCGCATCGAAGCGCATCTCGTGTCTAGGCCGTGTCCACGTCGGTGTCCCTGTGCCATGGAGTTCCGCTATGTCGTTCTTCTGCTGCCGCGTAGTTTCATGTGATCGAGGCCCCAGACATGTTCATTAAATAATGTACATACTGTCCAGCAGCACCGTGTGTGCCGCTTGGCCTCGAATCTCGATGTAATATCAGACCTTTGTACCACGCTAGTATCAATAAAGCAGTTATTTCTGTACCATGTTGTTGTGTATTCCCAGAAGACTCGATCTCTAGGCTGGCAATGCAGGGTAAACCGGTTGCTCTGAGCCGGGGTGCCACAACGCTTGGTATCAGAGCCGCGCAGATTGTAGGACACGCTAGACCGGCAGTGCGTTAGTAAAATGGTAGATAGTTTCGTTTGAGTGCCGGTAGACATAGGAATTGGTTGTTGCATTGCATGCATGACTTATTGTTGTTATTACTAACCGTATGGTTTGTGAGTGTAGATGGCACCAGTACCAATCTTGTACCATCCTGAGCCAGCTCCGTGCACATCGCCGCACCTGCTTCAGAACGTGTGGTGATGACTCTATCCCGAGGGTGCTGATCCAGTGTATCGGGTGTATCGCGAGCATCTGGCCGGTGCATTGTATGAGTATTATGCTGAGGTCACTCTACACCATAGTTCCCCATCCGGCGCTTAAATTCGTTCGTCTAAGGGTGGTCTTGCTTCTACGCCATCTCAGGCGGTTCAATTTGCTGCTATCGAGGCTCTTGTAGACTTGCGCTACAATGAGGTTCACATGCACACCCACCCTGGACTTTTCTTCTACCCATCTCTGCACTAGAATGGGTGTATCCGCTTTCCTTTGATTATTCCGGCGTGCGATCGTCCCACTAGCCACCTTCCACGCTACATCACCGCTAGCTATCTCCTTAACTACGAGTTAGCTCGGGAGCTCTCACGCGCTCGCGCCGCTCTCGCTACTGCTCGTATAAGGAACCCTCTTCCCGCTGTCATCTACACTTCTGCTCCTCCCACCTCTGTTCCTACGACCAGCTCGCAGGGTACCGTTAACCCTTTGACGGTGAACCCTCGCAGCGCTCCTGCTGCATGGTCTTCTCTTGTCGCTACTCCTGCCGCTCCTATGCTTAGATCCCGTCCCCCGCCTGCCCCTGAGGGAGAGCCCTCAAGGCAGCGCCAGCGCACCTCTCTTCCCCCGGAGGTCTCTACTATCAGTTTAGGATCTGGGTCCGGCTCAGGAGACGAGCCTGCAATAGCACCATCCGAGCAGTGGATTGTTAGAGTATCGTGGTAGTCATGAGCATGATGTATGGCTGTAATCGCACTTGTCATGATGCGTAGTTTCATGTACGAGGGTAGTAGACCCATTGCGATGTTTATTTTCATGTTGGGACTATGTATAATTATGTTGGACTCTTTTTCGACTTGGTTTTATTCGTTGCATTCTTCTGGGATTTGTCATTGTTTTTCCCCCATTTTGGAATTTTCTCATCATGGTTGCTATGTATTGGGAAAACGAAAAATAGGATGCGGCGTGGAGGCAGTAGCAATTAAGTTGGTGAGGATGTCCCTGTCCGTTGTTCCGCAAGACAGGCAGGACATTCACCTGAACCATACCAGCCACCTCCGCCTCCACCGCCACAACCGCCTTCCACCGAGCAAATCATGCGAATGTTTGAAGAAAGAAGGAGCAACGATCTGCTGGAAATACTGAAAAGTGTACAAGTTATGGTTGGGCAGAATGGAAACCAGAATGGCCATCATTCCAAGCTATCAGATTTTCAGCGAACCAAGCCTCCCAGTTTCAGCCATGCTACTGATCCTTTGGACGCCGATGACTGGCTAAGGACTATTGAAAGAAAACTGGAAATTGCTCGCATAGGCGACGGAGACAAGGTTCCCTTCGCAACGCATTATCTTGAAGGAGTTGCCGCTATATGGTGGGATAATGCCAAAGCAATATGGCCTGCCGACGAGGAAATTACTTGGACAAAATTCAAGGATCATTTCCGCAAATATCATATTCCCACTGGAGTCATGAAGATCAAGCAACGCAAATTTCTCGCTCACTCAAGGCAGCATGACCGTCGCCGAGTATCTGAATAAATTCAACCATCTAGCCCGCTATTCTCTCCACGATGTGGCCACAGAAGAGCGGAAGATCGACCGATTCCTTGGAGGCCTACATGAACATCTCCGGTGCATTCTCAGTATGTTTGATTTCCCGGACTTCCTGACTCTGGTGAACAAGGCCCTCATTGCCGAGAGGGAACACAAGCTCCTGCACGACAACAAGCCAGCTGCTAATGACCACAAGCGCAAATTCGAGCCCAAGAAGGATATGCAACCAGTGCAAAAGGCTCTTACATGGCAACAGATTCAGGTGGAGTACAAACCCAATTGGCAGCAGAACGTCAACAAGACTACTGCACAAGTCAAGAATGTCGTGACCAGCCTGGTGCGCGACGATTGCCAGCGCAACAATTCGTGCTTCAGCTGTGGTCAAACCGGACACTACGCCCGACAGTGTCCCAAGAACACCAAGCACGTCGCTCCATTTCAGCCGCAAGTCAACTGCATGGAGCAGTATTCCGCCCCCGATATAATGCAAGGGCAAGTTCATCACATCTCCGCAGACGAACCCAAAGAGGACCCGGAAGTCATCATTGGTATGTTTCTCGTTAACAACATACCCGCCACAATTTTATTTGACTTTGGGGCTTCCCACTCTTTTATTTCGCGGAGCTTTGCTTCCCAAAACAATTTTTCTTGCTCGACTTTGGGAAAACACATGCTGGTACAACCCCCGGGATCCCTCCTCATAAGCAATCTCGTCTGCCGAAATTTGGAGATTGACATCAAGGGTGTCATGTTTCCAACATCGTTGATAATCATCGATTCCAACAAATTGGATGTCATTCTGGGCATGAATTGGTTAACCCAATACCAAGTTTGCATCAGCTGTGCGACCAGAGAAGTTACCATGAAAAATATGGAAGGTCGCACTACCAGTTTTTATGCCCGCAAGCGCATCCCCACGAAGGATATGGTTTTCGCAGCCGTGACAGAAGAGGTGGAATTAATCCCAGTGGTCAGTGAGTATCCAGATGTATTTCCTGAAGAATTGCCCGGCATGCCACCAGACCGGGAATTGGAGTTCGCTATTGACCTAGTGCCTGGAACCACCCCGATACATAAGAAATATTATCGGATGCCCTCCTCAGAATTTGTGGAATTAAAGAAACAACTGGATGAGATGCTGCAAAAAGGAGCCTCACAAATATAAAAAATATCATAGAGAAGAACACCAGCCTCACAAATGTGATCCAGGTGATGCTCATCCGCCGGTCCCTTCCCTGCCAACGCCGGCCTCTCCGCATGTGGGAGTTCAATCCGGAAGGGCCACGGACCCTGAAGCGATTCTTCGGCACGATGCACGAAGCGATCTGGAAGCTACTTTTCAAGACTCAAAAGTCGTGGCTAGGGACATCCGAGGACATCAGCCTCGAATGCAATCATCCAGCCTCCCCAGTAAGTGCTACCTTTCCGAACATAGCATAGTTCATTAATCAAAAGAGGGGGCGCCCTAAGAATTCCATCCTGTAAAATAGGGCTGGAAAAAGAAGGCGGAACGGATTAGATGCCCAGCTCCATTGCCCGAAAACCTAGCAGATCCTCTTCTAATGAGGATGCTGGTCCCGGCGGCCTATCAAGCACCAGAGAAAAAGGTCCAGAAGAAGAACAAGGAAGCCAAAGACGGCCTCCGCCGCAAAGGTACTTCGGATGCGGTGTCCGGAGAGACCGAAACTCACTCCTCCGAGGAGGATGAAGACGAAGGGGAGGAGGAGGCCGATAGCAACCTTTCCCCGAAGGGGAAGAAGAAGAAAAGGGCTGCCTCCGAAGATCCAGAGGCGGAGGCACCTAAAAGGGGAAAAATATCCCTCCCAAACGGCTCGGATTCGGACTTCGAGGCCATCCCCGAGTGGCGCCCCAGGCTGAAGCCCCTTGCCGAATCGTAAGTATCCAAAGATGCCGTACATAAGCCGGTTTTGATGATTATGGTATTAACATTTGAAATGGTGTAGTTCGGCCCGCGATCTTCCCCAACAATCGTCAAAGGGGAACTCTTTGGATGTGAGGATGATGGAGAGCGAGTCGCCTTCGCGAGCCTCCCCGCCTATCGCCACGGACGACACCGAGGTGTTGTCCCGAAGGGCCTCTCCGGGGCACGGGTTGGTATGGGAAACCACCAAAATGGCGCCAGAGGGTGACACATCGGCTGCCTAAAACATGGGGGTGCCAATACCCTCAGGGGCTGATGGCAGCGGTCTGGACTAGTCCGACCACCAGCCGGACACTATTCCGGAAACCCAAATGGCTCCGGAGTCGAATAAGCGACCCCCCTCAAGGGAGGGGGGATAGCCAACTCCTGTGGAAACCTCCACTAATCCGGAGGTTCCGAACACATTGATGGAGGCACTAAAACGCGCTTCCATCATGGAGGAGCACCGCACCCTAATGGGTGTGGTTGTTGAAAAGGTTCAGTCCGCCAAGGACGGACTGAACGAGGACTTCACTAGCCTGCTAACAGGCTTCAAGGTATGCAATGTAATATTCCTAACCGCTTTTCATATGAAAAGATGCATGTGTATAGATTGTAGCCACTGAGACTCTGATCATCCCTTTTGTTAAAAAGGGGGCGGACAGAGGATCAATAATTTTCGTAGGAGCTAATATACTTTTATATGTTGAAATGTAGGCTTCACTGTTAGCAGCGATCGCCCAAGCCGCCGAAGTATCCGAACTTAAGCGTAAGCTGGGACTGGCCGATGGGGATCTCGTCCGCATCAACAAGGGTTTTGATGAGGCGTAAGGTATGTTTTTAAAACATTTCGTTCATGCATGTATTAATATGTACATCTTGCATTAATGCTCATGCGCTGCTATGTGTACGATTGCAGGCAGCACGACTGCGGTTGAGGCCCTTAGGGGTGAACTTACCCAGGCCAGGGAGCAGGCAAGGGTGAACAAGGTGGCCACTGATAAAGCGGCCGAGGACTTGAAGTTCGAGAAGGTTGTCCGCTGCGAGTATGAGGAGCGGGTGACCGAAGTGGAGCAGGCGCTCAAGGACGCCGCCGACATGTGCAAGTCCCGAGAGGAGAAGAGTAAAGCCCAGGCAACCGACCTTGCCAAGGCCCTTAAAGCGGCCGAGGAGGCACGGGCCGAATCCCGAGCGGCGTGTGACGAGATTAAGCAAGCCGGACAAATAGCGGCTGGTAAGCCCTTTCTCCTACAGAGTAAATTCGGCAATCAGTCGTATGTTTTACTCAAGCAATTGTGGGGTGCTCCAGACGCCTTTGCGGATCTTCCGAAGAGCGTTGCCGACGCCGTGCGGTTCTTCCAGGCCCAGGAGGGGCACGCGATGGAGAAGCAATTCTGGTCCCAGTTCGTGGCACGGGAGCGACCCGTACTGCCTAAAGACCAGATGGCGTAGTGGGCCGAGCTGCATAGGATGTCCGGATCGGCCATGAGGGACGTCATAGTTCGGCTGTGGCCAGCCGAACCCGTTCCGAGCGGTTATTTTGGCCTAGTGCAGCGACTTGTTGACGCACTGCCCCGTATTGACGCAATCAAGCGGTCGTCATGTATAGAAGGTGCGCGGCTGGCCTTTGCCCATGTCAAGATGCACTGGGCCAAGATGAAGGCCTCCATCGTGGCCATTGAAGGTCCGCCCGGAGACAAGGACCACCGTACGCCGGAGCGCTATTTTGAAGACGTCCTGGAAGGTGCCCGCTTGATAGAGGGCCAGTGCTCAAAGGACATCTTGTTTGGGTGAAGGTGTCCGAACTTCGCGGATGTTGTATAAACCAAAGCTTTGTAATATATTTATGTTGCTTGTCTTTAAAAGTGTTGTTCCTCCTGTGCGGCCATTTGTATCCCTGAGAGTTTGCCATTCGTCGGCTTCAGCCCCCACGTAGATACTACGGGGGTGTTCGGAATAGCACATGACCACACATTAACCCAACGTGTTGGTCCATAAAGGAGGTGTCAGTGCAGCGAACCAGGCAATCGGACTATGTGGCTTTACCACTCTCACTTAGCCATAGGAGTTTGACAATGGGGTTGTAAGATAGCCCCTGGTGCGTATGAGGCTATCAAACATTGGATGCCTTAGACGCGTGACTGAAAAAGACAGCCCTTCGTGTAATATAGAAGAAATCGCTAGAGATTTAATAAGTCACCAAATTGCTGACCAGCTCTCACCGCATCACGATTGTTAGTTTTCGGCTTTCTCTACTGAGGTGCTGAACCGGGCCAGCCGGAAACACAATCGCAGTAGTTCTCCCTTTACTACCTTAGCCGAAAACGGAACGTAAGGTAGCAAGCACAGGAGCCGGGCAACCCAACTATTGACCAAAGACATGATTCGGAGCCGATGCATATAATGTAGTATTCGGGATGCTGAAGTGTACTCTGAGAGTGCTCGGACTTTCTATTGTTGAGGATATATATATATGGTGATTTAAGTCGTACCAAGGTGTATATGCCAATTCGGATGTGAAGTGGGAAAACAGAATAAGAAATAAGCCAATACCGAACAGGGTTGGGCAAAATTGATAACATTATAGTCTGATTGGTACGTCAAAACGTATTTTTACACAAGATGTCGTAAGCATCGAGGCCATTTTACATGCCGAGAACAAGGGAAAGCTGTACGTAGGTCCTAAATTTAAGAAGATGATCTTGAACATCCTTTGGACCCTCTGTCGCATGTCTGCGCCGCTTTTCCCCATGGTGTATGGTCCTTTGAGAGGATCAACAATCGAGTGTGTATAAGGGGCCTGAAAAAGGGGCCCTAAGTACCATCGAAGAGTGGTGTGGGTTGCAAAGAACCTGAAAAAGAAAAAACAAGAAGAAAAGGATGGAAGAATATGAGGGTCCGGATAGGCTCGAGCCGTACCGCGGACTTTATTTTTAGTATGCCTCCATCCTTACCCATGGTATCTTTAGTGCGTAGTTATGTACGCGTGGTACGTATGTCGCTATCAGGCTGGGGCATTGACGGAGGCCGAATTGCTAATCTAGCTCTCGATGAGTCGGACAGTCGTTTTGAAGGGTAGAACGGACTTGTTTAACAGTGTACGGGGGCTTGACTGCCAGTGTAGTATTTGGCTTAACGAGGCCACCCTGCACCTCGGCTGCGAGGGCTGCGGTATGCTCCTCTGTGCGGAAGGAGCGCTCCAAGTTTCCATTGACTATTATAAAGCCACTTGGTCCGGGCATCTTGAGATTTAAGTAAGCATAATGCGGGACCCATTGAAGCGGGCGAAGGCTTTTCTCCCAAGCAGTGCATGATAACCACTGCGGAACGGGACGACATCGAAGATCAAGTCCTTGCTTCGGAAGTTGTCTGGCGAACCGAAGACCACTTCCAATGTTATTGAGCTCGTGCAGCGGGCTTCTACACCGGGTATTACTCCTTTAAAGGTGGTTTTAGTGGCCTTGATTCTTGATGGATCGATGCCTATTTTGCAGACAGTGTCCTGATAAAGCAGGTTAAGGCTGCTGCCGCCGTCCATAAGGACTCGCGTGAGGTGGAATCAGTCGATAATTGGATTTAGGGTAAATGCTGCCGAACCTCCATGACGGATGCTAGTCGGATGGTCTCTGCGATCGAAGGTGATCGGGCAGGCTGACCATGGGTTGAATTTTGGGGCGACTGGCTCTATGGCGTAGATGTCCCTAAGCGCGCGCTTGCGCTCCCTTTTGGGGATATGTGTAGCATATATCATATTCACCGTTTTTATATCGGGGGGAAATTTCTTCTGTCCCCCTGTGTTCGGTGGGTGAGGCTCTTCATCATCATCCTCGCTGGGTGGCCCCTTCCCCTTATGTTCGGCGTTTAGCTTGCCGGCATGTTTGAAGACCCAGCAATTCCTGTTGGTATGATTGGCAGGCTTGTCAGGGGTGCCATGAATCTAGGAAGGCCGATCGAGTATTCTGTCCGAACTAGATGGACCATCCTTGTTTCTTTTGAATATCTTCTTCCGCTGACCGGGTTTAGAGCCACTGAATCCGGCATTGACCACCGTATCTTCGGTATCTTGGTTATTGCTTCGACGCTTGTACTTGTTGCGTCGTGGCTTGCCATTGCCATCCCTGGCTTCGGAGGTGCGAGGGTCGCTAGTGCTATTGCTTCTACGAGCTAGCCAGCTATCTTCTCCCGCGCAAAAGCGGGTCATAAGTGCGGTAAGGGCTGCCATGGACTTTGGCTTTTCTTGGCCGAGGTGTCAGGCGAGCCACTTGTCTCGGACGCTGTGTTTAAATGCCGCGAGGACTTCGGCGTCCGGAAAACCCACAATTTGGTTCTTTTTAATTAAGAACCTGGTCCAGAGTTTCTGGGCTGATTCTCCGGGTAGCTGGACTATGTGACTAAGGTCATCGGCGTCTGGAGGCCAAACATAGGTACCTTGGAAGTTGTCTCTGGAGGCATCCTCCAAGTCTTCCCAGCTTCCAATAGAGTTTTCTAGGAGGCTGTTCAACCAGTGCCGTATTGGCCCCTTGAGTTTTAGGGGCGGGTACTTGATGGCGTGGAGGTTGTCACCGCGAGCCATGTGAATGTGGAGAAGAAAATCATCAATCCATACTGCGGGATTCAGCGTGCCATCATATGATTCTATGTTCACGGGTTTAAACCCTTCCGGGAACTGGTGTTCCATCACTTCGTCGGTGAAGCATAAGGGTGTGCGGCGCCTCTATATCGGGCGATGTTGCGGCATAGTTCGGATGAAGTCCATATGCGGTTTTCGGCCCGAGTGAAGTTGTGCCTGTCATGCCAGGCCTGACGGCCATCCTCTCGCATTGGAACACGCCCGCTCGATCCATAGATTGATCTTGTCTAACCGGCTCTATTGTCTAGGTCCTTGCGTAGGTCGTAGGTATAGCCCATGGCCGTTGCCTCCTTGCCTCGACAGCGGGGTGGCGCGGGCTGGTGTTCAGCGTAAGTAGCCGGTCAGTCCCGTCCACGTGGTGGTCGGTTGGGTTCGTCAGCAGTTTTATGATTTGGCGGTATTGGCTTAAGGGACTCGTCATCAAATTGTGGTAGTAGCTTGCGCTTCGGGTAACTCTTAGTTGGGCGTTCAAGGCCGTATTCCTCGGCTGCCAGGACATTAGTCCATTTGTCATTGAGTAAATCCTGTTCAGCTTGAAGCTGATGCTGCTTCTTTTTTAGGCTTCCCGAAGTGGCGATTAGCCGGCGCTTAAAGCTCTCTTGTTCGAGGGGTTCCTCCGGCACGATGAAGTCTTCGTCGCCGAGGCTCACGTCCTCTTCAGAGATCGGTAGGTAATTACTATCCTCCGAGTCCTCGTCCCCGACCGGATCATCGGGTTTAACTTGCCCATCCTCCCAATCGTCATGTTCGGATGTTGGCTCGATATGGGCTTCGGGGTCTTCGGCATTCTTCGAAGTGTTATTGTCTCCGGTGCCGGTATTGCTGTCTTTTTCACGATGCGATTTTGAGCGGCGCCGCTGACGTCGACGTTTCGAAGGTGCTTCAGCAGGCTTGCCCTCGACTGGATCCTTCTTGCCGTCGTCGTCATCCTCTTTGGGTGTGTCCACCATGTACACGTCGTATGTGGAGGTGGCCGTCCAACGTCTGGTAAACGGAGGGTCTTGGCCTTGTTCGTCTCCGGCATCGTCGTCCATGCCGTCGATGTCTTCGGAGGCGTAGTCCAGCATGTCAGTTAGATCTTCGACAGTGGCTATGAAGTGGGTGGTGGGTGGGACGTAAAATTCCCCACTCTCAGCCCCTAGTCCGGGCTGCGCGTAATTCGGAAGCGAATCATCTATGATGGCGAGTGATCACATTAAGTCCAGAGCCTCGTTTAGGAGCGAGGTTTGGACAGAGAAGCGAGAGTCCGCAGGGCTGACCCGGGTGAGAGCCTCCTGGCCGCGCCTGCTTGACGCGGACCTTGAGTGTTTGGTTTTGAAGTCCGAGGGAGAATCCGTAACTTTAGCGACAAGGGGAGCCCGGTTCATCTTTGGGTTTGCTGATGACGCAGTCCCCTCCAGATCTCCGGTAGCAAATTCCATAATTGCAGCGAGTCCGGCGGGCTCTAAACTCCCGTCCTCAGACCTGGTAGTCTACTCTACATCTATGGCCAGAGCGGCGGTCGGGCCGCGAACCCTTCAAAGATCAAGTCTCCTCGGATATCGACGACATAATTTTGGTTCACGAAACTAATCTGATGACCAGGGGCGTAGCTGTCGATCTACTCAAGGTGGCCAATCGAGTTGGCACGCAGTGCGAAGCCACCGAATACGAAAATTTGGCCGGGGAGAAAAGTCTCCCCTGAGACAGCATCATTGTAGATGATCGAACGAGCCACCGAACCTTCTATCAACAGCACGGAGGAACTCTCAATGAAAGCACCAATGTCGGTGTCAAAACCGGCCGATCTTGGGTAGGGGTCCCAAACTGTGCGTCTGAGGATCGAAGATAACAGGAGGCAGGGGAGACGTGTTTACCCAGGTTCAGGCCCTCTTAATGGAGGTAACACCCTACTTCCTACTTGATTGACTTTGATGAGTATAGGGCTTACAAGAGTTAATCTACCTCGAGATCGTAATGGCTAAACCCTAGATGTCTAGCCTGTATGATTGTGATCTATCTCTACGGACTAAACCCTCAAGTTTATATAGACACCAGAGGGCCCTAGGGTTGTACATAGTCGGTTTACAGAGAAAGGGATCTTCACATCCGAACGCCAAGCTTGCCATCCACGCAAAGGAGAGTCCCATCCGGACACGGGAGAAGGCTTTCTATCTTGTATCTTCACAGCCCATCAGTCCGGCCCATATCACATAGCCCGGACACCCGGGGACCCCCTAATCCAGGACTCCCTCAATGTTGCCCTAATTTACGACGCTAACGGAGCACACCATTTGAATGTTGAACATGCCATGAGATATTTGGGAGAAAGATCAAGCCCAGGTTAATGAAGAAGCAAAGAATATCTAAAAAATATGAGCGTCAGCCCCGACAGGGTTAGTATGTACACCTGTGCAATTGTTTGGGCCTACCCCAGCGATGCCCGACGACACGTTTGTACCAGGCCCGGGGGCTCCTGTCGGTGTGGTGAACATTTGTGTTTGCCGCCCGGACTTGTGCACAGGCGTGCTGACAAACATGCACCAATTACCAAGACGTGGCACAAGATAAGCGTGAGAAACCACTCTTGAGATCAAGGAGTGCATTAAGAAGATCAAGTCAGCAGGAGAATGCGTTAGGAAGGACTCCCTTGCCGGGCAGGAGAACCCGAGACTCATACGTCCATTTTACATCATGTTTTCCTACTATTATTTACAATGTTTTTATGCATAACAAAGCTTTATGCAGTAATTCTAATGCCTTTTCTCTCATAAAATGCAAGGTTTACACAAAGAGGGAGAATGCCGGCAGCTGGAATTCTGGACCTGAAAAAGCTACGTCAGAGTTCCCTATTCTACACAACTCCAAATGAGCCAAAATTTACGGAGAATTATTTTGGAGTATATAAAAATACTGGAGCAAATAACTACTGGAGGGGCCACCTGGTGACCACAATACACCAGGGCGCGCTTGGGGGCCTGGCATGCCCTGGTGGGTTGTGCTCAGCCCAGCCCACCTCCGGTGCCCATTTTCTGGTATAAAGGTCATTTGTACCTAGAAAAAAATAAGAGCAGGACTTTTGGGATGGAGCGCCACTGTCTTGAGGTGGAACTTGGGCAGGAGCACTTTTGCCCTCCGGCGGAGCGATTCTGCCGGCCCGGATGGGGAAATCGAAGCCATCTCCATCACCAACAACCCTCTCATCTTTGGGAGGCCAATCTCCATCAACTTCTTCAACAGCACCATCTCCTCTCAAACCCTAGTTCATCTCTTGTGTTCAACCTTTGTACCGGAACTTCAGCTTGGTACCTGTGGGTGACTAGCAGTATTGGTTACATCTTATAGTTGATTACTATATGGTTTATTTGGTGGAAGATTATATGGTCAGATCCATTATGCTATTTAATACCCCTCTGATATAGAGCATGATTATCATTTGTGAGTAGTTACTTTTGTTCTTGAGGTCACAGGAGAAATCCTGTTGCAAGTAATCATATGAACTTGATATGTGTTTGATTTTTTGATGATATGTATGTTGTGATTCCCTTAGTGGTGTTATGTGAACGTTGACTACATGACACTTCACCATCTTTGGGTCTAAGGGAATGCATTGTGGAGTAGTTATTAGATGATGGGTTGCTAGAGTGACAGAAGCTTAAACCCTAGTTTATGCGCTACTTCGTAAGGTACCGATTTGGATCCATATGTTTAATACTATGGTTATATTTTATCTTAATACTTTTGTCGTAGTTGTGGAAGCTTGCGAGGGTTTAATCATAAGTGTGAGGCTTGTTCAAGTAAGAACAGCACCCAAGCACTGGTCCACCCACATATCAATTTATCAAAGTAGCGAACGCAAATCAAACCAACATGATGAAAGCGACTAGATGAAATTCCCGTGTACCCTCAAGAACACTTGGCTTATTATAAGAGACCATTTGGTCTTTCCTTTGCCACAAAAGGATTGGGCTACCTTGCTGCACTTTATTTACCGTTACCATTACTTGTACATTAAAAAGTATCTTGCTATCAAACCACATGTTACCATTTATTTCAGTGCCTCAGAAATTACCTTGCTGAAAACCACTTGGCATTTCCTTCTGCTCCTCGTTGGGTTCGACACTCTTACTTATCAAAAGGACTACGATTACCCCCCTATACGTGTGGGTCATCAAGACTCTTTTCTGGCGCCGTTGCCGGGGAGTGAAGTGCTCTTGGTAAGGAAAAATTTATATTACGCGCTGAAATTTATTGTCACTTGCTACTATGGAAAACCATCCTTTGAGGGGTTTGTTCGGGGTATCTTCAGGTCGACCGGAAGCACAATTAGTTTCCCCTCAACCTACTCCACCTACTGAAAATATTGGTTATGAAATTCCTTCAAGTATGATAGAACAACTCCTAGCTAATCCTTATGCATGAGATGGAACAGAACATCCTGATATGCACTTGATCTATGTGGATGAAATTTGTGGATTATTTAAGCTTGCAGGTTTACCCGGAGATGAAGCTAAGAGGAAGGTTTTCCCTTTACCTTTGACGGGAAAGGCATTGGCATGCTATAGGCTATGCGATGATATTGGATCCTGGAACTGGAATCGATTGAAATTGGAGTTTCACCAAAAAAATTAACCTATGCATCTAGTTCATTGTGATCGGAATTATATATTTAATTTTTGGCCTCATGAAGGAGAAAGTATCGCTCTAGCTTGGGGGAGGCTTACGTCAATGTCATATTTATGCCCCAATCCTGAGCACTCAAGTGAAATTATTATTCAGAACTTTTATGCTCAGTTTTCTCGTGATGATCAATCCATGCTAGATACTTCGTGTACTAGTTCTTTTATGAAGAAGACTATTGAATTCAGGTGGCATAGTTTAGAAAGAATGAAATGCAACTCTGAAGATTGGGAACTCGACAAAGGTAAGCAGTCAGGTATAAACCTTGAGTTTTATTATGTTGTATCTTTTATGAATAGATATGCTTTTCACAAGTTTAGCACTAAATATGGACTTGAGTCTGAGATAGTAGCCTCTTTTTGTGAATCATTTGCTACTCATGTTGATCTCCCTTAGGAGAAGTGGTTTAAATACCATCCACCTATTAAACAAGAAATTAAAGAACCGGTTAAACTAAGGATGAAACTATTATTTACAATCTGATCCAGTTGTACCTACTGCTTATATTGAAAACCCACCTTGCCCTGTTAGGATCAAGGAACATGCTAAGGTATCAACTGCGGTTCACAAAAGCAATATTAAAGCACCTAAACCCTCTGGGCAAATTAAATTAGAACCTAGTGTTACTATGGTTAAAGATCTCCTAGTAGAAAATATTGATGGCCATGTTATTTACTTCTGTGATGAAGCTGCTAAAATTGCTAAACCCGATGAAAAAGATAAATATAGTGATGTGGAGCATCCTATGGCCATCCCCATGGACCTACCTTTGTATCCCAAGACAGCACGTGGCCCGATGACACGAGCTCGTGCAAGGGCTATCGAGAACGAGGTTAACTCTCTCCTTGTGGAACTCCCCTTTGACGCACTTGCGACATGGCTACTACCTCAAACGGAGATGCTTTGTGTGCTTAGGTACCAAGAAGCAACCTAGGAGAAGTTATGGTGCAAGTTGGACATCAAGTGCATGAAGAGAATCTGCCCAGTCCAGAAATCCCGGAACAACCGCCCAACTACCGCCCGGGAGGTACAACCGCTCGACTACCGCCCAACTACCGGTCCAGCTTCGGTGATCGAGCGGTGCAAGGCCGGTACTGCACCGGTTTGTCCCCGTAACAGCCGTAAGACCGGTACAACCGCTCCAACCACCGGTACTACCGCTAATCCCTTCCGCGAACACCTCCAGGAACACGAATCTGAGCTCCCAGTGGTACAACCTCCCCCATAACCGGTACTACCGCCCTGCCTGTGCGCAATGAAAGGGGTTTCACCCCATGTATCCCCAACTTACCCCTTGGACTATAAATACTCAACCCCTAGCTCCATACTAGGGTTAGCAAAGGATTAGCTCATTTGAGAGATAGAGCTTTGCTCATCAACTTGGTTACTTCTCCATTGGAGTCCACGACCTCTTCGGAGAAGATCCCCCAAGCGGGTTCAAGACCCCTCACGGGAAGACCCCCTCAAGGCCTCCTCACGAAGAACTTGCTAGTTGTATCGTCCTTTGTTGATTGTGGATCGTGTATCTCTTTGTGTTTCGAGGGTCTAGCACATGTGTAATCGAATCTTGTTGATTTAAGTGATTTCCCTCGTGTTTCCCCTAGTGTTTTCCCCTCGCGTTCTTTGTATGATCCGCTCCAATCGTGAAAGATCGTCCCTAGGGTTTCCACCCTACATCATCTTGGTATCATGAGCCAAGGTTGATCACGAATTTGGAGCCCCTACCCTTGTTTTCTAGCTTTGTTCTGTTGATTTTTGCCCCAAATTTGAAAATCCCCACAAAAATAGCCCCCAATTTTTTTTGTGATTTATTGGTGTGATGAAGTTTTGTTGGATTTGATCTGAGGATTTCGTGTGTAGCAGGTAGGTCTAGCTTCCCCAGAAGTTTCCCCACCTTCCATCCTCGAAATCTTCGCAATTTTACCCTGAAATCATACATTCCCGCCCCAAATCCATCCCATACTGAGATCTGGAAATTTTCCCGACAAAAGCGGTACAACCGGCCTCCGAGGCGGTACAACCGCTACCCCATCCCCTGATACTTCTGCCAGCCCAAAACTGGAACCTTGGGACACTCCAGGAGCGGTACAACCGCCCTTGCTCGCGGTACAACCGCCCCTTCTAGTTTCAGCCTCGGCTAATTGACATTTTTGACCATAACTAATTCTTCTGGACTTAGATTTTGACATTCTTTAACTCGTTTTGAAGCTATTGACATCCCCCATCCCACAAAAATACTTCCAACATCATTGACTCCATCAAAGTTTTGGAGCTTTGGCATCTTTGCCTAGGGCTTTCACCACATCATCCGCTATACCACCACCGACTTCTGCAACTTAACCCATTTTGATTCCCATAGCATTTGTGGTTGCTTGAGTTGTGATTTGAGTCCCCTAAGGTGTTTCGGCTACTTAGGGATGGTTGCTTCTTCATCAACCACCACCACCACTTCCGCATTGCCAACTTCGAAACCACCATTTGACTTTGGCTTTGAGAATTTGAGTTGTGGTTCATCGTTTCCTAGGGTAGTTTCGGCTAACTAGGAGCGGTTCGACATCGACATCACTGCCGCTCATTTTCGACACTGACTCGTCATCGACAACAACCATTCAACCATTTTGACGCCATCGACCATAGGCAAGGATGGTAACTTCGACGACACCTTTGTGTACTCCTTGCCACTTGCTTAGATAACCCAATGGCCCAGTTTGCGTCTCTTTCCCATCGAGACTAGCCATTGATTATTGTCGGCAACGTTACTTGTGCACATTAGTGATCATAGTTTCCCATTGCATACATACCATATCATATTGGTATACATATCTTGGTATCATATCTTGTGCCACAAAGTTTTCATCGCATGTACGCAATTGCTATCTCGGTTCGTGAAGTTTTGCATAAGAGGCCAAAGAAAGAGCTCAAACGAGAAAGAGCCAAACAAGGTTTTAAGCAAAAGGAAAAGATAAGCAAAGAGCTTTTAAGCAAGAACCATAGCATCATACTACATTACGATTGTCATACTCGGTCATCTTGGATCATATCACCGGAACACCATACATATAGCATACTTTGGTTAGAAGTCATTGCATTTTTGCTTAGTAGGTTGTGCACAAGTCTCGTATTGGCCTATTGTGCAATCGTGCTAGCGTCTCTCTAGAGTTGTGCAACAAGAGCATTTTTCGTGGATTCCACATTTTTTGCTCTTTTTGGTTTGCACAAACCCATTTACCTATTTGCGTGTGCGTTCCGTGTACCACTACTTGCTATTGGTCTACTTGTTGCGTTTGCGAATTTGCGAATCTTTTTCAACATCTTTGAGTCTCACTAACAATTGCATAAATTTTGTGCCGCCATCCTAACCAAGCTCCACCAAAGGCTTTTACTTGTGTAGGTGTGCGAATCGACAAGAATTGCTACCAATTGTGCTATTCCCTTGTTACTCAGTTGAGTGATCATTGATCCATCTTCAACATCGGTCAAGGTGCATTTGGTATAGTTCTTTTCTTCTTCCACTCACACATTTACTTGCAATGATGGATAGGCCAAGTTCTTCTACCAACCCACTCTTCATCGAGCAAGACGACGACTCGAGCACCTACGTCACCAAGAGTCACCTCTTCGGTGCACAACGAGATTTGCATCAAGAACAACAAGCATTGAGCGACCGCATCGACAATCTCGCCACCGACCTACGACACTCTGAGCAACGTACAAGAGACTTCTTCGACAACAAGCTCGACGAAAAAAACAAGAAAGCAATGCAAGAATGGACGAGATTCGTGACTTGTTGGTCAACCGCTCTTCTACCACTTCGTCATACTCAAGACGGAGCTGCTCGAGTCGACACTCCGATCACACCATCTCCGGCTCAAGTACACCGACATCGAACGCTCTACGTCGAGCCGCACACCAAGACCATCAAGCAAACCGCAATCCTCTACACGGCATCAATCCTCAAGAGCAACACCTAGCGCAAGAACATCGACATCGCCAAAAGCAAGCTACCTTTGCGCAAGCACAAGAAAGGCAACGCCAACATCAGCAAGAGGAAGAGTGGGCGCGCTAACACCAAGAAGAGCAAGACGCTGAAGCGCTCCGTCAACAATAACAACGGCATGAATCCCAAGCACTTGAGGCGCAACATGCCCTCCATGACACGAGTCGGACCGTGGCCAACCGAAACCGACATACGCGCGAGCAAGAATAAGCACTTCACGACGAAGCTCAAGAGAGGAACTATCAAGCAAGAGTACACCAACAAGTTCCACAAGCTCCTCGACAAGAACCACAAGTTCGCCAAGAGCAACATGACAATGGGAATCCTCCACACCGAGAGCAACATGAGGTTGACAAACCTCCACATCAAGGGCATAAGCATCCCCGACCCCAACACAATGAAGAGCAATGCTATGGCAAGCTCAAGTTCACCGGAAGCAATGACCCCGAAGAGTACCTTTCATGGGCATTGAAGGTTGACAAAATCTTCCGCTTGCACAACTATGAGGAAGAGAAGAAGATCTCCATGGCATCTCTTGAGTTCCAAGACTACGTCCTCATTTGGTGGGAGCAAGTCATTGTGCGACGAGAAGCACGAGGTGAACCACCCATCGCAACTTGGGCACAAATGAAGGATGGCATGAGAGCACATTTTGTGCCAACCTACTACAACCGCGATCTCTTCAAGAAACTCCAACTTCTCAAGCAAGGAACAAAGAGCGTTGAAGAGTACTACAAGGAAATGGACATTGCCATGATTCGAGCAAATGTCATGGAAGATGATGAGCAAACTATGGCATATTTCTTGAATGGCCTCAATCATCCTATCAAGAAGATTGCCGACTTCCAACCTTACTCCAACCTCATCGAGCTAGTGCACCAAGCTACAAGGCGGAGCGACAAGTGCAAGATGACATCAAGTATGCCAAGTTCTCTTCCAAGTCCTATGGCTTCTCCAACACCCAAGCTTCAACGACTCCAACACCATCTACCTCACCCAAGCCTTCTACAAGAAACGGCGACAGGTCAAGTTACAAGAAAACTTCGACAACTTCAAGTCTTCCTCCAACTACGAGCAACTTCAAGCCGAGAGCTTCATCATCATCTACTCCAACCGATGAGACCATCAAGACAAGTTCCATCAAGTGTTTCACATACGGTGGCCGAGGCCACAAGTCCTTCTAGTGTACCAAAAAGCGTACCATGATCCTCAACGATGACGGAACATATGACTCCATCAGTGAAGAGGAGATGGAAGCCCTTGAGTAAGTGGCCATGCACCGGTGCGTGAATGAGGATGAAGATGATCAACTCTTTTGTGACGAAGATTCGAGCCCTGCTCTCGTTGTCTCCAAGGTATTGACACTTCAACATCAACAAGACGAACACCAAAGATGCCATATCTTCCACACTAAGGCCAGCATCAATGGAAGGTCCGTGAAGGTCATCTTCGGTGGTGGGAGTTGCCATAACTTGGCGAGTGAAGAACTATGCTCCAAGCTCTAATTGGCCAAGATGAAGCACCCACGCCCCTACAAGGTCCAATGGCTAAGCGACTCCGGCACTATCCAAGTCGAGCATATGGTGCAAGTTTCCTTCAAGATAGGAGCATAGGAAGCCACTTTGGAGTGTGATGCCGTTCCGATGTCCGTTTGCCACCTCCTTCTTGGACGACCATGGCAATTTGACCGCGATGTCATCCACAACGGGCGTACCAATCACTATAGCTTCAAGATGAAGGGAAAGGAGTACGTGATACGACCTATGTCTCCAAGCCAAGTGATCGCCGACAAGCAAGCCACCCATCGTGGAGAGAATAGTGAGACAGCGAATCACCAAAAAGAGAGTGAGTGCCACAAGCCCAAATTGAGTGCCTCCACGATGAGCGACAAGAAAAACCTAGTACTATTTGCCACCAAAAGTGAGATAAGAGAAGTGTGTGAGAACCCATCAAGTGTTATGTACTATGTCCTTCTGTGCAAGGACGAGGCACCAAAAACTAACACCTCTCACAATCTACCTTTAGTGTTATCTTCCCTATTGCAGGAATTCCAAGATGTATTCCCCGACGAGCTACCTCCGGGTCTACCTCCTCTTTGAGGCATCGAACACCGCATCGACCTCATCCCCGGAGCACCTCTTCCTAACAAGGCCCCCTACCACATCAACCCCGAGGAAACCAAGGAGATCCAACGGCAAGTACAACAACTCATCGACAACGGCCAGGTACGTGAAAGCTTGAGCCCTTGTGCCATCCCGGTAATCCTTGTTCCCAAGAAAGATGGTACATATCGCCTGAGCTCCGATTGTCGTCCTATCAATTCTATCACCGTTCGTTATTGTTACCCCATTCGACGCCTAGATGATATGCTAGATGAGCTTAGCGGAGCCACCATTTTCTCTAAGATTGATCTTAAGAGTGGCTATTACCAAATTCGCATCCAAGAAGGTGATGAATGGAAAAGCACTTTCAAAACCAAGTTTGGCTTGTATGAATGATTGGTCATGCCAAAGGGTTTATCCAAGCACCCGACACCTTTATGCGCGTGATGCATTTTTGTCTTCGCCCTTACATTGGTGTACTTGTTCTGGTCTACTTTGACGATATTCTTGTGTTTAGAAAATCTCTCAAAGATCATGTCACCCATCTTAGAACCGCATGTCTTGTGTTCAACCTTTGTACTGGAACCTTAGATTGGTAACTGTGGGTGACTAGTAGTGTTTATTACATCTTGTAGTTGATTACTATATTGTTTATTTGGTGGAAGATTATATGTTCAGATCCATTATGCTATTCAATACCCCTCTGATCTTGAGCATGATTATCATTTGTGAGTAGTTACTTTTGTTCTTGAGGTCACGGGAGAAATCTTGTTGCAATAAATCATGTGAACTTGATATGTGTTCGATATTTTGATGATAAGTATGTTTTGATTCCCTTAGTGGTGTCATGTGAATGTTGACTAGGTGGAACTTCACCATCTTTCGGCTTAAGGGAATGCATTGGGGCGTAGTTATTAGATGATGGGTTGCTAGAGTGATAGAAGCTTAAACCCTAGTTTATGCGCTACTTCGTAAGGGACCGATTTGGATCCAAATGTTTAATGCTATGTCTAGATTTTATCTTAATACTTTCGTCGTAGTTGCGGATGCTTGCGAGGGGGTTAATCATAAGTGGGAGGCTTGTTCAAGTAAGAACAGCACCCAAGCACCGGTCCACCCACATATCAAATTATCAAAGTAGCGAATGCAAATCAAACCAACATGATGAAAGCAACCAGATGAAATTCCCGTGTACCCTCAGGAACGCTTTTCTTATTATAAGAGACCACTTTGGCCTATCCTTTTCCACAAAAGGATTGAGCTACCTTGCTGCACTTTATTTACCGTTATTGTTACTTGTCCGTTACAACTTATCTTACTATCGAACCACATGTTACCATTTTATTTTAGTGCTTGCAGAAATTACCTTGCTGAAAACCACTTGTCATTTCCTTCTGCTCCTCGTTGGGTTCAAGACTCTTATTGAAAAGACTCTGATTAACCCCCTATACTTGTGGGTAATCAAGACTCTTTTCTGGCGCCGTTGCCGGGGAGTGAAGCGCTCTTGGTAAGGAAAAATTTATATTACGTGCTGAAATTTATTATCAATTGCTACTATGGAAAAGCATCCTTTGAAGGGTTTGTTCGGGGTATCTTCACCTCGACCGGAAGCACAATTAGTTTCCCCTCAACCTACTGCACCTACTAAAAATATTGGTTATGAAATTCCTTCGAGTATGAAAGAACAACTGCTAGCTAATCCTTATGCAGGAGATGGAAGAGAACATCCTGATATGCACTTGATATATGTGGATGAAATTCGTGGATTATTTAAGCTTGCAGGTTTACCCGGAGATGAAGCTAAGAAGAAGGTTTTCCCTCTATCTTTGAAGGGAAAATCATTGGCACGGTATAGCCTATGTGATGATATTGGATGCTGGAACTGGAATCGATTGAAATTGGAATTTCACCAAAAATTTATCATATGCATCTAGTTCATCATGATCAGAATTATATATATAATTTTTGGCCGTGAGAAGGAGAAACTACCGCTCTAGCTTGGGGGAGGCTTAAGTCAATGTTATATTCATGCCCCAATCATGATCTCTCAAGATAAATTATTATTCAGAACTTTTATGCTCGGCTTTCTCATGATGGTCAATCCATGCTTGATACTTCTTGCACTGGTTCTATTATGAAGAAGACTATTGAATCCAGGTGGGATCTTTTAGAAAGATTTAAACGCAACTCTGAAGATTGGGAACTCGACGAAGGTAAAGAGTGAGGTATTGAGCTTAAGTTTGATTGTGTTAAATCTTTTATGAATACATATGCTTTTCACAAGTTTAGCGTCCAAATTGTTGACATTGGACAAGGAAGACAACATAATGAGTTATGTTTTCTTATATTCACATAGAAGTTATATTGTTATAGATCCTCCAACATGTGGTGCTTGCCCAATATCTTTGCTAGCCAAAAATCCGCACCAAGTAGAGATACTACTTGTGCATCCAAAAACCCTTAAACCAAGTTTCATATCATGAGAGTCCACTATACCTACCTATGGATTGAATAAGATCCTTCAAGTTAGTTGTCATCGATGCATAAGGCAATAAAAATTGCTTCTAAATATGTATGATCTTTTATTGTAAGGGAAAATAAGCTTTGTACGATCTTGTGATGGTAAAGAAATAAAAGCGACGGACTGCATAATAAAGGTTGCTATCACAAGGGGCAATATAAAGTGACATTCCTTTCCATTAAGAGCTTGCACATCCAAAAACAAAAAGCACATGACAACCTCTGCTTCCCTCTACGAAGGGCCTATCTTTTACTTTTATGTATTTACTTTTTGTGGATGTGTCAATAGTGTTCTCCTCTATTCCCTTTTTATTTTTCTCTTTTGCAAGCATCATGTGGCGAGGAAAGATCTAGGCATATATATCAAGTTGGATATAAGGGATCATGACTTATTATTATTTACATTACCCTTTAGGTGAATAAGTTGGGAGGCAAAATTATAATCCCCTATCTTTCTATGTGTGTGGCTGAAACTTTTTTCTTCATATATATTTCGTGAGTGTTAGCAATCATAGAAAATTGAATGATAGTTGAGTATCTGCACTTGATAAAAAGCTCCTACATGAGACCCTTCCTAAAAAATATGATGAATTGCAATTTCTTGTTGGCTGAGAACATAGTTTGTTAGTTTTCAAGAAAGCTTATGCCTTGTACTTCATTGTTGTGATGAATTGTTACTTCCTCATGAGAAGTTTTATGATAATGTTTATTGTTGTTATAATCATGATCATGATGCTACTAAGTCCATATTTTGTTTTTATTGACACCTCTCTCTCTAAACATGTGGACATGATTATCGATATCGGCTTTAGCTTCAGGACAAGTGAGGTCTAAGCTTGGGGGAGTTGATACGTCCATTTCGCATCATGCTTTCTTATTCCTATTTATAGTGTTTTTAATCAATATAACACTTTTTTGAGCAATTTTAATGCCTTTTCTCTCTTAATATGCAAGATTTACAAGAGGAGGGAGATTGCCGGCAAATGGAATTATATACCTAAAAAGGCTATGTCAGAGATACCTATTCTGCACATTTCCAAATGAGCTGAACTTTCACGGATATTTATTTTGGAATAAATAAAAATATTGGAGAAAAGAAATACCAGAGGGGCCACCCAGGTGCCCACGAGGATCGATGAATACTATTTGAGTTTTCTATGAACTCTTTTATGCATGATTATTATAGCTTTGTATTTCTCTCCGATATATTGATTTGGTTTGGCCAACTAGATTGATTTTTCTTGCAATGGGAGAGGTCATTTGTGATGGGTTCAATCTTGCGGTTCTCAATCCCAGTGATAGAAAGGGAAATGACACATATTTGTGTCGTTGCCATTAAGGATAACAAGATAAGGTTTATTCATGCATGAGTTTTCTTTGTCTACATCATGTCATCTTGATCAAGGCGTTACGCCGTTCTCTATGAACTTAAAACTCTAGATGCATGATGGATAGCGGTCGATGTGTGTGAGTAATAGTAGTAGATGTAGAATTGTTTCGGTCTACTTCTCTCGGATGTGATGCATCTATACATGATCATTGCCTTGGATATTTGCTACTTCTTGAGCTTGCTTTGGTTTTTCCCTTGAAGTGGAAAGGGTGATGCAGCAAAGTAGACATAAGTATTTCCCTCAGTTAAGAACCAAGGTATCAATCCAGTAGGAGGAACACACAAGTCTCCAATAATTGCACCTGCACAAATGAAAAAATACTTGCACCCAATGCGATAAAGGGGTTGTCAATCCCTTCATGGCGTTAGGCTGGCGATCTATGGGGTGATGCTGCCCCTTTGTGGTTCGGCAAGGGGGGTGTACCTGGCGCAAAGAGCAAGAACGGTGAGGGACGCAACAGTTTTTACCCAGGTTTGGGCCACTTAGAACCGTAATACCCTACTCCTGCTTTTGGTGTATTGATGGGTGTGTGCACGAGTACACGGACCGATCTCTCCTGGCAAGGTGCGAAGAGAGGCTGTTACATAGGTACGTATGCGTGGGGTTTCTAAGGATTCAAACCCTTGTAAAGGTTGCCCTAGCCCTCCTTTTATAGATCAAGGGGTTACCACAGTGGCAAAAGGGTAATTACATGATGATTAGATAGAAACAGAACTGTCGTACCTAACTCTGCTAGTTAGGACAAAATGCATTAAATGCATTGCTAGGTATCGTAAGGAGGAGGAGTCTTAGCAAGGTTGCCGCACCGCTTGCTCAACTACCTCCTATTAGCTTGACACGCCAGTAGGACAAGTGTCGATAAAGGTAGTTCCTCTTCCAGTGAGCTGCCATGTGCCCGACAAGCCTCACCAAACTGCTTGCGGGCTCGACACCTCACTGATGGGTGACTACCTGCTTAGTGAGGTGGATCACTGATGGTAGGCGAAGCCTTGCCGGATCCAGCGCCTACCGGTCCTTCCTTGCCGGCAAGGGCCTGGTTCTCATGCTTCATCTCTGTAGTTTGTCTTGGTCTTCTTGATGCACTTTTTGATCTCTAAAAGAGCTGCTTCCTTGACTTGGGAGCTTCCATTGAGGGATTCGTTTGGCGGGAGAGATACTACTTGCCTGTGCATAAGTCTAGGTATTACTCACCCATGTTTAATACACCGACATGAGCCCCCGGGCCTCGGCTACATGTGCTGCCGGGCATCACTAGGTGAGGCCCAAACAATGCACAGGCAAGACAACGTTGGTCCAGATGGATTGATGCCAATGTTTTGAGATTTCCTTTGCTTCTTCATTAGCCTGAACTTCGAGCCAGCCCCCGGCTTTCGTCTGGCATTGTCATCTTTTTTTAAATAGCTTCTGCCGTCAGTGCCAGAAACCGAGGCATGTGCATATGTGGGTTGCAACCAGGCTCGGCATGGAAGAGTCCACAACCATGTGCAGGGTACGAGATTGGTGGAGCGGGGTGGTTGCCCTAAGGTGGTAGCGAGCTAGCCCCCATGCCTTTCCCAATAAAAGGAGGGGCGTGGGAGGGGATGCTCATCCACCTCCCTCTCCTTCGTTCTCCTTGCATCTTCTGTCACCATGGCGAGAGGAAGAGGGTATGCTCGTGCTTCCGTGGCGGCAGCAAGAGCTTCTCCTCGCCACCATGCCTCTTCTTCGACAGCGGCCATGGTGGCCGATCCCAGCGCGCGGGGCGGGGCCGTCTGGTGAGGTCATTGTCATCATGGCGGTTGTGGTCGAGGTGGACGGGCCCAGGGGCGGTGGTTCCACCTCCTGCGGCCCCGCCCCCTACTGAAGGGCACATGGGGACACTGCACTCGAGTTCATTGTAGATCTGCGGGACCCTCCAATGAGCTGGCTGCGGCTTCCTTGGCCCTTCGCCAGGATCATGGAGGTGGACCATCCGCTCGGGTTGTGCTTGTGCGTGAACGATTGCCTCAATGGCGCCGTTTGCGTGGACGCAGAGTTCCCCGAGGGTGGAAATCCTTCATGCGCGCCCGCTGCTGGGTAGAGGGGCACTTCATCCACTTCAAGTTGGTGGAGGCTGACGCGCTCTCCGTGTAGTTCTTCGGGTCCTCAGGAGCTCATCTACGGTGCTCACTAAAAGCTCGAGTGACGGTGAAAGCTTCTCCTAGAGCGAAAGTGACAAGGAGGACGCAGATGGTGAAGATGACGACGACGAGTCTCCGGTTGTCAATTCAGAAGACGACGACTCGAACTCTAGCTGAACGCCAGCAACACCTTCATCACCAGCTGGGCGCTGGTAGCACCATCATCTACACCTGGAACCCTGCTTCGTCTTCCCTACCAGGTCCCCTGTCAAGCCGCGTCCCTCTGGTCCTGGTGGGGGCGGCCTAGGCGCTCCTTTTGCCCTCCTTGCACTCGATGTAAACCATAGGAGGAGAGGGACAAGAAAGGCATTATCGAGCACTTTTCTTTTTTTCAAATTTTTTATGACATTCGATGTGCTCAAATAATTAAAATAAATTATCTTCCTTGCTCGCCCCCGTCCTCGTACGATTTTCAATTTTAGTACCCTATGTCGTTTGGAAGCTTGCCGGGGCCCGACCACCGGCAAAGCAACCTGTGGGTCTTGAACGCGGCTGCATAGACCCTGTCAAGCGAACTCGAGACAAAGCTACAGCGCGAGACAAAACATGGCAGGACTCCTTTGCGTACAGGTTTTCCGTACGAATCAGGGATGTGCAAGGGAAATTTGTAACTTATCTTTCTTTGGTGTACTTCTTGTCTCATGAAACAAAATGAATCGCCAATCCAACATTCTGTCTTCGTTCCTCCTCGAGAAACATGTACGCAGGGAATCCTTCTGCATTTGAAGAAAACAGAAAGGAGAAGTACAGTAATGTGGATACCTTGGGGATATGTTAGTCACTTCATTCAAGCAAAGCACTACCACACTATATTATGCATTAGTACGTGAGTAATTATGCACGAATGTTCATGGAGCACTTAGCATTATTCAAATATGCACAGGGTCTGCGCCTGGCTTAGTACAAAGGGTTACAAGTCTTTGAGACTATGCTTGTACAAAAGGGCTTGCCGGGACGGGGCCCGGCAACAGTGCCTTATGGGTAGAAATTGCGAAGATGCTCGATATTCCATGAGTTTTGGACACGAATGTCATCTTCGGTCTCCAGACGGACTGCGCCAGGTTTGGTGACTTGTACTACCCGGTAAGGGCCTTCCAACTTTGGCGTCAACTTTTTTGTTCCCTTGGTGGACTGAACGCGCCGAAGGACAAGGTCACCTTCCTCAAGACTTCGGGCATGAACCTTGCGGCTATGATAGCAGCACAAGGCTTGCTGGTAGCATGCAACTCGCACAGCCACCCAAACACGATCTTCCTCGAGAAGCATGACTTCGTCATGCCGGAGCTACTCTTGCTCTACTTCATCGTAGGCAAGTACTCGAGGTGACACGTATATGAGGTCCATGGGTAGCACCTCTTCTACACCATAGACTAGGGAGAATGGTGTTTGGCCAGTAACTCGATTTGGTTTCGTTTTTAGTAACCAAAAAACCACTGGCAACTCAAAGATCCAATGCCTCCCGCGCCTGTGCAGCTTGTCAAAAGTTCTTGTCCTAAGCCCGTGCATCACTTTAGCATTCGTCCTTTCTACTTTCCCGTTACTCCTTGGGTGAGCAACAGAGGTGAAGTAAACCTTGCTTCCAAGGCTTTAGTTGTACCGCATGAAGGTGCAGCTTGTAAACTGTGTGCCGTTGTTAGTGATGACTCTGTTTGGAACCCCAAACCGGCAAACTCATCCTTTGAAAAACTTGACTTCTGACTATGCAGTCACCTTCCTCACCGGCTCTACCTCAGGCCACTTTGTGAACTTATCGATAGCAATGTACAAGAAATCAAAGCCCCCGGTAGCACTGGGGAAGGGGCCCAACATATCGAGCCCCAGACCGAGAAGGGCCAGGAGAGAGGTATTGTTTTGAGGGCTCGTTTTGGTTGATGTACATTCTTTGAATGGAACTAGCATGCTTCTCATATTGTTACTAGCTCAGTTGCATCCTGGAGGGCAGTGGGCAAATAAAAACCTTGCCGAAAAGCCTTCCCGACAAGGGTTCTTGATCCTATGTGAGAACCACATACGCCTCCATGTATCTCCGCCAACAACCCTAGTCCATCTTCCCAGGAAATGCACTTCAATTCACTCTGTTTGGTCTCTTTCTTCAGAGGATGTTGTCGACAAACTGATACATACTTAACCGACGGGCTACTTTCTCATCTTGCTCTTGATCATCGGGAAGTTCTCTTGTTTGGAGAAACTGAACTATCTGTTGGGCCCATGCTGTAGCCTGTGGCTAGACAACTATGACTAAAGGCATTTCTTCGACCGCGGGAGCGCTAACCTGGACGGCAAGAATCTGAGATTCTGCTTGAGACCACTGCTCACCAACAAGCACAACATCTTTTCGGCTCCTGCTACGTCATGGGATGGCTTTGCTGCCGTTGTTTCCTCATCACGAACTTCTCTCCCTGCGACCAGCGCGACACTGACCACTTGGTTCATTGTCACTAAATATAGCAACAACGGTTCCGGTGCCTTAGGCGTGACTAAGGTTGGCGCCGAGGACAGGTATATTTTCAGATCTTGCAACGTAGCCTCCGCTTTTGGAGTCCATTTTACTAGGCCTGCCTTTTTCAATTTCTTGAAAAATGGCAGGGCACGCTCAACAAACCTTGAAATGATCCTACTCAAAGCTGCAACACAACCAGCAAGACACCGCGCATCCTTGACGGTTTTGGGTGCTCGAATCTGCTCGATAGCTTTGATCTTGTCGGGATTCGCTTCGATTCCATGTTAGGACACAAAGAACCTAAGAATTTTGTTGGATGGAACACCAAACACACACTTCTCAAGGTTCAGCTTCATGTTGATCTTGTGTAAGTTTGCAAATGTTTCTTCCAAATCTTCAATGAGGGTAGACTTGTCCTTGGTTTTGACCACTATGTCATCCATATAGGCTTCCTCATTTCTATGTAATTCTGGCTCAAAACAAATTTGAACTGCTCTTGCAACCCTTGAACCAGCACACTTTAGTCTGAAAGCCATACGTACAAAGAAATACGTGCCACATGGAGTAATGAATGCGTTTCTCTCCTCATCTTCCTTCGACATGAATATATGGTGATATCCGGGGCATGCATCAAGAAATGAGAGCAAATCACAGCCGGCAGCGGAGCCCACAATCTGATCAATGCGCGGCAAAGGGAAAGGATCCGTGGGACATGCTGTTCAGATCGGTGTAATCAATGCAAAGCCTCCACTTCCCATTTTCCTTGCGCACGACAACTGGATTTGCCAACCAAGTTGGATGTAGCACTCCTCTAACCAAGCTTGCTGCCTCGAGTCTCTTAATTTCTTCTGCTATGAACTATTGCTGTTCAAAATCTTGCTTCTCGACCTTCTGCTTGATGGGTCGAGCATGAGGGCAGATAGCATGGTGGGGATCAGTTAGCTCCCTGGGAACATCGGGGATGTCATATGGTTTCCATGCATACACATCTACATTCGCCCGCGGGAAGGCAATGAGCGCGCCTTCCTATTTGCTATCAAGAGTGGCACCAACGGTGAAAAGCACCGCCAGTACCGTCCTCCCTTGCTGGCACCTTCTTTATCGCAGGTGGAGTAACCTTGAACCTCCTGCCGGTAGAGCTTTTCGGCAAGTCCTCAACGGGTGTGTGACACTCCGAGGAGGCGCGCTTCCAGAAGGCTAGCTAGATGTCTTGTCGGGTTTCTGGGTTTTCTTTTCCTTGGCGGGAGCTGTGGTCTTGACGGACTCCACTGTGACCGCTTATTTGTAGAGCTTGTCTACACATATGACTGCATCCTTTTTGTCTCAATTGATGGCGATGACACCCATGGGCCCTGGCATTTTTAGCGTGTTGTAGGCATATTTTGATGCTACCGTAAACTTGGCCAAGGCTGGGCGGCCAAGAATTCCATTTGATGGCAAGGGGATCTTAACAACATCAAACACGATCTTCTATGTCCTGTAGTTCAGCTCCCACCAAATGTCACCAGCAAGGTGATGCTTCCCTTCAGTTGGCTCCTTCCTGGGTTGATTCTGTGGAATGTCCCGGTCTTTTTGAGCTCTTCCTAAGGAATATGCAGCCTCTCGATCACCTCAGGGGAGATCAAATTCAAGTGAGCCCACCGTCAACTAGTATTTTTGTGACTTTGAGGTTGCGTATTGTTGGTGAGACCAACAATGGCAAACACACGATCGCTGTGGTGCGATCAAGGTGGTCCTCGGCATCGAAAAATAATAGGCGAGTGGGACCACTTGAGGGGCTTTCTGGCATCTGCAGCCGGCTCCGCTAGATTGACCTCACACGCCCATTGCTTGAGCTGGCGGTGAGAGGAGTGCAAAGATGCTCACTGATAACCCACAAGTATAGGGGATCGCAACAGTTTTTGAGGGTAGAGTATTCAACCCAAATTGTATGATTCGACACAAGGGGAGCCAAAGAATATTTGAAGGTATTAGCAGCTGAGTTGTCAATTCAACCACACCTAGAGATTAATTATCTGCAGCAACGTGATTAGTAGCAAAATAGCCCCAAACGGACTCAAAATCTGGCCTCCCGATGAAGAACAGGAGGTGACGGCGGCTTTGTCTCGTGGATCGTGATAATTCTTTCTCCCTAATTTTTTCTGGAAAAATAGGATTTTATAGCGGCGGTTTTAGGGTCTGCGGGGCCACCAGGTGGGGACAGCCCACTTGGGCGCGCCAGGAGAGGGGGGCGCGCCCTGGTGGGTTGTGCCCACCCAGGGGCCTCTAGTACGCGTCGGTCCTAAACAAACGGTTTTTAACCCCTTTCCGCGACGGCATTTGGAACCGTCACCAAGTGAGTGTGTGCGATAGGGTGTCCTTCCCACAGACCCAGAAATCATCGGGGATACGCCCTTCTGGGACCCAGGCTGGGGCCGTGTGCGATCGGGCGAGGCATCGAAACCCAATCATTTCCGTAGGTATGTACATCCCACACGGTAATCAGAGAAAATCATTTCCGTAGGTATGTACATCCCACACGGTGAATCCCAGAAAACCATTTTCATTCGTCTGTATATCACACATAGTCTATCCAAGGAATACATTTCCGTTCTTATGTACATCCCACACAGTCAATCCAGGGAAAATGTTTCCGTTTGGATGTACATCCCACACAGTTTTATGTATACGCTTGTTTGTGAAAGGTGTAACTATCACACACGCTCTGCCTTGGTTAACTGTTTGCTTTCATTAACTACATCACACACGATTTGATGTAGAAAACTGTGTGGCATTGGGCTATCCATCACAAGCGCTTTTATTGCCAGAACCGTTTGCAAAGTTCCATGACCGTCTGTTCTCTTTTTATTTTTGCCTGGAATTTATTATTCTAATTGGAAATTTTGAAATATGAGATGTGCAATTCAAATTCTCAGCACAATGGTTTAACAACGAATCCATAAATAAAATTGGCTGTACAATATGTTTAGTAATTACAGGACTAGGCAGCAATTAACTATGATGAACCACATTATTTAAAGGCGGTAAAGGTGAAGAGACAAGTGTAAATCATTTTGACTGCCGACGGTATTGAAGAAGCGGAATGCCCATAATGTGCCTTCCTGCATGCCATAGGCACGAACCACTTTTGTCCAACCCCTTGTGACGATCGCCCGCCAATCCTTCACCGAGCATTATCATGGTAGCATGAATTATATACTTTAACCTTAGCTGCCTCCACTCCGGTCATGTAGTTTGCAAGGTAATCATCAGTAAATAGCTTCGGAAACCACTGAAAAGAGAAAAATATCAGATACTGAGGTCTAATAGAGTAACTTGTTGTGGGCAAGGGGAAAAGGCAACACATTACTTACCATCCTAAAGTTCATTGTTGTCTTCGACAAAGTGTAAATAAAGAGCTTAATTCCAATCACCAGTTTCTTTCGCCTAACAATCTTCTTAGTTTCCTCACTTGACGCTTGTTCATGAATATCTCATTGCCCCATACACAAAAGGGATCGAAGCGTGGATCAGTACCGCTCATATATGTACCTACAAGCAACCAGTAAATGTTAGAAGCTAAACTAAGATTGCACAAATGATGTTAAATACAACTACCTATGTTCCTAAGTACAAGTATTTTTTTTAAGATTTCAATATGAACTACATATGGATGTATATAGAATTATAGATATAGTTTAGATTAGAATCTAGATTCACTCATTTCGCTCCTTATGTAGTCTATATTGGAATCTCTAAAAATACTTATGTTTAGGAATAGATGGTGTATAAGACATGGGATGCAGGTAACCTCGACGGCAAACAACAGCATCGCCCATTGTAGCCCTGTGTAAGTACATGGAAAGCCAATGTTAACTTCAACAGGGTTAACATCCACCAAAAGTAGCAAATGGTAATAAAACGGCAGCATCTGTAGTGATATCTTCATTCCGAAAGAGTAGCACGGTAGCAAAGGGGCGTTGTCGGCATTCTGGGAACGGGGATCCCCAGACTTGCCTGACAGCGGCCCACGGCATGGCTCCTACAGCGGCCTGGTACATCCCATATTCACCAGCAAACACTCAAGACCCTCGCGAGGGGCCAAGCCTCGCTAGGCGGACGACACAAGACCTTCTTAGGGGCAGCCTCAGTAGGCTGGCTCACGAGGAGCGGAGAGATCAAGGCGAGGGGCACCTCGTGAAGTTCCCGTGACGTGAGCCATGACGACCAAGGCCAGGCGGGCGCCAGGCGGGGGCAAAGTACTGGTTTCCTCCTTGGTACTAAAGAGGCAAGCGCGGGCGAGGAGTCCCGAGGAATCAGGCAAAGGTTTCCATATCGGTGCAACAAGACCAAGACCAGCAAGACATCAGGATGGAGGTCACCGCGGAGCCCAGGGCAGCGTCACCACCAGAGCCTTTGGCAGGCGAAGACTACTTTTCTCAGGATAGCTTGTACTGGTTGTCTCCCTTCAAAATTGGCCGTTGTGGGATCCCTTCCCGCCTACATTTGGGAAGAGGACCAGGGCCTCTATAAATAGGACTAGCCACCACCATAGGAGGGAACTGATCTTGGACGGATCATTCAGATCATCCTCAACCACACAAGCTCATCGAGCCCAAGAACACCTCTCCTCGGGAGTCTGTTCTTCCCTTGTACTTGTTCATCCTCAGCCTATAAGGCAATCCACCACACCACACTGGAGTAGGGTATTACACCACATCGGTGGCCCGAACCAGTATAAACTCTTGTGTCCCTTGTTCTTCGAGTTCGACATGCTGAGCTTTGAGATCGTGGTGAGTGAGCGAGCTAGGGGGAGGGAGAGATCTTCGTGCGCACCGCAGAGTTCGAACCTTAAGGGTTTTGCCGGAACCCGAAATCCGACAGACGGATTAAAAAATGGATACAACTGTTAATTGCAACAGGCTTAACAACATCCTAATTTATGTTTTGTAGGTTTGTAGCCATTGAAATACAACTCTTTAAAAATGGATACAACTGTTAATTGCAACAGGCTTAGTGGCCATTGAAACCGGTACTGATAAAAATGCAATTGGCAGAGTTAAATATCACAGGGCAGCTGCTGCCAGAGCAGATAATGGCCCAGCTGTCTATAAAAAGGTAGGAAAAATAGCTAAAACATGTTAGGCATGTTTACGACAACATGCTTAATATATCGACAGTACAAAACATAGCCATTAATTGCAACTGGTATTCGTAAGATTGAACTGGTTGGTACATACTTGCTAAGTCCTGAGAGGTAGTTGCTGGGGCACTTCATCTGGGCCAGAGCCCGCCCAAAGTCAGCGGCAGTGGAGGCGAGCTATTCCTCTGGGTCGAAGCGTGGATCAGTGCCACTGGCATGTGTACCTACAGGCAACCAGTAAATGGTAGAAGTTAAACTGCAATTGCACAAATGATGTGAAATACTGTAAGACATGGGATGCAGCTAACCTCGACGGCAAACAACAACATCGACCATTATGACCCTGCGTAAGTACATGGACAAGCATGTTAAGTACAAAAGGGTTAGCATCCACCAAAAATAGCAAATGGGGCAGCATCTCTAGTATATCTTCATTGCGGAGAGTAGCATGGTAGCAAATGGACAGATTAAAAATGGATACAACTGTTAATTACAACAGGCTTAACAGCATCCTAAGTCATGTTTTGTAAGTTTGTGGCCATTGAAATACAACTGTTTAAAAATGGATTCAACTGTTAATTGCAATAGGCTTAATAGACATTGAAACCGGTACTGATAAACATGCAATTGGCATAGTTAAACATCACAAGGCAGGTGCTGCCAGAGCAGAGAATGCCCCAGATGTCTAAAAAGGTAGGGAAAGTAGCAAAAACGTTTTAGGCATGTTTACTAGAACATGCTTGATACATCGACCGTACAAAACATAGCCATTAATTGCAACTGGTATTGGTAAGATTGAACTGGTGAGTACATACTTGGTAAGTCCTGAGAGGTAGTTGTTGGGGCACTTCATCTTGGCCAGAGCTCGCCCAAAGTCAGCGACGGCAGAGGCGAGCTGTTCCTCCGGGTCGAAGCATGGATCAATGCCACTGACATGTGTACCTACAGGCAACCAGTAAATGGTAGAAGTTAAACTGCAATTGCACAAATTATGTGAAATACTGTAAGACATGGGATGCAGCTCACCTCGACGGCAAACAAAAGCATCGGCCGTTATGACCCTGCGTAAGTACATGGACATGCATGTTAAGTACAACAAGGTTAGCATCCACTAAAAATAGCAAATGGGCTGCATCTGTAGTGATATCCTGAGTCATGTATTGTAAGTTTGTTGCTGGTATTGGTGAAATTGAGCTGGACACGGTGATATTTGATCACATAGTGTGCAGTACTGAAATAAACAAGGCACGAACATGCTTAATACATCAACCGTACAAATCATAGCCGTTGCAAGTGGTATTGGTAAGATTTAGCTGGTCAGATCTTAGTTGTTAAGTCCCGGGGGGTAGTCACTGGGGGACTTCATCTGGGCCAGAGCCAGCAACATGTCGGCGGCGGCGGAGGCGAGGTGTTCCTCCGGGTCAACGCGCACAGCGGCCATCACGCCATGGACCGCCATTAGCTCCTGTCGGGGGGATTTGGAGGCATGAGGATGTTTCGCAGTTGCCATTGAAGCAATCAGGCCAGGGACGTGATAGAGATCGGTGGGTTGCCTGACTGGATCCGAGCAGAACGTAGATGTGGTTGAAGCTATGGTTGCGGCGGCAGCGGTTTGAGATGCCGGTAGGGGGAGGCATAAGGCAGGGGGATACTAAGGGGAAGGGGATGTGTTTGGAGGAATAAATTCTGAAATCGCGCGCCTAATGAAAATTTCGGTGTGAAACTTGAAACTTGGGTGGGGGAACACACAACACAGACGAAGTGCGTAAAATACTCGTGTGCGAGAAAAAATAAAGTTCGCAGATCCCGTCTCCAAAAAATGTACATGTGTACTTGATTTTTTTCGGTCAATGGTACGCCTGGTTTATTAGGAAACATTGCACAGGTAACCGACTTATGGGTCATTAACGCAAAAGAACACACACGGGTACGGCATAGAAACCGTGTGTTTTGTGATCTTCTAATGATTAACGCAAAAAAACGCACACGTGCACACATGCTAATCAATGCTCAAATCCCTCAAAGGATGCTCTTACCGACATTGTACGTTAGTACTACAAACTTAAAGTACTACTGGTAATTTGCTCTAATACTACAAACTTAAACTACTTCTCACATGCTGCCATCAGGGCATGCTGGCTAGACGTCGGCGTTCTCCTTCCCGGCCTTGTAGGCGGCAGCCCACCATGCTTCGATCTCCGCCAAGCTCTCCTCACCACGGTGTGCGGCCTCTTTTTTCTTGCGGCGGCGGGACTCTCTTTTCTTGACTGCTTTCTGCCTTTTCCGCTCCTTCTGTGCAGCTTTCGCCGCCTCTAGATCCACCACCCATTCGGCCATGGCAGCCTCAAAGTCCGCCCATGTAACTGTCTGGCCCCCGACGGTGACGAACTCGGCGCGGTGAGATGCCATCGCTTCCTTACCATGTGTGTGGTCGCGGGCAGCGAGGAACGCGCCGCGGCGGGATGCCATCGCTTCCTTACCAGTTACTATGCGCCGCGGTGCCATGGAGGACGCCTGGAGAGAGCTCTGGGATGGAGGGGTCGGGCAGTCGTATAGTGGTGGTATTTAAGAGCTCAATGACAAACTACAACAGAAATTTGGCTTCCCTTACAATTTTGCTCGTTCATTATCGCACACGGTTCATCTCCGTCGCTTCGAGAAACAGTGTGCGCTGAGCCTGTTGTGTGCTTCGTCATGATTTGCCGGAACTCCAGCCACACGGATCGCGCATGTGCACCGTTGGATGCGCCGCGATCGAACGGCAATCCACGTCCCTCACATCACACCCGTGCACATGTAGCTGGATTGGATTTATATGCACTAAATGCCTAGAAAATGCACATAATCCCCTACATATGGTAAATGAGCTCGGAAAAATGCCAAATTTGAACACGGTCATTTGCAGGGTGTATGTTTGTCGTAGAAAAAACTCCAGGGCAAAGAACGAAGAAAATTTGGATTCCCCTTCAATCTTGGGGATTTCCCTCTCGAAAGCATGGAACTTCCTCGGTGATGGTTCGATTTATGAAGCGCGTGCATGATGACATAAGCCAAACCTTCTCAATTTTTTACCAGGGCATGGAGAGGTCATACCATGGCACCATGCCAGGTGTCATGTTTTTAATGCATTTATTTCATTTTTTCTATAGTTGAAAACCAACAAACAAAGATTTGTGGTTGACTATTGCCACACATTTCATAGAAATATCTGTCCATTCCTTGTAAAAGGCATGAGAATTTACTAAATGGCACGAGCATGGTTTTCTAGGCCATTATTTCATCCATTGATTGTTTGAACTTGAATAATGCACATTAATACCTAAGAAATGCACATAATCCCCTAAGTATGGCAAATGAACCTGGAAAAGTGCCAAATTTGAACACGGTGATTTGCAGGTTGTATGTTCATCATAGAAAAAAACTCGTGGAAAAAGGACAAAGGAAATTTGGACCCCCTTCAATCTTGGTGATTTGCCCCTCGAAACCATGAAACTTCCTAGGTGATGGTTTGATTTATGAAATGCATGCATCACGACATAAGGAAAACATTCCCCAATTTTTACCAGGGCATGGTGAGGCTTTACCATGGCACCACGACAGGCGTCATGTTTTCCAACCATATGTTTCATTTTTTGTATAGTTGTTAAGCGAGTAAACGGCGCGTTTAAGGTTGACTATTGCCACACATTTCCTTGAAATATTTGCCCATTCCTTGTAAAAGGCATGAGAATGTACTAAATAACACGAGCATGGTTTTCCAGACCGTTCTTGTGCACCTTTTCATGCACCGATTGTTTGAATTTGAATTATGTCCATTAATGCCTAGAAAATGCACATAATCCCATAAATATGGTAAATGAGCCCAGAAAAATGTCAAATTTGAACACATTGCATTTGACGCGGTATGTTGATCGTTGGAAAAAAACTGAATGACAAACTAGGACGGAAATTTGGATTCCCCTTCAATCTTGGCGATTTCCCTCTTGAAAGCATGGAACTTCCTTGGTGATGGTTCGATTTATGAAGGGCGTGCATTACGACATAAGCCAAACCTTCTCAAATTTTTACCAGGGCATGGTGAGGTCATACCATGGCACCATGCCAGGCGTCATGTTTTTTAAGCATTTATTTCATTTTTCTATAATTGAAAACCCAACAAACAAACATTTGTGGTTGACTATTGCCACACATTTCATCGAAATATCTATCCATTATTCCTTGTAAAAGGCATGAGAATTTACTAAATGGCACGAGCATGGTTTTCCAGGCCGTTCTTCTGGACCCTGTCATGCACTGATTATTTGAACTTGAATTATATGCATTAATGCCGAGGAAATGCACATAATCCCCTAACTATGGCAAATGAACCCGGAAAAGTGCCAAATTTGAACATGGTGATTTGTTGGTTGTATGTTCATCATAGAAAAAAAACTCGTGGTCAAAGGACAAAGGAAATTTGGTTCCCCCTTCAATCTTGGTGATTTCCACCTCGAATCCATGAAACTTCCTCGGTGATGGTTCGTTTATGAAAGGCGTGCATGACGACATTTTTACGAGGGCATAGTGAGGTCATACCACGGCACCACACCAGGCGTCATGTTTTTCCAAGCATGTATTTCATTTTTATATAGTTGTTAACCCAGTAAACGACGCGTTTATGGTTGACTATTGCCACACATTTCCTTGAAATATCTGCCCATTCCTTGTAAAAGGCATGAGAATGTACTAAATAGCACGAGCATGGTTTTCCAGACCGTTCTTATGCACCTTTTCATGCACCAATTGTTCGAATTTGAATTATGTGCGTAATTAATGCCTAGAAAATGCACATAATCCCCTAAATATGGTAAATGAGTTCGAAAAATGTCAAATTTGAACACGTTACATTTGAGGCGGTATGTTGATCGTCGGAAAAAAACTGAATGACAAACTAGGACGGAAATTTGGATTCCCCTTCAATCTTGGTGATTTCCCTCTTGAAAGCATGGAACTTCCTCGGTGATGGTTCGTTTTATGAAGGGCATGCATGACGTCATAAGCCAAACCTTCTCAAATTTTTACCAGGGCATGGTTAGGTCATACCATGGCACCATGCCAGGCGTCATGTTTTTTAAGCATTTATTTCATTTTTCTATAGTTGAAAACCCAACAAACAAACATTTGTGGTTGACTATTGCCACACATTTCATCGAAATATCTATCCATTATTCCTTGTAAAAGGCATGAGAATTTACTAAATGGCACGAGCATGGTTTTCCAGGCCGTTCTTCTGGACCCTGTCATGCACTGATTATTTGAACTTGAATTATATGCATTAATGCTGAGGAAATGCACATAATCCCCTAACTATGGCAAATGAACCCGGAAAAGTGCCAAATTTGAACATGGTGATTTGTTGGTTGTATGTTCATCATAGAAAAAAAACTCGTGGTCAAAGGACAAAGGAAATTTGGTTCCCCCTTCAATCTTGGTGATTTCCACCTCGAATCCATGAAACTTCCTCGGTGATGGTTCGTTTATGAAAGGCGTGCATGACGACATTTTTACGAGGGCATAGTGAGGTCATACCACGGCACCACACCAGGCGTCATGTTTTTCCAAGCATGTATTTCATTTTTATATAGTTGTTAACCCAGTAAACGACGCGTTTATGGTTGACTATTGCCACACATTTCCTTGAAATATCTGCCCATTCCTTGTAAAAGGCATGAGAATGTACTAAATAGCACGAGCATGGTTTTCCAGACCGTTCTTATGCACCTTTTCATGCACCAATTGTTCGAATTTGAATTATGTGCGTAATTAATGCCTAGAAAATGCACATAATCCCCTAAATATGGTAAATGAGTTCGAAAAATGTCAAATTTGAACACGTTACATTTGAGGCGGTATGTTGATCGTCGGAAAAAAACTGAATGACAAACTAGGACGGAAATTTGGATTCCCCTTCAATCTTGGTGATTTCCCTCTTGAAAGCATGGAACTTCCTCGGTGATGGTTCGTTTTATGAAGGGCATGCATGACGTCATAAGCCAAACCTTCTCAAATTTTTACCAGGGCATGGTTAGGTCATACCATGGCACCATGCCAGGCGTCATGTTTTTTAAGCATTTATTTCATTTTTCTATAGTTGAAAACCCAACAAACAAACATTTGTGATTGACTATTGCCACACATTTCATCGAAATATCTATCCATTATTCCCTGTAAAAGGCATGAGAATTTACTAAATGGCATGATCATGGTTTTCCAGGCCGTTCTTGTGGACCCTTTCATGCACCGATTGTTTGAACTTGAATTATGTGCATTAATGCCTAGGAAATGCACATAATCCCCTAAATATGGAAAATGAACCCTAAAAAGTGCCAAATTTGAAAACGGTGATTTGCAGGTTCTATGTTCATCATAGAAAAAACTCATTGACAAAGGAAAAAGGAAATTTGGGTCCCCCTTCAGTCTTGGTGATTTCCCCCTCGAAACCATGAAACTTCCTCGATGATGGTTCATTTTATGAAAGGCGTGCATTATTGCCTACAAAATGCACATATTGCCTAAATATTGTAAATGAAGCCGGAAAAGTGTCAAATTTGAACACGGTGATTAGCAGGGTTTATGTTCATCGTAGAAAAAAACTAATGGATGAACGACAAAGGAAATTTGGATTCCCATTCAATCTTGATGATTTACAATCGCACACGATTCATCTTTGTCGCCTCTGTGAACCGTGTGTGTTCACTCACACATGCAAAAGGAAAAGAAAACCCTCGCCCACTTCTTCCCCACTCACTCGTCACGGACTCCTCCGCAACTATGCACCCTAAGCTCGACGAGTGTTGGCGGCGGGCGTAGGTCGCGCTCGAAACAACACCTGATTTTGCCTCCACCGCCATACGCCACCTATCTGCACCGACATTCTAGACTCTGGTCGACTGGGGTTTTCTGCGGGATTGGGCCGGGGAGAAGGTAATCAACTTAATTAGCAAAATATTCACTCATCTCTTATCGCAGTCCGTCCGTCGCTGTTAATCAACCGGCGGAAATCGCCGTGGAATCATTTTTGTTCTAGCTGATTCATGGATGTTCATTCATGTGTCCATAGTGCGAGCACAAATCGGGCAAATGTGGTCATGGCCAGTCGGAAACGAAGTTCTATCTCACCATTTCAGATGACTTCAGGGAGCGCTCGGTATGTTCAATCTCAACCTACCGCGGTCGGCATGGCCTAAATTTGTGAACATATACCGTCTGTTTCTACATTATCTATATATTTGCATCAAATCTTTGTTACATTATCTATTTTTAATTCTATATTTTTGTACTTTGCTTTCATCTATATATATATATGTATATATATATATGTATATATATATATGTATATATATATATATATATATATGGATCTGTTCTGTCAGTTACTCCCATATTTGCATCTTGCTCTGTTATTTTAATATATCTAATTTACGATCTTAATTTTCATTTCAAGTAGTACATCCCTTGCTTTGCAAGAACAGGAGTAGAAGGAAATCTTGGGCTTTACTTTGCTGATGACTCCCAGGATGTCATATTGACAACGTAGCATGGATTTACAATGAGGGTTAGTGTAAAACTTGATAAAGATGGTCACTCCTATTTTAATGCGGACCTTTGGAGAAAAATGTCTAAGTGCTATGAACTGAAAGTTGGCAATAAAATTCTAGTGTGTGCACTACAGCCTGGTCTAATTAAGATGGATGTTTACTTCCCCAACGTCATCAGTCGATCAAAGTCTGATCGAGGTTAGTGTCCTTTCAACTTTCTCCTTGATGTCATATTATTGTTTAAGCAACCAATTGATCACTATTTAAGCAACCAATTGTGATATCATATTCTGACTCCGTTCCTAGGCAGTAAGAAATTCTATTTACCAATTTATGCGCACTATATATTCTTCTGCCATGTTCTAAATAAATAATACCTTTCCACCTTGTAAGCAAGATATGTTGGATGCATAGTGAACGATCTGTATGTTACTAAGCGTTCCAAATTTCATTGGCAGAACTTGAAGCATGTCATAAACTTTGTGGATAATCCGACAAAGATAGCACAGTGTATGAATGCTGGATTTTGGATGGGATTAATTAGACCTATGGTGCACACACTGAACAAGACCAATTGTGTGCACAAAACGCTGGTGAAATGTCCTATTTTAATGTTGATGCTCATAAACTATATATATCTTCAACGATATGTTACAATTGTTTTAATTCTACATGTCAACAGAAATTGCCCCCTGTAGCAGTTCCTGGATCGATTTCGTGGCGTGGTCGAATTACACTTGTGCCTGCTAATAACGCCAAAGTGATTGCAAGGTACTGCAGTTCCCGCACAAATGGAACCATTCAAATTAACAAGTTCTCGCTTCTCATGGCAATGCATCCATATTGGAAAATTGGATACACTGTTCTACTCATGATCTACCAAGGCACATGAGGAATCTTCCTTTCCATTAACGAGATGTCGAGTCGCCGTGATCAAGCTGCTTCTAGTGGATAATTGTGGTTGTTGGCCCTCAGCCTCTTAAAATGTGCTAGCTGTTACTATATATGTTAAGTATGTAGATACGGACCATATGGATGTTGGCCCTTAGCCTCTTAAAATGTGATAGTTGTTACTATGTTAAGTATGTAGATATGGACCATATGGTTGTCAAAACCGTGTTACGAAGATCCTCCTTTTGTCAAATAGTGTAACCACTATATATATGTTACTCAAATGTTGTTACCCAAGTTCATAAATTTTCATGGAAAGTATTAGTATCGTACACAATTCATTGAGTTTAAGTGTGTGCTCGATGACCAGAAGGCATTTGCATATTAACTGTCCATATTGCAAATTCACACACAGGTTAACATAAGGAAACGTATGTGTAACATACTAATCATCGCACACGAGTACTCGGAGACGCATTGTGTGCGATACTCCTCCACCGCAAGCAACTACTTTGCATTTTTCAAAGATTTTTGTACACATAGAATCGCACACGAAGTAATTGCATTGACCATCTGTGTTGTAATTTCTCATCGCAAACAGTTCATCTGAGTCGGCTGTTTGCCAAGTATCACACACATCTTGTTTACACGACTCGTTTGTGTTCTTTTGGCTCATCGCAAATAGTTCATCCATGTGAACTGTATGCCGCATATCACACACATCTTATTAAGTTGAACCGTTTCTGTTGTGTTCCCTATTCAAAAACAATTCGTCCGAGTTAACCATATGCCGTATATCACACACACATTGATATGGATGCCCATTTATGTTGTTCTACCTTATCGCAAACAGTTCGAATGGATTAACCATGTGTCCTGCATCGCACACACATTGTTATGGCTGCCCGTTTCTGTTGTTCTACCTCATGCAGAGAGTTTGAATGGATTAACTGTGTGTCCTGCATCGCACACGCAACTAAAATCTGAACCGTGTTTGATGGCTCCGCCATCGCAAACGTTTTGCACCTTTTTTGATGGGTTTTTACACCACCATTTGCGATTATTGCATTGCACACAGTTTCGGCAAAGGGTCACTGATCGTAGTGTCGCATTAGCAGTATCCTGCAGTAGTGGGCCCCTCTCTGGTTGGTCTTGGCTCTAGAAATACTTATTTATTATATAAAAATTCCTCGCGCAGTTTCGCTCCATTCTAAGAACTTTTATTTCTGCACAAAAACAACACCATGGTAGTTCTGCTGAAAACAGCATCAGTCCGAGGTTAGTTTCATTCAAATCATGCAAATTAGAGTCCAAAACAAGAGGAAAAGCATTAGTAAAAGTAGATACGTTGGAGATGTATCAACTCCCCTAAGCTTAAACCTTTGCTTGTCCTCAAGCAATTTCAGTTGATAAACTAAAAGTGAAAAAGAAAAAAGTTTACGAACTCTTTTGCTCTTGTTTGCATAAATAAGCTTAAACAACACCCAGGATTTCAGCCAACATTATAACTAACCATGCCGACAATAACTCTTAAAGATTATATTAACTCATATCAATGACATAATCAGCTAGCGAGCAATAATAAGGTATCTCAAACGGAAACAGGTTATCAAAATAACCATGATATAATATGACAATAGTGGTATCTCGCTAGCCCTTTCTGAGACCGCAAAACATAAATGCAGAGCACCTCCAAAGTTCAAGCAACGACTAAACATTGTAATTCATGGTAGAAAAGATCATGTCATGATGCACCCAACATTAGCTACACACAATGCATAAGTCATGACAGCTGTTCTCTCATGTTCTAGCGCTTGTTTTAGAAGGTGACGACACAACATAAAAGTAAATAGATAGTCCCCTCGTAGAGGGAAGCAGGGATTTGCAGAGGTGCCAGAGCTCAAGTTTTAAAACAGAGGTAAATGATTTTCTGAGACATGCACCCTTCTCATTTACTTCACGACCATCAGTTATCAATATCTTCCATGCTAAGCACGCTAGTGGCAGTAGCCAAGCGATAAAAGTAAAGGTTTTGACTCCATTGGGAGTTTTTGTTTGAATATTTGAGAGATCATTTCTTTTGCAGTTTGGGACTGGGCATCCCTTTTACCGCCCTTTTCTCGTGCGATGGCGAGTGAATAAAAACTCGACCTGAGAATAACCCGCTTAGCATGGAAGATATCGACCACCTCCTGTCGTTCCATGAACGATCCAGGCACACAAAAAGGATACTTATTTAGAAGTTTTTAGAGGTGGCACATGGAAATTTACATAGGATGGCAGGGTAATACCGCATATAGGTAGGTATGGTGGACTCATCTGGAATAACTTTGGGTTCATGGTTTTTGATGTACAAGTAGAATTCCCAGTTAGTACAGGCGAAGGCTAGCAATTAGATTGAGAAGTGGCCAGCTAGAGAGCAACAACGGTCATAAACTTGCATTATGCATAAGTAACATTGGACACTAGCATGAGTAGGATATGAAGACCATAAACATAAATATCATAGAGGCTATGTTGGTTTTGATTCAACTACATGCATGAACATGTGCCAAGTCAAGACACTCGAACATTCAGAGGAGGATACCATATCATCATACTACATCACAATCATTTTAACGCAATGTTGATATCCAAGATAAATCATTATCCACTCCCAGCTACTTCTGCATGGCATGAGAAACTATAATCTCTAATTGTCATTGCAAACATGTTTAATCATAATGGGCTGAATCGTGGATACTAGGTTAAACATATTTACACAAACAAAACAAGTCGAGTTCATACCAGTTTCTCTTTGCCACGGCCAGTTCATCGAATATCGTCATTATTGCCTTTCACTTGCATGACCGAACGATATGAAAAAAATAATAGTGCAAGAGTGTCATGGACTAAGCTGGAATCTGCAAAACATTTTATTTAACAGGAGAATACAAGGTAAAATGGGATCTTTATTAGATCAACAATTATTCATATGAGAGCCACTCAACATTTTCATCATGGTCTTCTCCTCGGCAACAATCGAATAAAAAGAAAAGAAATTCAGAGAAATGCACTGAAATATTTTTAGAGTTTTTGGTTTTCTTGAATAGGCAAATAAAAGGGAAAAGCAAAAACGAGAAAAACTATTTACACGGGAAAGCTCCAAACAAGCAAAAGAAGAACAAGGAAATCTTTTTGGGTTTTCTTTTTAGTGCTACTACTAAGCATGCTGATAACCCACAAGTATTGGGGATCAATTGTAGCCTCTTTCGATAAGTAAGATTGCGAACCCAACGAGGAGCTAAAGGTAGAACAAATATTCCCTCAAGTTCTATCAACCAGCGATACAACTCTACGCACGCTTGACGTTCGCTTTACCTAGAACAAGTATGAAACTAGAAGTACTTTGTAGGTGATTTTGGATCGGTTTGCAAGAATATAAAGAGCACGTAAATAAAAAGTAGGGGCTGTTTAGATAAAGACACAACTAAATTAGTTTTAGTAAAGAGATTTTTGTCACGAGAAAGTTATTTGTCCCTAGGCAATCGATAACTAGATCGGTAATCATTATTGCAATTTTATATGAGGGAGAGGCATAAGCTAACATATTTTATCTTCTTGGATCATACGAACTTATGATTGGAACTCTAGCAAGCATCCGCAACTACTAAAGGTCATTAAGGTAAAACCCAACCATAGCATTAAATTATCAAGTCCTCTTTATCCCATACGCAACAACCCCCTTACTCGGGTTTATGCTTCTGTCACTCAAGCAACCGACTATAAGCGAATCATGAACTTATTGCAACACCCTACAGCGGGAATCCCTCACGCTTGTGCGACACGGAGAGCACAATAGGACAGCACCAATAATAAAACATGCAACTCAAACCAATCGCGATCATCAATTAACCCATAGGACAAAACGGATCCACTCAAACATCATAGGATAGCCATACATCATTGGGAAATAATATATAGCGTTGAGCACCATGTTTAAGTAGAGATTACAGTGGGTAAAAGAGTAGTTACCCGCTGCATAGAGGGGGGAAGAGTTGGTGATGACGGCGGTTAAGTTGTTGGTGTAGATTGCGGTGACGATGATGGCCCCGGCGGTACTCTGGTGCCACGGGAAGCCAGGGGGGAGAGAGCCCCCTCCTTCTTCTTCTTCCTTGACCTTCTCCCTAAATGGGAGAAGGGTTTCCCCTCTGGTCCATGGTCTCCATGGCGTGGGAGGGGTGAGAGCCCCTCCGAGATTGGATCTGTCTCTCTGTCTCCCTTTGTTTCTGCGCTCCCTGATTATTCCCTTTCACCGTTTCTTAAATTCCCGGAGATCCATAACTCTGATTGGGCTGAATTTTGGACACAATCTCTATCCCGACATTAGCTTTCTTGCGGCGAAATAAGGGCACCAACCTCCTTACAGGATGGCCACGAGGGCCCAGGGCGCCCCCCCATGGATAAAGCACTATAGGTGGAATAGAATATGATGGTGGAGGTTGTGTGGAGAAGACAAAAAAGAAGAAAGTCCCACACCAACGTGGCTAATAAATGGGCTATGGAGATTCCCATCAATTGATGTCAATGTGAGGAGTAGGGATTGTAATGCAACGGATGCACTAAGAGCTATAAGTGTATGAAAGCTCAAACTGGAAACTAAGTGGGTGTGCATCCAACTTGCTTGCTCATGAAGACCTCGGGCATTTGAGGAATTCATCATCGGAATATACAAGCCAAGTTCTATAATGAAAATTCTCAGTAGTATATGGAAGTGATAACTCAAGAGACTCTCTATATGAAGAACATGGTGCTACTCTGAAGCACAAGTGTGGTAAAAGGATCGTAACATTGCCCCTTCTCTCTTTTTCTCTCATTTTTTCTTTTTTTGACTTTTTTTCTTTTTTTGTATTGGTGGGCTTTTTGGCCTCTTTTTTTGATTTGGGCTTCTTTGGCCTCTTTTATTTTTTTAAAGTCCGGAGTCTCATCCCGACTTGTGGGGGAATCATAGTCTCCATCATCCTTTCCTCACTGGGGCAATGCTCTAATAATGATGATAATCACACTTTAATTTACTTACAACTCAATATTACAACTCGATGTCTAGAACAAAGATATGACTCTATATGAATGCCCCCAGCGGTGTACCGGGATGTGCAATGATCTAGCGTAGCAATGACATCAAAAAACGGACAAGCCATGAAAACATCATGCTAGCTATCTTACGATCATGCAAAGCAATATGACAATAAATGCTCAAGTCATGTATATGATGATGATGATGGAAGTTGCATGGCCATATATTTCGGAATGGCTATGGAAATGCCATAATAGGTAGGTATGGTGGCTGTTTCGAGGAAGATATAAGGAGGCTTATTTGTGATAGAGCGTATCGTATCACGGGGTTTGGATGCACCGACGAAGTTTGCACCAACTCTCGAGGTGAGAAAGGGAAATGCACGGTATCGAAGAGCCTAGCAATGATGGAAGGGTGAGAGTGCGTATAATCCATGGACTCAACATTAGTCATAAAGAACTCACATACTTATTGCAAAAATCTATTAGTCATCGAAACAAAGTACTACGCGCATGCTCCTAGGGGGATAGATTAGTACGAAAAGACCATCGCTCGTCTCCGACCGCCACTCATAAGGAAGACAATCAATAAATAAATCATGCTCTGACTTCATCACATAACGGTTCACCATACGTGCATGCTACGGGAATCACAAACTTCAACACAAGTATTTCTACAATACCCAACTACCCACTAGCATGACACTAATATCACCATCTTTATATTGCAAAACTATTGCAAGGAATCAAACATATCATATTGAGTGATCTACAAGTTTTATGTAGGATTATATGACTAACCATGTGAATGACCAATTCCTGTCATCTCTCTAAATAGATATAAGTGAAGCAAGAGAGTTTAATTCTTTCTACAAAAGATATGCCCATGCTCTAACAAATATAAGTGAAGCAAAAGAGCATTCTACAAATGGCGGTTTTCTATGTGTAGGGAAACAGGCAATCCAAACTTCAAAAGATATAAGTGAAGCACATGAAGCATTCTATAAAGCCATACTCAAAAGATATAAGTGAAGTGCAAACAGAAATTATGGAGTACTATAGCTTGTCATTACCATGCTCTGCTTTTGCTAAATATTGTGCCTGGAAGACTGTTAACATGAGATTCCGTTTTGTCATGTGTTTTGCTAGTGATCCATGCACCCTATGAACTTGCTCTTGCCTTGTTTAGCTTCATAAATGTGTATTCTTACTATTGGGTACCTTGGGATGCCATGAAATGCTTTGTGGGGAGAGGCATGAGCTTGCAAGATGATATCATGTCTGTAACTGTTCATATCAGTTGCCATGTTTGAATTGATGCTACCATCCATTCCATGCACAATCTGGAGATGCCTACTTGAGATGTTTTCATGTCCATGTTAACATACATCATGTCATGCCTTTTGATGCCTCATATATTTCTTGTAGCATATGTTTTCATTGCCTTGAACATGCCTAAATGATGTTCTAGTTTTCTGTTAACTTGATGGTGCCATATTGTGAGCTTGTTATTGATTGATCTATGCCTCTTTTGGTGATGCTCCTTTTACACGAATTGAAGTATGCTATGCGTACTTTGTCCACATGCAAAGTTTGTCAATTTTAGTCTTTATATGACCTTCGTTCCAAGCTTGCAAACATGCTATGTTAATGTTGCTGTTTTGCATTCCCAGATTATACCTCTAAAAATTAGCTTATATCTTGTTGCATCTTGCCTTGTTGTTTGCCATTGATCTAGGGCTCATATGGAGATGCTTAGTAATCATGTTTTACCATGTTTAACCTGTACGTTAATGCCATGCTTTTGTTTGCCATGATCTTGCAATATATCATCTTTGTTTCATGCCTCCAACATGTCAACATGTTATTCCTGCTCACATGTATTCCCTGTTTTCCTCTAGTCATGAACCTGAACCTTAAATGTTATTTGAACTTGAACCTTAAATGTTATTTGAAGCATGTTGTCTGTACTTTGAGTGCATGTAAAGTTTGTGCTTATATGATTCCTGTAGCATGTTGTTACCTTGATTACAAAGTGCTTAGTTGCTGTTTTGGGCAGATTGTGTTTGCATCTTGTATTGAGTGTATGTGTTGAACCGTTGCTCCGTTTTGAGCGTGCTCTATATAAAACTTGCTTAGTTTTGCATGTAGTTTCATGTTACCTTGCTGTACCCATGTTTTGGAGTGTTTGTGATGTCGTTTTGCTTGCATTTGCATCAATGCCATGTTTAACTTGTTTTGCTCACATCTTCTAGGCCGTAGCTCCGAATTAAACGAACTTTATATGTAACTTGACTAGAAAACCATGTAGATCATCATGGTGCATTTTTACTTGATGTTTAACAACTTCAACATTGTGTTCAAATCAGATCTGGACCAACTTCGAAATTTGCATATGAGGACTTACCGGAATTGTTATATGTTGTTTCCAACCTCATTTAAACTTGCTTTTGTGTGTTGATCTTGTATGCATCATCTCTTTCCATGAGTAGCCTCATGTAGCCTTGCCATGCATCATACTTGGTTGAGCATCATGTCCTGTTCTTGCTTGTGTGTTTACCATGTTGTTTGCTTCTTTCCGGTTGGCTCCTTCTCGATAGTTCCTGTTTCCTTGCGATTGTGAGGATTCGTTCGACTACGTCGCTTCGTTTTCTTCATGGACTCGTTCTTCTTCCTAGCGAGATTTCAGGCAAGATGACCATCACCTTAGATCTCACTACTATCTTTGCTATGCTAGTTGTCTTTATCCTATCGCTATGTCGCGCTACCTACCACTTGTTATCAAGCCTCCCAAATTGCCATGAAAACCTCTAACCTTTTTCACCATCCCTAGCAAACCGTTGTTTGGCTATGTTACCGCTTTGCTCAGCCCATCTTATAGCGTTGCTAGTTGCAGGTTTTTCCATGTTGGGACATGGATTTCATGGATATCATGGGATATCACAATATATCTTGTCAAATTAATGCATCTATATACTTGGTAAAGGGTGGAAGGCTCGGCCTTATGCTGGTGTTTTGTTCCACTCTTGCCGCCCTAGTTTCCGTCATACCGGTGTTATGTTCCTTGATTTTGCGTCCCTAACACGATGAGGGGTATGGGACCCTCCCGACGTTTTGCTTTGAATAAAACTCTTCCAGCAAGGCCCGACATTGGTTTTACCATTTGCCTAATAACAACTAAAACTTGCATCGGGACTTCTGGGGCCCCGAGGACTTAATTAACAACCCTGGGCCAGTGCTCCTCATGAGTGTTGGTCCAACCTGTCAACCGCCGTTGGCCGCCAGGAGCAACTCTATTTTTTTGGCCTACTGGAAGTTTGGACAATCCGGTCGTGGGTTGAGACGAGATAGGCGCGGCTACTATCAGGGTGTCGGCACGCCGGGAGGTCTTGCTGGTTTAGTTTTACCATTGTCGAAATGTCGTGTGCACTGGGATTCCGAGTCTGATCGGGTGTCCCGAGATGAAGGATTGTCTCTACGGATCGTGAGCTTGTCATGGGCGAAGTTGGGACACCCCTGTAGGGTTTAAACTTTTGAAAGCCGTGCCCGTGGTTTTGTGGCATATGGGAATTTGTTAATATCTGGCTGTAGAGTACTTGAAGTTAACTCTTTTAAAATACACCAATCATGTTGCATAACCGTGACTGTCTATTTTCGAGGAAGTTCGAGAGGAGAACACGGTTCGGTTATGTTTGAACGTAAGTAGACAGGATCACTTCTTCATCATTACTACTTTACGACCGTTGCGTAGTTTCTCATCTGATTCTTGTATTCGTAAGTTAGCCACCATATTTTGCTTTGTCGCTGCTACAACCTCACCACTTTACCCCTTCCTTACCCATTAAGCTTTGCTAGTCTTGATACCCATGGTAATGGGATTGCTGAGTCCTCGTGGCTCACAGATTACTACAACACCAGTTGCAGGTACAGGTAATGCGATGCTCATGACGCGAGAGCAATGTTTAATGTTTTGGAGTTCTTGTTCCGCTTATTCTTCTTCGTCGATCTTGGGTTAGGTTCCCGGTCGGCAGCCTGGGCTAGCAGGGTGGATGTCGTTTGAGCTTTTGTTTGTGTTTCATCCATAGTCGGATGTTGTTCTATGTATGATGTACTGATGTATTCTTGCGGCATTTGTATGCCTTGTATGTACCCCCATCTATTGTGTAATGTTGATGTAATGATATCCACCTTGCAAAAGCACGTCAATATGCGGTTCTATCCTTGGTGGGACCTTCGAGTCTCTTTAGGATAGTGCCGCATATTGGGCGTGACAAGTTGGTATCAGAGCCTCGACGGACCCTAGGAGCCCCCTTGTTTGATCATATAGTTTGGCCGTTGTTGTGTCTAGAAGAAACTTTTTCGGAGTCTAGTTATATCGGAGAGTAGGAATTCTTTTTACTCCTCGGCCCACTTCGTCGCTCTGGTAAGGAACCCTGGCGTAGGTGTTTTGAACTACTCCTCTTCCCCTTCAAATTTTTTTTAGGATCACGCAGTTAGTTTTCGTTCATTGCGATGTTAGATATTTTCTTCCGGCGCACTTCTCTTTGAGTCATTCGATTCTCGTTGTCTTTTGCAAGATCAGTCCTTAGTTCTTTCTCAACTGACGTTGTTCCTCCATGTGAAGTTGTCTTTCTTTTTCCCACTTGCCCACCATTTTTCTTCTTGAAGCCGGAGTCCGTAATCGAGTATCCATCCTACTCGTGCGAAGCCTTTGCATTCTTTCCTCAATTATTTCAACCGGTGTTTTTTCTCTTCAAGTTATTCGTCGGTTCCCCATTCCAAGTTGCCTTTGTCTTTCCCGCCCTCCCACCCTTTTTACTCCTGGAGTCTGAGCCTCTATTCAAGCATCAATTTCATCCATGCGGAGCCTCTTCAGTCTTTCCTCAATTGTCTCAACCAGTGAATTCTCGTTTAGTTATTCATTGTTCGTCTCCTTTTCTATCCGGTGGGTTCAATTCAAGATTTCGGTGTTGATCGTGCGCTTTTCCTTGACTGAAGTGCTTTCCCTTGCTCGTTCGCCTCTCGCTAGTTTATTGTTCCGGAGTGATGAAGACATCTTAAAAGATTCGTGCTTGCATGCAATTATTTCGAGGTTGTCACCTCATTCGAGTCTTTCAATCGTTCTGGTGCATCATTTCTCTTTCAACAACCCTTTCCAACGGTGTTTCTTTTCAGTGGGCCCTAACCCACAGGTCTTTCCCAGGATCTTACCTGACTCTTCTAATTCTCCCGGAGTTATTCTCAAATTCTTTTCGAAGTTTCACGTAAGAATGAATTTCATCAGTTTGATGCCCTTTCAAGATCGATTTCAAATTATTTTCATTGTTGGCTCAACCTCTTCGCTTTTCATTCTCCTGGAATATCTCAACAATTCTGGTGGTGTTTTCTCGTCGTCATTCTCAACATTTGAGGACCGAAGAAGAGTTTTCCTCTAAATCTTGTTCGTTCTCCCGGAGATTTGTCGTGCTAGCTTGTTGTTATCCTCTCAAATTGTTTCCAATCGTGCAATTTTTTTCTTACCCATCCGGAGTTTTTCAGGAGTTGTTTTTCCATTTTGTTCATCCGGAGGCCATCATTTCGGAAGATTCCTTTGTTCCAAGTATTCAGATTCATTCGTTCCCATATTTGTACCGATGCTTCGTTCAAGCATTCTTTAATCAGTTCGCGATCTCTTCGTTCTCTTGCATCTTGATTCACTCAAGTATCTTTGTTCGTGTTATAGTTCTTTCCGGCGATTCGTTCCCTTCTCTTCGTTCATTTTCATTTTCACGGTGGTTCGTTGAAGATTCCTTTTCGGTTCTTATCATATCAATTCATTCGTTCTTTCCAATCCTACCGGTGGCTCATGAAGACCTTCCCAAGTTTGCGTTATATCTCCCCTTAATCTTTTCCAACGCGAATAAGTTGTATGCGATCCATTGCTTCTCATCAATTTAGCTGATGAAGGATAAGCATAATATAATTCTAATTATTCTTTCATGAAGTTGATTAATTCCTTCCTTCGAAGATTGTTCATGAGGAATAATTCCTCGGTTCTAAGTTGTTCATCCTTTCCTTCCCGGAGTTCCAAAATTTTCTCGCTTGTCTCGTCGTGAAGCTCCATCTAGATCACTACAAGGCTTTAATCTTATTCTTTTCATCCTTCAATTCTATCTCATCATTTTTCTGTTACCGGAGTTCTTCATGGTGGTTCAGCAGGATTTAATTCTTTGTCCATCAAGATTCATGCTGGAGGAGCGCAAGTATCTTTCCTTCTTGCTTCTCGAAGTGCAGCAATTCTCTGTATTCTTTTGAAGTGGAGTGTTGCATTTCTTCGTTCTTCTCAGCTATTTAATCATTTTCGGTTGTGGCCGATTATCACCTCATTAATTTCGAGATGTTTTCCACAAGCCCACAACTAGCTTATTCTTTTCGTTGTTGATTTTCCAACAACTCCGTTCAGTCCTTCCTTCTAGGGATGCTTTCAACTCAATTGTGGTAAAGTTGCCATATTCTTCTCTGTTCCTTTCAATAACTATTTCAATTCTCCCGGAGGCATTGTTTGTTTTCTCGCGTCAAGTATCGTTCAATCTTGTCAAGTTCATGTTCTATTCCATTCCATGTACAACCGGGTTGCTATCCAAATTCCTTCGTTCTTATTCCTCTTCTATCTTGTCCTAACCGGAGTGGTTTCAGAGTCTACCTTGTTCTTTAAGCTTTTGATTCTCGTCATAATCAGCATTCCTCTTTTCTATTCGAATGCTCTCGGTCTTTGTTCATCTTCTCTCTTGCGTTCTTGTTTCACCTCATCCTCTTTTCTTCCGTCTCGTTCCTAAGATTTTGGGATGAGATCTCTTGTTAGTGGAGGAGAGTTCTAACGCCCCGAGTCCAATGCGCCAGGTGTCTTCCAGTGATTCGCTGTTGTTGCCATGTCATTTTCTTGCGTGTTGCATCTTTCCATGTCATCATGTGCATGGCATCTTCATGTTTTTCAAAACTTGCATCCGGTCTTTTTCTCCATTGTCCATTTCGGCATCCGACTCTCTCACACGCGCATGCGGCACGTCCGAAATATTATTTTATAAGTGGCGTAAAAATGTTCTCGGAATGGGATAATAGTTGGCGTGCGGTCTTATTATAGTGTAGGTAGACCGCCTGTCAAATTTCATCGCGTTCGGAGTCCGTTTGATGCCCCAACGGACAACTATAACGGCAATATAGCCCGTCTATTCGTCGGACATTTTCGGTCTCCGGAAACCCGTGCCAGGCTGCTTTCTCCTCTCTCCTCTCAGCCCAACCTCTCAAGCACAGCCCATCTAGCCCTCGTACACTTCCCCTCCACTCTGGACCGTCCGATGATGATCGTACGGCTCCGAAACGGCCTCAAACCCACCAAACCCTAACTTTTTCCTTATATAAACACCCCCACATGCCAATTTTGGCCTCCTCCAACCCCCACCATGTTTTCCACGCCCCAATCATCAGCCGCCGGCGCCCTCTTCGTGTTCTGCGTCGGCCACCTCCTCAGCGCCACTTGGCGAGTCGCCAGTGGGCGCGCCGCCTCCAGCCGACCCCCTCCAGCCACTCAAAGAAGGACACGCGCCCCTGCCTCCTAGCGCCGTCGTGGCCCGCCCAGGCCCGGGGCAAGCCTGCGGAGCCCATCGGGGCCCGCCCCCAAGCCCACGCGCCACCGCCTCCGATCCAGATCGGGAGAGCCCCGATCTCTCCTCCCTCACGTCCCCGCCGTCCGCGTCCGGCGACCAAAGCCGCAGGAGCACGCCCGCCGCGATCTCGTCGGAGCCGACGCCGGCGACCCCATCTCGTCTCGCCGCCAGGTCGGAGCCCTGTCCCTCTCGTCTCCCTTCCCTTTCTTCTCTCGTTCTCTCCCTAACCTCTCTGCTCTCCTCCTTGGTCAGCGCCGCCGCCAGGGCTCCCGTGCCGTCGCCCAACGATGAGCCGCTGCCTGATGCAGCCATCTCCGGTCCATCCCCGCCGGACCGCGTCGCCACCGCCGTTCCAAGTCCCGCCGTTGCCGAGCCTCCTAGCGCTGCCGCCCCTTGCCTCCTGCTCGTGAGCCAGGCACGAGGAGGGAGACGAGCGCGTTCACATCACGTGGTCTGCGCATGGGCCTCGGCCTCGCCCGTCGGCCCAGCCGGACCCATCGGCCTGCCTCCTCACCCCACGTCGGCCAGGATGGTGAGCCCCTAAAAATTACCTGTGCGAGCTATAGTTTCACTACGCCCGCTGTGTATCTGTCTGCGATATTTACTAAGTCATCATGTTTCCAGCATCATGTTGTATATATATGCAATTGTTCATCTCTGAGCGCTCTTCAAGTTGGTGTGTTTTGCATGCATGTTAGGATGCATTAAGACATGTTAATCCCTGTTGCAAGAGTACTATATGATGTTAACTGCTGAAACTTATCATAACTTGTTGTTTTGTCTTTTTCGTTGCATTTTGTGTGTGCATCATGTCTACATGTTTTAGGAGCATATCCATGCCATCTTTATAGTGGTGCAAGTCTTGTATTTTTATGAGCTCTGTGGTGACAAGCACAACCATGCAAAGTAGGCCTCATGATGTTGTTGTTTTCACACAGTAGTCATTTTCCTGTTACATTTTGTTGCTATGTGAACTTGTTGCCACAAATAGATACATGCATATTTTGATGTAGTTCAGTAAGAGTGTTTTCAAGAAGTGGTATTGCTCTCCCATTCATGCCTCTGGTTGCAATTATGGAGTACTCTAGCTTGTCATTACCATGCTCTACTTTTGCTAAATATTGTTCCTGGCAGATTGTTAACATGAGATTCAGTTTTGCAATTATGGAGTACTCTAGCTTGTCATTACCATGCTCCCACCCATGTTTAGCTTCATAAATGTGTCTTCCTACTGTTGGGTACCTTGTGATGCCATGAAATGCTTTGTGGTGAGTGGCATGAGTTTGCAAAGTTGCTATCGTGAATCTGTTTCTGCCATGTCATGTTTTTCTACTAAGTTTGTAACTGTTCATATCACTTGCCATGTTTGCATTGATGCTACCATTCATTCCATGCATAATCTGGAGATGAATACTTGAGATGTTTTGATTCACATGTTATGCTATATCATGTCATTCCTTTGATGCCTCATATATGTCCTATAGCATATGTTTTCATTGACTTGAACATGCCTAAATGATGTTCCAGTTTTCTGTTAACTTCATGATGCCATATTGTGAGCTTGTTATGGATTGATCTATGCCTCTTTTGGTGATGCTCCTTTTACACGAATATAAGTAAGCTATGGGTACTTTGTCCACTTGCCAAGTTTGTCAATTTTAGACTTCATATGACCTCTGCTCCAAGCTTGCAAACATGCTATGTTGATGTTGCTGTTTTGCATTCCCAGATTTCCTCTTAAGTCTGAGAATAAGCATATATCTTGTTGGTTTCCATTGATCTAGGGCTCATATGGAGAGGCTTAGTAATCATATTTTGCCATGTTTAAGCTGTAAGTTAATGACATGCTTTTTTTGCCATGATCTTGCAATATATCATATTTGTTTCATGCCTCCAACATGTCAACATGTTATTCCTGCTCACATCTATGCCCTCTTTTCCTCAAAGTCATAATCTGTGTTATTAAGTTGCCTTTTTCCTTGATCATCTTGGATTAAACTTGATGCCTATGAACCAAAACCTCAAATGTTATTTGAAGCGTCTTGTCTGTACTTTGAGTGAATGTCAAGTTTGTGCTTATATGATTCATGTAGCATGTTGTTTCCTTGATTGCAAAGTCCTTAGTTGCTCTTTTGGGCAGATCGTGTTTGCATCTTGTATTGAGTGTATGTGTTGAACCGTTGCTCCGTTTTGAGCGTGCTCTATATGAAACTTGCTTAGTTTTGCATGTAGTTTCATGTTACCTTGCTGCACCCATGTTTTGGAGTGTTTGTGATGCCGTTTTGCTTGCATTTGCATCAATGCCATGTTTAACTTGTTTTGCTCATATCTTCTAGGCCGTAGCTACGAATTAAACGAACTTTATATGTAACTTGACTAGAAAACCGTGTAGATCATCATGGTGCATTTTAACTTGATGTTTAACAAATTCAACATTGTGTTCTAATCAGATCTGGACCAACTTTGAAATTTGCATATGAGGACTTACCGGAATTGTTATATGTTGTTTCCGGCCCCATTTAAACTTGCTTTTGTGTGTTGCTCTTGTATGCATCATATCTTGCCATGAGTAGCCTCATGTAGCCTTACCATGCATCATACTTGGTTGAGCATCATGTCTTGTTCTTGCTCGGGTGTTTACCATGTTGTTTGCTTCTTTCCGGTTGTGCTCCTTCTCGATAGTTCTTGTTTTGTTGCGATTGTGAGGATTCGTTCGACTATGTGGTTTCGTCTTCTCGATGGACTCGTTCTTCTTCCTAGCGGGATTTCAGGCAAGATGACCATCACCTTGGATCTCACTACTATATTTGTTATGCTAGTTGTCCCAATGCTATCGCTATGTCGCGCTACCTACCACTTGTTATCAAGCCTCCCAAATTGCCATGAAGACCTCTAACCTTTTTCACCCTTCCTAGCAAACCGTTGTTTGGCTATGTTACCGCTTTGCTCGGCCCCTCTTATAGCGTTGCTAGATGCAGGTGCAGTTGTAGGTATTTCCATGTTGGGACATGGATTTCATGGATATCATGGGATATCATAATATATCTTGTTAAATTAATGCATCTATATACTTGGTAAAGGGTGGAAGGCTCGGCCTTATGCTAGTGTTTTGTTCCACTCTTGCCGCCCTAGTTTCCGTCATACCGGTGTTATTTTCCTTGATTTTGCGTCCCTAACACGATGAGGGATATGGGACCCTCTCGACATTTCGCTTTGAATAAAACTCTTCCAGCAAGGCCCAACATTGGTTTTACCATTTGCCTAATAACAACTAAACCTTACATAGGGACTTCCCGGGCCCCGAGGACTTAATTAACAACCCCGGGCCAGTGCTCCTCATGAGTGTTGGTCCAACCTGTCAACCGCCGGTGGCCGCCAGGGGCAACTCTGTTTTTTTGGCCTACCAAAAGTTTGGACAATCCGGTCATGGCGTGAGACGAGATACGCGCGGCTACTATCAGGGTGTCGGCACGCCTGGAGGTCTTGCGGGATTAGTTTTACCATTGTCGAAATGTCTTGTGCACCGGGATTCCGAGTCTAATCGGGTGTCCTGAGGTGGAGGATTGTCCCCGTGGATCGTGAGCTTGTCATGGGCTAAGTTGGGACACACCTGCAGGGTTTAAACTTTCAAAAGCCGTGCCCGCGGTTATGTGGCAGATGAGAATTTGTTAATATCCGGTTTTAGAGTACTTGAAGTAAACTGTTTTAAAATACACCAACCGCGTTGCGTAACCGTGACTGTCTCTTTTCGAGGAAGTTCGAGAGGAGAACACGGTTGGTTTATGTTCGAACGTAAGTAGACAGGATCACTTCTTGATCATTACTACTTTACGACCGTTGCGTAGTTTCATGTGAATCAAAAGTGGTTGTTAATAATAAGCATTTCATATTTCTTTTTGACAGTAGGTAGAGGTATTTGAAAACTTTCAATAGTGATTGTCGGATATTTTTCAATAACATTAATACCATTCACTTGGAATTGTTTCTTCGGAAAGTGCACCATATGTTCATTACCATTGATATGAAAAGTGACCTTGATTTTATTGGAATCAATAACAGCCCCTGCAGTATTCAAGAAGGTTCTACCAAGGATAATCGACATGTTGTCGTCCTCGGGCATCTCAAGTATAACAAAGTCCGTCAAAATAGTAACATTAGCAACAACAATGGGCACATCCTCCCAGATACCGATAGGTATGGCAGTTGATTTGTTAGGCATTTGCAAAGATATTTCAGTAGGTGGGAGTTTATTCAAATCAAGTCTTTTATATAAAGAGAAAGGCATAACACTAACACCAGCTCCTATATCACACAACACAACTAGGGAAAACCCTAGCAGTAGCGCGGGTATTTTGCCTATCAGTAGCGCGGGACGATACGCTACTGATAAGGCGCTATAGCTAACATGTAGCTGTAGCGCCTGTCGTCCCACACTACTGCTATACATGGCTAGCAGTAGCGCACTTTAGTGCAGAGCGGTGCTGCTAATATCTGCAGCGCTTTTTTGCAGGAAGCGCTACTGGTAAGGCAGCGCTACTCTAACTTTGTTCCCCTCGCTACTGCTCGTTTTATTAGTTTCTGTTTTTTCTGCATATTTGTTTTGTATTTGAATAGGCTTTATACAATAATCTTTAGCATATCATACACTTACAAATGTAATCATAGCATATACATACAAATAGTCTCATCAAATCATGTCATCATCATAATCATCATCCAACACAAAGTGGTCTCTCGTCATCATCTCGAAAATAGCGATACAAGTCTCGATTACTTGCAACTACATCATCATCCATCTAAACAATGATATACGCGAGAAGAGCTATCACTTTGAGTGAGAGCGGAACTATGCAGTACATGAGTTCGTATCCCTCTCTCGCATTAGTGTGAACCTAAACTAACTACTGTCTATCGCTCGAAAACTGGAAACCGGTACACCTGGGCCTGACACTCCGGCCACTCATCGTATATATACTCCTGGCGTAGCACTTCTTCGCCATTGATGATCTATGCACCTGGATCGTCACATGAGTTGATGATATGCAACATATATAGTTGAGCAACAGAAAGAGACAGACTTGGAAAAAATAGAAGCAACATATCATAAGCATAAGTAACAAAGTTGATCGTACCCAAAATGCCCTCACTAGAGTGATCGTCGCTAGTCGAGGAGGATGGTTTAATTACATCACAAATAAAGTTTTGTCATGCATAACTCAAAGTTTCGTCATACAGAAAGTATGGACTAAACGGACACATTGTCATATATCGACAATCACTCCAACATGTAGTGTCATCCATCCAAGTCAGGGAGATAGTCCCCGAGCCTAGTGAAAAGCTTCAGGTCAAGACGCTAAGCGGCTACCCGTGTTCGGACGTCTTCCCGCGACATTTGTCCTTCTTCGTAGAACATCCCTGTTTTTTCGACAACCTCCTTCATGATGATTTGGGCAAGTTTGCACTGGATGTGAGAAGCTCGAAGTCGATGATCCTCGATATCTCCTACGTTCTTTGCCCATTGCAGAATATGGGCATCGCCGGATGTAGGTGACATGCGAAGGTTCTGGTGATCCCGTCTGTACTCCAGCATGTGGTGCAGGACATAGAATCCATCATTTAGAGAATCACTCGGTTGCTGGATGCAGCAGAAGTCGGTCTTATGGCCGAAGGCGGGCCTGCCATCCCTTCTCTTCTTGTCCTTGACCTCTCCACCCCGTGCCTCATAGTAAAACATAGCACTGTCGAGAACAGACTTGATGTGGGTGTAATCCCTTTTGTTAATGTTCTTCGACGAGTCCAAGTAAAGAGCGTGGGAGTATCGGGGGTAGAGGATGATGAGGACGGCGCGCCCGCCGCTGCGCAAAATAAGTACACCTCAAATTAATTAGCCTCCACCGTGCAAATGAATGATTGAAATCGAAGGAAGGATATCCGCGCGGATGACTTACAGGGGATGATAAGGCACGAGAATCGCCTCCTTGTCCTTATTGGCGAGCATGAAATTGACGATGTATTCCCTCGCGTATTCACGGTGCTTTGCGCAGACTCCCAAGAAGCCCTCGTGCATGAAGTACGGGTCAGCGACACAGATATGAGGTATCTGCTCAACCCCGATGATGTAGTTCATGTGCAAGGCATAAAGGCAGGACAAACGTAAAATCCAGCTTCTTCACGTGAAACATGTCGAATATGTAATCGAATCGAAGGAAGAACTTCTCCGCGGGGAATGTGTCGACGTACGACAATTGCCGCGGAACGTTAACCACGTAGAGTGGGTATCCTGGATCTTTCGAGGCGATGAGGCCTTTCTCTATCCGCAGCACATCGTCATGAAGTCTCCTTAGATCGCCGAATCTGGCCCCTAGCGCTACTTCAGGTAGGATTGGTTGACCGGGGATATGCCATTTTTCCGCACCGGGGATATCTATACGGTCTTGAACCCGAGGCTGCTGAGGCGGCTGGATCATAGAAGCAGCTTTTTTGCCTTTCCTCAGTCTCTTCCTAGACTTCTTTACTACCGGAAGGTCGTCCATAATACGTTTAGCCTCCGGAGACGGCAATTCAGGCACCGACTCATGACGCTCAAACCCTAAGTAGGCGCCAGTATTGACATACTTTGAGTGCCATCATCATCCTCATCCTCATCTATGGCGACGTCACCAGCGACTAATGGAGCCTTTTCCTCACCCCCTCCGCTATCACCCAGCACGACAGCCGACGCTAATTGGGTAGGTGAGGTATTGATGTTCATACCTAACTGCGTGCTCGTGGGTGTGCTCCCAGCCGCCTCCAGACGACGTAGACTCTTTGGCCACAACAGGACCCACCCATTGCAACAATCACCAAGCCGCCGCGGGGTTTCGTCGTCATCCCCCACTAGTACCAGAGGAGCCAAATTCTCGTGGCCCGGTTTGACATTGGCCACGGAAACCTTGAAGACGTTCGGGGGGATTGGCCGGCTCTGGAAAAATGGTTCCTTCGGCTCCATTATCGTCGCCTTCCCCACATCCACCTTCTGGTCGCCGATGGTGTACAATATGGTGCACAGGGTTTCATCGGCCTGCAAGGAAAAGTCTGCGATGTGAGACATCCGAAAGGCAATGAAAACGTGAGATTATACATTTATTGAAGGGGCCGGTGTGACAGATACCCTGAGGGCGTCGAGCTCAGCCAAAGACGAAGCACCGCCGAGCATGTCCGGTGCCGGAGCCGGTGCGGGAGCAGGTGCAGGAGCCGGTGCGGGAGCAGGTGCAGCTGCAAGTGCTGGTGCAACGCTAGTCGAGCTGCTCCCCAAAAAGTCAACATGGGGAAAGTCCGCTGCATTTTTTTTTGGATTTTGCCTACTCCAATTGAAAACGGCCGGAACCAAGGAAGTAGACATATCTACAAGCACCTGTTTTGCGGCAGCTACCGCTGTTGCGACTGTCTTAGATGATTTCTTCTCAACTGCAATCTCAACCTTCTTGTCGATGTTTTCTTTTCAGTTAACCTCTATCTTTCCTTTCTCTCCTCCATGGTCTCACGGTAGTACTTCTTCCACGTAGCACCAACTCTGACACCGTGCACGCGTCCATACGACAGTCAAGTCTCCACCGGGAGTCGTTTCAATATGTTCAACGCCAGGTTGAATGGAGTGTCCCACTTGGGCCTCGCCAACGCCTCAGACGGCGAGTCGCTTTCGGCCGCAATCCTGTGCTGCTCTCTCTGCAAAAGGCACAAGGATCATTTACAAATATGACTAACGTGGAGTCGAATTGATCAGAAACTAAAATTACCAGCAGCCTCATGAACTCCGTCGTGACCGCGTTCGTCTCGAAAACCTTCTTCACTTGGTCCCAACGGTGCCGGGCGCTGAGGACGTCACCCTCCTGCGGGACGGTGGACTCCGCCAAGGGGTCTGGGATGCCCAGACTCACCGCTTCCGCGTCCTCCTTGGCCCATATGGACCTCTTCCCGCCGTAACCACGGCTTCCGAGGTGGTGGCACCCAATGTTCCTCTGTTGAAGCCCCTTCATGTACTTCAACTTTTTTTGGCAGCTTCGGCCTCGCAAGCCGCCTTGAATATTTCAAAGTGCTCTGCCGTGATTGTCGGATTATCCTTTACAATCTCCGAGTAGGGTTCCTTTTTGTTGACGATCCGATATTTCACCCTTGATTTCCAGGCGGCCAACGCGTCGCTAAACTTGGTCATGGCGTGTTTTCTTCTTCATTACCGGGTCCTTATCTGGATCTTTATAATCCTTTTCATTCCGGCCCGGGAAGAAGAATATCTGGTGCAGCTTCTTTAGGAGGGAGGGCCTCATATTATCTATCTTCTGTAGTTTCTCATCGTTGATGGTGGGGGTTGTCCGTATGATGCAGCCTATTTGATTCCCGTAGTGCGCGCGCTTCCTCGGGCGCGATTGGCTCAAAATTGCCGTCGTCCACCTCCGTGACCACCAGTCTAGTAGTCCTGACCTTGTTAGGAAGCTGTTGCCTCTTTGCTTTCGGTTCTATACCGGCTCCGCTAGTCTCGGCGCCGGTCTCATTCTGAGCGCCAGTCTCGATGCCGGTCTCAGTCTCAGCGCCAGTCTCGATGTCGGTCTGAATCTCCGATGTGATAGGTGGACCCAGCAACATTAACTCTTGATCGTCGGCTTCCCTCAAAAATTCTTCTGCCGCCAGGTAGACGTTGTCGCAGTCACCAGAACCCTGTCCTTCATCGTTGTTAGCCATGTTTACTATGATTAAATCTAGTCAATTAATTCTAGACCTAATAAAATGAATAATGACATAAAAAGGCCTATGCTTTGCAGGAACGTTGACTCCTTCCCGGTGCGGCAAATCGCGGGCACTCGATATGTCCTAGTTTGTAGCACAAGTCATGCCGAAATTCACGGAAAATTTCGGCATGACCTTTGCTAAAAAGTGGACAAATCGAGCACCTGAAATTTGCCAGAACGGAAATGAATCAACATTCTGGCAAAACATAGGCCACCCGTGCTTCATTCCCTGGAAACAACAAAAGGCCACATGGGCACAATCGAACCACTTCAATGAAAAGATATAACATGACCACTTCAATGAAAAGATTAAATAAACAATAAAAGTCTAGGAAAGATCAACATTATTTTCTCGAACGCTTTTCTGCCTAGAACAGAACCCAATTAAATTGCAAAGGGACTCCATTTCTCTAACCCTTCTCACTTAATGCTCTATCATAATTTTTTCCACTAAACTAGCGAACCTAGTTAACCTAGCTTGTTAACCTAACGAACCTAATTAACCTAGCTATTTAACCTAGTTAATTAACCTAGCTTGTTAACCTAACGAACCTAATTAACCTAGCTATTTAACCTAGTTAGTTAACCTAGCTAGTTAACCTAGTTTACCTAGATAATTAACCTAATTAAAGTAGTTAACCTAGCTAGTTCTCTGTCAAACCCCTAACTAAATTTTTGCACTAACCTAGACAATTAACTTAATTAAACTAGTTAACCTAACTAGTTCTCTGTCAAAGCCCTAACTAAATTTTTGCACTAACCTAGATAATTAACCTAATTAAACTAGTTAACCTAGCTAGCTAGTTCTCTATCCAATGTTTGTGCTATGCATGAGAGAGAGAGAGAGGAGGGGTGGGGGCTTACAGAGGATGGCTCTGGTCGTGGCGAGGGAGGCAGGGGCGTCTCCGGTGATGGCGAGGGAGGCAGGGCATCGAGGGTGGCTCCGCTGGCGCCAAGGGCGGCTCCGGTGGCGTTGATGAGGCCGCGCGGCTCCGGTGGCGTTGACGGCACGCGGCTCTGGTGGCTCCGGGGGGGTTGACGTCGGCAGGAGATGGCGGCGAAGTAGGGCGGCGGTGAATTGGGGAGACGGTGGCGAAGTGGGGCGAGAGATTTGGGGGAGAAGTGGTGGCCGGGGGGAAACCGCTTTTGGGTTAAGTCAAACTTAGCGGCAGCGTGTTTCCGTAAAAGCGTTATAGCTATGTTACCTATAGCGCTTTTAAGTAAACGCGCTACTGCTATAGCTATGTATTTTCCTTTTCTTTTCTTATTTCCTTTTCTCTTTCTATAGCGGGGGTCTAAACAAGCGCTACTGCTACATTATCTATAGTGCCTCTGATGAACAGACGCTACTGCTATTCCTTTCTCCTTTTTCCCTTTTCATTTATTTTTCTTTACATTTTTTCCTTTCTCCTTTTTTTATTTCTTTCATTTTCATTTACTTTTCTATTTGTTTTTTATTTAATTTTCTTTTCATTAGCAGCAGCGCGTTTCACAGTAAACGCGCTGCTAAAATAAACTTAGCGGTAGTGCTCTTTCTAGAAGACCGCTACTACTATATGTAGCCTATCGGCTTAGTCGTGAGAATTTTAGTAGTAGCGCTTTTAAAAGTAGACGCGCTACTGCTACGTTTGTGTCTGCAGCGCGTTTATCCTGCACGCGCTACTGCTATTTAGCAGTAGCGCCATTTTTTAACAAGCGCTACTGCCAAAGTTCTGTGTATAAGGTTTTACCTAGTAGTGCAAAGCAGTTTTCACATAATTCTTTTTGATGAAGCAAGGTATAGTTGGTGTTCCCGGATCTCCATGTTTTTTAGGTACTCCATCTTTAAAAGTATAATTAGCAAGCATAGTGGAGATTTCAGCTTCCGGTATTTTTCTCTTATTAGTGATGTCTTTCATATACTGTGCATAAGGAGGCATTTACAAGATCTCAGTCAAGCGAGTACGCAAAAAGACTGGCCTCAGCATTTTTGCAAAGCGGTCAAATTCTTCATCATCTTTCTTTTTAGTTGACTTAGGTGGAAAAGGCATAGGCTTTTGAACCCACGGTTCTCTTTCTTTACCGTGTTTTCTAATAATGTAATCTCTTTTATCATACCTTTTATTCTTAGGTTGTGGGTTATCAAGATCAACAGGTCGTTCTATCTCAACATCATTGTCTGGTTCTTTTTCATTATTTGGTTGAGTGTCTTCATGAACCTCATCATTATATTTTTCATTATCACTAGGTGAGTGTTCATTACCAGATTGAGTTTCAGCATCAGAGATAGAAGTTTCATTATCATTATCAGGAGGTTTTTCTATTTCAGTTTCACTAGAAGCATGCAAAGTCCTATCCTTTTTCTTCTTCTTTTTCTTTCTAGAAGGACTAGGTGCATCGGTGTTAACTCTTTGTGAATCTTGTTCAATTCTTTTTGGGTGTCCCTCAGGATAAAGTGGTTCCTGAGTCATTTTACCTCCTCTAGTTGTAACTCTGACAGCAAAGTCATGTATATTATTATTCATTTCATCTAGCAATTCTCTTTGAGATTTAGCAACTTGTTTTAGCTGAGTTTGAACCCACTACACCACAACACTGATGTAAGGACTGAAAAACTGCTGGGAGAAGTCTTTTTAAAGGGCAGGTGAACTGCCGGGATAGTAGTTCTCCCGGCAGATAGAACAGCCACGAGAATGGCTGCCGGGGTTTACTTGTCCTGGCAGATAAACTTCTCTCGGCAGTTAATCTGCCATGGCCCATTTATTTCCCGACAGTTTTACTGCCAGCACAAACAAGTTGGCATGGCCCATTTATTTCCCGGCAGTTTTACTGCCAGCACAAACAAGTTGGCCTGGCAGGTAATACGCCATCATGCTTTGTTTCACCAACAATCTATTCTGTTATAGGAAACATATCCCCAATTTAGTATCCAATCACAATATGCCTAGGCATCGTACATCATTTCACTCAAGATTCAATAGCAGACCTGAAACACATTCAAACTAAAAATTCAAGATTTCAACATCCATAGATGTGTTCAATAGCAACCAACCACATCGGTAAACATAATTTACATGCGACAATAAGATGTCATGTCTTCAAACTAAGCTACGCTAACGGTTTGAGCTTGACATATGGCTACAACTATGTCTAGGAAACAATGGCATGTTCACACTTCTGTATATTTCAGCATAGCCGTTTGTCAAATGACATTGCCATTTTCATGAGATGTTCTGAAAATCAGACTCGCCATCATCATGTGAAACTGCATTATTCAAAGATGGCCCCATGTCGCCAGCAGAAGAGCACCAAACTTGCAATGCTTGAAAGATCACAGATTGATAACCTCACCCCACCAGATTGTGTTGTCACTATGAACAAATGAATCACCATGTAGACAGCCTAGTTCACTAGTACAACTACATGTTAACCATAAGATCTTCCAGTGTGATGCCAACCTGAACAGATAAGATGGTACAGATGAAAAACAACTAACAGAAGATGCTGGATGTAATGAGATAACCATTTAAAGAAAACTTTGGATTAATATAACCACTAAAAGCATTGAATCTTTACAGCATGGAGCACTAGCAATGAATCTTTGCAATAATTGATTTCAGAGAATTAAAACGTTATAGAAAGCTAACAAATCATATGTCAATTAATGTGTGTCGTTGTAAAAAATCATAACATAAAAGAAACAACATGTGTTCAAAGATGAGAACAATGTTACAAAAAAGAATTCTGCTGACTTTGATCACTTAACAGCACAATGAAGTATCTCCCTAGTAAAGACAACAAAACAAATAAGTTGTACCCAAGAGTGTAAAATACAGTAATAAAAGAGCATTTGGTATACTTTTAATGGTGGAATACATTAACTGGGTGATTATGGGAGGATAACAAATTGAAAAATATCATATATGAATCATGTTTTAAATGTACAATAGTGCGGAAAGCAATCAGAAGGGGTCGCACCATACTTTAGATGTGCAAAATTGTTTCCATGAAACTTACTAAAATTCAATGTATCTAAGAAAGTAAACCATAGATGGTATTCAGGTACATACGTGAGATTTAAGAACAAACCAAAACAGGACTTCAATTCATGTTCATTAGACCAGGAAAGCAGACAATAAATAAGATGCAATGTACAGTAGTAGAAATTTATGTGTACAGATGAGGACATATTCCTGACATGTACTGATTATGGGCTCTGTTATTAGGGGAAGGCATTAGGAGATAATATAGCAGCGTGTGAATGAGTATACTTTCATGTGAGGTTACACAGGGACTTGCAAGGTAGCAGAGACCGCCCGTCTAATTTAGTCCAGAGCTACTGTAGGCTATTACGGAAGCCACTTTTTTGTCAGAAAATAAGCATTATTATTCTCTCATCTACTCACTTTGGACAAAATATTATTCCCTTTTTATCATAGGCGATCAGTACAATTGCGGCAATGCATAGCTGCAATAAGACATGTTATATAAAATCATAACAAATACAAAAGAAAAGAAAGGGAGATTACTTACTGTTTCTTTTACATTTACATCTACACATAACAGAAGGCCGCAACTCTAGAATCAATGAACCTGCTCAGAAGTTACATAAACCAAATACTCTCAAGTATCCGCCATCAACCTACAAAACCATCAAGAATAGTTTTCTGACATTATGAAAACAAGGTATGAAGTTTGAAGTTTGTTTTTACAGAAAGCACTTCAGTCCAGTCCACAACTGAGCGTACATTTTTTTACAGAAAAGGTAACCTTTATTAATCCACAACCTGTTACAAGTTTAGGCAAAATTAAAGATAGGGGTTCTTCCAGCCACCTATTCAGAGAGGAGCAGCATCTATAACTGAAACAAACGTAAAAAATGTTTAACATGCACTTGATTAATCACGTGAGTATGAGGAGAATTAAAGAACTAGCAGGTATGTGCATGATGAATTGATGATAGCAACTCCCTCTGTAACTCAACCCCCTATACATCTCATTATTCTACACACAAATCCTTCAAAGACAAGGGGGAAAGGATCCCAACATTCATTATATGTCTTCAGTACCTGTAAACAGAAAATCTATCAATAGCAACCCACAAAGGCATATCCTCCATGAGGAGGGCCACGGGAAAAAGGAGAGAACTGATAAAGGGCGTGCTCGGTATAAGATTCCTCATAAGGAGAGGAGAGGTTCACAACCTTAGGAAGGAAAACTCACCTGCATCTGGTTTCCACCTTGACAGATCTGATCTGCCTTTTGTACCAGCATAGTGACGAGCACGCACTGCGCTCGCCGTCGGGGTGGAGGAAGCCCGCCCATGGTCATCAGATGGAGGTCCGCGGGGATGTAGAGCGTGGCGGCATGGTGGTGGCGCGATGACCCAGAGATGGTAGAGGAGCCAAGAAGCACCGCTTCCTCTGGTGATTGCCGTCGGCGGGCTTGCGGCACAATGGAGGGGCTCGGTGCTGCCGTCGGATCTGGTGCTGGGGAGGGAGGCAAGCGTCGAGCACCGACGGCGTTGACCAATCTCGATGCCAGAGCCCAAGGGTGGACGACGATGTCCACCTCACACACCAGATGGGTGTGGAGGGAGGCAACGTCGACCTCGATGCGCCTGCACCATTAATATTGGTGGAGGTTGAACAGGTTAGCGGTGGAGGGGGATGTAGAGGGCAGAGGGGATCAGCGGTGGCGGCGGTCCAACGGGAGGGCTGAGATGGGGAGGAGGATTTGATTTGGGGCAGAACTGCTGGGGGCGGCGCCTATAACGTTTTTCTGTGAATATTTTCAGTCCCTCGCGCCAGCGGGTTTGGGCCGAGTAATTTCAGTCTCGCGCCACGGGGACAGTCTCGCTCGGGTGGGCCATGCTCAAATTCCCCCGGCAGTTTATCTGCCATTGAATCCTTCTATCGGCAGTAAAACAATCCCCAGCAGTTAATTTGCCTTTAATCTAGTATTTCTCACGGCAGTTAACAACCCCTATTTAAGTGTTGTGGCATAGTGACCATAGAAGCATGTTTTCTAACACCTCTAACATCATTTGAGATTCTAAACAACAAGTCACTCAAGCGAGCAATCATATCAGAATTATATTTCAATTGTTTCATAACATTTGCATTGAAGTGATCTTGTTTCCTAATTTAGTTTTCAAACTCATAAAGGCGTTGGCTAAGATGCATATTGTGAGGATTGTCATTATCATTGAACTTCATTAGAGAATTTACCTCTACCACCTTAGGCAGTGGTGGTGTATTAAGCCCATGTATTTCTTCAATGGAAGGTACATTTTTAACATCCTCGGCTTTAATACATTTTTCCTTCATAGATTTCTTTGCCTCTTGCATATCTTCAGGACTGGGATATAATATACCCCTCTTCTTCGGAGTAGGTTTAGGCGGTGGTTCAGGAAAAGTCCAATCATCATAATTTTTCAATATGTTATTCAATAATTCTTCAGCTTGCCCAACAGTTCGTTCCCTGAAAACACAACCAGCACAACTATCTAGGAAGTCCCTAGAAGCATCTGTTAGTCCATTATAGAAGATATCAAGTATTTCATTTTTCTTAAGAGAATGATCAGGAAAAGCATTAAATAATTGGCAACGCCTCCCCCAAACTTGTGGGAGACTGTCTTCTTTAATTTGCACAAAGTTAAATATTTCCTGTAAGGCAGCTTGTTTCTTATGAGCAGGGAAATATTTTTCAGAGAAGTAATAAATCATATCCTGGGGACTACGCACACAACTAGGAGCAAGAGTATTGTACCAAGCTTTAGCATCACCCTTTAATGAGAACGGAAATAATTTGAGAATAAAGTAATAGCGGGTTTTCTCATCATGAGTAAAAAGGGTGGCTATGTCATTCAACTTAGTAAGATGTGCCACAACAGTTTCAATTTCATAACCATGGAAAGGATAAGATTCAACCAAAGTAATTAACTCTGGGTCAACAGAAAATTCATAATTCTTATCATAAATAAAGATAGATGAAGTAGCAAACTTAGGATCATATTTCATTCTAGCATTTAGATATTTTTCTTTATACTTGCATGATAATTTCTCTAGATCATCTCTATCCTTACAAGCAAGAATATCTCTAGTTGTCGCCTTATTCATAACATAACCTTCCGGTACCTTAGGCAATTCATATCTAGGAAGGCTAGTTCTAGCAGGTGTTTCAAGAGTTTCAGTTTCAAGCTCATCATCAGATTGAACAACATCATGTTGTATTACTCTAGCAATTTGTTCATCAAGAATTTTACCAAGTGGCACATCATCATTATCAAGCAAGGTACTAGCATCATCATAAGCATCATTCATAGTAGAAGTAGCATCATCAATAACTTGCGACATAGCAGAATTGATAGCATGTGGTGGTGTTGCAAGTTTACTTATAACAGAAGGTGAATCTAAAGCAGAACTGGATGGCAGTTCCGTACCTCCCCTCGTCTTTGATGGAAATATCTTAGTCTTAGCATCCTACGGATTCTTCATAGTGATAATATGATAATAATCCCAAGTGACTCAACAAATATAGCTATGCTCCCCAGCAATGGTGCCACAAAAAGGCCTTGATAACCCACAAGTATAGGGGATCGCAACAGTTTTCGAGGGTAGAGTATTCAACCCAAATTTATAGATTCGACACAAGGGGAGCCAAAGAATATTTGAAGGTATTAGCAGCTGAGTTGTCAATTGAAGCACAACTGGAGATTAATTATCTGCAGCAATGTGATTAGTAGCAAAATAGTTTGATAGTTTTGATAAGAGAAAAGTATGTTTTTGGTCCCTCAAGTTTCCAAAAAGTACAGACTTGGTCCCTTAATATTTTTTGGTATACATTTGGTCCCTCAAGTCTCAAAACCGGACAAGTTTGGTCCTAAACCAGATTTTGACCCCGTTGACCGGGTTTGACCGCCACAAAACCGCCCGATGAATAGTAAATTCAAGTTTTAAAAAAACTTCAAAAAAATCTGAAATTTTTTGCGGTCCAATATGCTTACGCATGTAAGCATATAAGCATATTGGACACCTTGCGCATGTAAGCATATTGGACCCCAAAAAATTTCAGTTTTTTTGAAGTATTTTTTAACTCGAATTTACTGTTCATCGGGCGGTTTTGTGGCGGTCAAACCCAGTCAACGGGGTCAAAATCTGGTTTAGGACCAAACTTGTCCGGTTTTGAGACTTGAGGGGCCAAATGTATACCAAAAAATCTTGAGGGACCAAGTCCATACGTTTTGGAAACTTGAGGGACCAAAAACATACTTTTCTCTTTTGATAATAGTAACTGTAACAACGGTAATGGTAACAGTGATAGTAGTAATTTTGTAGCAAGTGTAACAGTGATGGTAACAGTAATAACTTAGCAAGAAAAATATAGGACAAATTCGTAGGCATTGGATCGGTGACTTGTTGGCTGATATTCATCATGAGAAAGTTATAACCTAGGGCAATACGGCACTAGCTCCAGTTCGTCAATAAAATGTAGGCATGTATTCCGTAAATAGTCATACGTGCTTATGGAAAGAACTTACATGACATCTTTTGTCCAACCCTCCCGTGGCAGCGGGGTCCTATTGGAAACTAAGGGATATTAAGGCCTCCTTTTAATAGAGAACCGGAACAAAGCATTAACACATAGTGAATACATGAACTCCTCAAACTACGGTCATCATCGGGAGTGGTTCCGACTATTGTCACTCCGGGGTTGCCGGATCATAACACGTAGTAGGTGACTATAACTTGCAAGATTGGATCTAGAACATGGATATAATGATGATAACATAAACGGTTCAAATCTGAGTTCATGGCACCCGGGCCAAAAGTGAAAAGCATTAAGCATGGCAAAGTCATAGCAACATCAATCTTAGAACATAGTGGATACTAGGGATCAAGCCCTAACTAAACTTACTCGATTACATGATGAATATCATCCAACTCCTCACCGACCAGCGAGCCTACGAAGGAATTACTCACTCCCAGTGGGGAGCATTATGGAATTGGCGATGGAGAAGGGTTGGTGATGATGAAGAACGAAGATAACCCTCTCCGGAGCCCCAACCGTACTCCAGATCTGACCTCCCGATGAACAACAAGAGGTGACGGCGGCTCCGTCTCGTGGAGCGCGATAATTCTTTCTCCCTGATTTTTCTGGAAAAATAGGATTTTATAGCGTCGGTTTCAAGGTCTGCGGGGCCACCAGGTGGGTTGTGCCCACCCAGGTGCCCCCCTCTGGTGGGTCTTGGCTCCAGAAATTCTTATCTATTATATAAAAATTCCTCGCAAAGTTTCGTTCCATTCCGAGAACTTTTATTTCTGCACAAAAACAACACCATGGTAGTTCTACTGAAAACAGCATCAGTCCGGGGTTAGTTTCATTCAAATATTGCAAATTAGAGTCCAAAACAAGAGGAAAAGCGTTAGGAAAAGTAGATACGTTGCTCCCCCGTCAATGCACATGGCCTCTATTGTCTTCTGGAATTCCAGTTCACTAGACTCATCATCATCCTCATCCTCACTCTGATCGTCTTCTTCTTTTTTTCTCTGCCCCTGGCGGGCTTTTCTTTCTCCTGATTGGCATTGCCGCAGCGTCCACCTCGACCACCGCGACCTTTCTTACTGTATCCACCTGTACTATCTTGTCCCTTTTCCTTGTCCTGCTTCTCGTACTCAGCTTTCTATTTCACAACTAGCTGTTCAACTTGACAGCACTCCTGGAGGTCGTGACCTTTAGTATGGTGGATTTCACAGTACGACCCGACAGATTTGCCGGCCTTCTCCCCCGCTGCCGCAACCTGGCAATCAGCCCATGCAGCTGCTTCCTTGCCGGTGCTTTCTGTCTTGGTTTTCCTGGCAAGGTTAGAATCGCCGGATCCCTCTACAGCCATAACTGACTTGCCATTGCACTTTCTATTACGCTTCGACCTTTCTTCTTTGGGGCGGCGGCATCGTCATCATCAGAGTCAACTTCAATGCTAGCACCTTCCTCTGGAAGCCTTCTCTCCTCTTCAGCCTGCGCACACATGTCCGCCAACATGTAAAGTTCATTGATGGTCTTCGGCAACCGTACGTGCATCTTTTCCCGCATCTTGCGGTTGCGCATGTTCATGTGGAATGCGGCAATTACAATTGTCGGGTGCACATCCAGGATGCTACAGTTTACACAACTAAACCTCTAAATGTACCTACACATATCTTCTCCTTCTTTTTGTGGGATCACTTGCAAGTCACTGGGCAACCCGGGGCTTTTCTGTCCTCCGGTAAACGCACTAACAAATTTGTTGGATAGATCTGGCCACAGGGAAATGGTGTTCTCTGGCAAGTTCATCAGCCAAGCTCTCACATTGGGCTTGAACACCAATGGGAAATAGTTGGCTAAACTCTATTCATCCCTTCCTCCGGCAGCATGTACAACGCTTGTGTAAATGCCTAAGAATTATGTCGGGTTTAGTTTGCCGTCGTACTTTTCCGGAACTTCAGGCTTGAACGTGCGGAAGGAGAGCCAACGTACTTGGCGCAGCTCACATGTGAAGGCAGGGCACCCAACCTCGTAAGGCAGGTACCTGCCAACAACAGGCGCTGGCTCGTCGACGATTGGGCTGTTGCACTCGGCTCACTGACCACGCGCCTCCTGGCATTGTTGGATGGTGGTGCGAGCATCTTCTGCTCGTCTTTCCAGTAGCACTTGTCGCTGATCTTGCTGCATCTGCGGACCCGAGGAGGCCATTGACACGTCGTCAGGCTATGCGTTCCGCTGGGTCTGCTGTGATTGCCGACGCTGATGTTAGGTTTGCTGCCATGGAGGTGATTGCGCATCATTAGTGCACCGCCCACCACAGGGCCATCAGTTTGAGCTACAGGCGCAGTTGGCGGGCGCCACGAGGGTTCCGCCAACTGGGATTTCTTCATGTCGGCAAACTTGATCAAGCTCCGGATAGTGGTTCTCCACTCATCTATTTTGTCAGCTACTGGAGGGAAATGCAACGGCATCTAAGCTCGCGCCATCACTTCTGTTGCTGTAGAAGGCATGTTGGAGCATGAAGAATGTGACGTCGCTCGACTCCTGGCAGAGCCAGCAGGAGTGCCGTTATGATCTTGTCGCTGTGTTGCGGGGCCGATAGCAGGCTGGCGTGGCGGGAGTGGTGAATGAAGATCTTTGACCTGATCGACATACGTCTTGCCGGGCGGGCGCTGTTGTGGAGGCGCAACAACGCCGCTTGACGTCACATTGCGCCCATCTATCGATAGACGTGGCATGTGTCTCAATGTCATTCCCCTGGTCACCGCCGTCAGAGTCGCCGCAGCGGGAGGGTCGCAGCTCGCGCTCGACCGGAAAGGGTCGCTCTGATGGCTTCTTTCGCCGGTACGTTGAGGAGGCAGGGGTCGCGGGCCCACACCATTGTTGCTATCTCCGCCGGAGGGCCGAGGCAGATTTCCACCTACGGTGTCTCCTCCGCCCGTCTCCTCCATTGTGGGCATGATGACTGCACCTCCTGTGCCGGCCGCGCCCACCGTGGTGTCCGCACCGTCCTCGGTGGCGGCACCGCCTATGCCGCCTACATACGCGTGTGGTGGGAGTTTGGATGTTGAAGGTTAAGTCGTAATGGAGCCCTTCTTCTTGGGCGCCATGAAAGATGAAGAAGATGCTGAACTCGATGAAGTCGACATACCACTCGTCGCCTTAGTTCACGCTGGTGCAATCCCTACCTGGTGCGCCAAAGATGTCGGCGTGGAGCCGGCGATCTATGGGGTGATGCTGCCCCTTTCTGGTTCAGCAAGGGGGGTGTACGTGGCGCAAAGAGCAAGAACGGCACGGGACGCAGCAGTCTTTACCTAGGTTTGGGCCATTGAGAAGCGTAAAACCCTACTCTTGCTTTTGGTGTATTGATAGGTGTGTGCGCGAGTACACGGAGTGCTCTCTACCCGCAAGGTGCGAAGAGAGGCTACTACACATGTATATATGCGTGGGGTTGCTAAGAATTTGAACCCTTGTAAAGGTTTCCCTGGCCCTCCTTTTATAGCTCAAGGGGTTACCACAGTGGCAAAAGGGTCATTACATGATGATTAGATAGAAACAGAACTATCATACATAACTCTGCTACTCAGGAGAAAATGCATTAAATGCATCGCTAGGTGTCACAAGGAGGAGTCCCGGGAAGGTTGCCGCACCGCTTGCTCAACTACCTCCTATTAGCCTGACACGCCATTAGGACGGGTGTTGATAAAGGTAATTCCTCTTCCAGCGGGCTTCCACGTGCCCGACAAGCCTCACCAAATCGCTTGCAGGCTCGACACCTCAGCGATGGGTGACTACCTGCTTGGTGAGGTCGAGCGATGATGGTAGGCGAAGCCTTGCCTGGTTCAGCACCGGCGGGCCTTCGTCTTGCTGGTCCTGCCATGCCGGCAAGGGCCTACTTCTCATGCTTCATCTCTGTAGTTTGTCTTGGTCTTCTTGATGCGCTCTTTGATCTCTCGAGGAGCTGCTTCCTTGACTTGGGAGCTACCATTGAGGTGTTCGTTTGGCGGGAGAGCTACTACTTGCCTGTGCATAAGTCTGGGTCGTACGCACCCACGTTTAATACGTCGACACTCTATCATGAAGAACATGGTGCTACTTTGAAGCACAACTGTGAAAAAGTATAGTAACATTATCCCTTCTCCCTTTTTCTCTCATTCGTTTTCCTTTTTTTCTCTTTTTTGCTGGGCACTTTGGCCTCTTTTTTTCTTGGGCTCATTTGGCCTCCTTTTTTTCGTCTGGAGTATCATCCCGACTCGTGGGGAATCACAATCCCCATCATCCTTTCCTCACATGGACAATGCTCTAATAATGGTGATCATCACACTTTTATTTACTTACAACTCAATACTAGAACAAAAATGTGACTCTATATGAATGCCTCCGGCATTGTACTGGGATGCGCAATGATCTAGCATAACATGTATAAAAATATGAATGGTGGTCGAGCCACAAATACTATGTTAACTATATGATCATGCAAAAAAATATGACAATGATGATATGTTTCAAAATAAAGCGGAACGGTGGAAGTTGCATGGCAATATATCTCAGAATGGCTATGGAAATGCCATAATAGGTAGGTGTGGTGGTTGTTTTGAGGAATATATAAGGAGGCTTATGTGTGATAGAGGCATAGAGCGTATCATATCACGGGGTTTGGATGCACCGGAGAAGTTTGCACCACAACTCGAGGTGAGAAGGGGCAATGCACGGTACCAAAGAGGCTAGCAAAATGCGGAAAGGTAGGAGTGCATATAATCCATGGACTCACATTAGTCATAAAGAACTAACAAACTTATTGCAAGAGTTTATTAGCCCTCGAACCAAAGTACTACTACGCATGATCCTAGGGGGATATATTGGTAGGAAAAGACCATTGCTCGTCCCCGACCGCCACTCATAAGGAAGACAATCAAAAATAAACCGTGCTCCAATTTCATAGCATAACGAGAGACCATACGTGCATGCTTCGGGAATCACAAACCTTAACACCAATATTCTTACTAAACCACAATTACTCACTAGCATGGCGCTAATGTCACCATCTTTATATCTCAAAACAAATGCAAATAATCAAACTTCTCATATATTCAGTGATCTTCATGAACGTTTTTATTATATCCCTCTTGAATACCCCTCATATTAGGACTAAATTCATAACCCAAGAAAATTGCCATACTATTTATAAGACTCTCAAAATAATATAAGTGAAGCATGAGAGTTCAATTTCTTTAAAATATAGCCACCGTCATGCTCTAAAATATATAAGTTAAGTACTAGAGCAACTGCCTAGCTCAAAAGATATAAGTGAAGCTCAAAGGGTATTCTAATAAATTCATGATTATTGTGTGTCCCTCTCAAAAAGGTGTGTCCAACAAGGATGATTGTGGCAAACTAAAAAGCAAATAAAGTGAAGACTCATATAATACAAGTCGCTCCAAGCAAAAGACATATCATGTAGTGAATAAAAATATATCCTCAAGTAATTTACATATGGATTGTAGACAAAATAGGGGATGCCATCCGTGGCATCCCGAAGCTTATACGCTTTTTTGTCCTTGAATATTACCTTGGGGTGCAATGGGCATCCCTAAGCTTAGCCTATTTCCACTCCTTATTTCTTAGCACATCGAAACTTCACTCAAAACTTGAAAACTTCACAACACAAAACTCGATAGAAAACTCATGAGATCCATTAGTATAATAAAGAAAATCACCACTTTTAAGTATTGTTGTAAACTCGTTTCAATTTTATATTTGCATTACATCTGCTGCATTCTAGCTTCACCATGGTTCATACCCCCCAATACAACCCATAGATTCATTAAAACCAGCGAACAACACAATAATAACAGAATATGTCTAAAACAGAACAGTCTGTACTAATCTGGACATTATCCAAACTTATGGAACTCCAAAATTATTAAAAATTAGGAAAATGTGGGCAATCTGTATATCAATATTGTGTAAAAATTTAAAATTTTGTCACGCTCCAACAAATCTTAACAATTCTGCTACTGGACGCAAAAGTTTATGTTTCTTTCACAGAATCAAATCAACAATCTTCCAAATCATCCCAAAAGTCTTACTTAGCACAAACACTAATTAAAACAAAAGAACACCATCATAATCAAAATTATAATGGTATATTTATTGAAAAGCAAGAAAAGCATAAACTATTGGGTTGCCTCCGAACCAGCGCTTTTGTTTTACGCCCCTAGCTAGGCATATAACATAGATCTAGGTTTTGTCATCTTTGGTATCCTTTGCCATAGATGCATTTTTATTGGGAGGTTTTTCAAATATAACATGAAACACATCATCCATAGAAATATTTAGCATTAGCAAGTTACCCATATGCAAATCCCCCTTGATTATAGACTACAATCCAAGAATATTGTTGATTAACATCATTTTATTGGGAGGTTTTTCAAATATAACATGAAACACATCATCCATAGAAATATTTAGCATTAGCAAGTTGCCCATATGCAAATCCCCCTTGATTACAGGCTACAATCCAAGAATATTGTTGATTAACATCATTGAAAACTTGTTGGATCATACTCAAAACAGAAACTTCCTTTTCAAGGTTCTCATAAAAGTTGCGATCGTTGCGCATTAAATACCTTAATAAATAATCACTATTATAAAGTATCTCATCTATTACCTGTTTTTCATGATTCATACCATAAAAGCCAAAGATTTCCCAAGCCTCCCGCACTATGTGATCAAACTCATTCATATGGACAAGGGTGGCTATATTTTTAGCTCTAGGATCTTTTATAACATGCAACTCATAAAGCAATCTTTGCAATGTAGGATGAGTGCGAATAAATCTTCTCTCAAGTTTAAGAACAAGTGCGGAAATAGCTTCTACATAAGTTTTAGTTCTTTAAATATTGGAGCATCATCACAAGTCAAAGTTCCAATGCAATTAAAGAATTCTTGGATGACACTTTTTCCTATAACATTCCCGTGTCCAAAGAGAAAAGTTTTGGCATTAAGATTAGTGCAACCTCCAATTTTAGGAGTCCTAACATCATCCCTTTCTCCCATACCAAAATCACTCATGATAGAATTTTCAAGGAAAGCAATCTAGCACACAAGCAAACAAGAAGCAAACGAAAAGGCAAACTTAAAGAAGGCAAATAAAAAGGCACATATTTTTGTATTTTTCTGAAAACGTTCTAGAAGTGGGGGAGAAGAAATCGAGAGGCAAATGGCAAAAAATGTAAATGCAGCAGATGAGATTTTATGATAGTTACTTGGTAGGCTTGATGTAGATCCTCCTTGGCAGCGATGCAAAAAATTGGCAAGTTGACGGGAGACTATCTTGACGTGAATCCTCGCCTGCAACGGTGCCACAAATTCTTCCTGCTAGTTCTTGAGCTTGCATTGGTTTTTCCCTTAAAGAGGAAAGGGTAATGCAACAAAGTAGATATAAGTATTCTGCTCAGTTAAGAACCAAGGTATCAATCCAGTAGGAGGAACACACAAGTCTCCAATAATTGCACCTACACAAACAAACAAATAATTGCACCCAACACGATAAAGGGGTTGTCAATCCCTTCATGGTTACTTGCAAGGATGAGATCAAATAGTGATAGATATAAAAGATAAGTAAAATTGTGAAACTAAATAAAAGTAAATAAATTGCAGAAAGGTATTTTTGTGTTTTTGATTTTGTAGATATGAAAATAATATGTTAAAAGATAGACCTGGGGCCATACTTTTCACTAGAGACTTCTCTCTTGAAAGAAAGCACACAGTGGGTAAACAAATTACTATAGAGAAATTGATAGTAAAGTGCATGGTTATGACGATATCCAAGGCAATGCTCATGTATATAGGCATCATGTCTGAGAAAAGTAGACCGACTCCTGCCTGCATCTACTACTATTACTCCACACATCGACCGCTATCCAGCATGCATATAGTGTATTAAGTTAATAAGAACGGAGTAACACTTTAAGCAAGATGACATGATGTAGAGGGATAGATCCAATCAATGTGAACAAACCCCATCTTTTTATCCTTAATGTCAACAACACAAATACGTGTCATGTCCCTTCCTGTCAATGGGATTGAGCACCGCAAGATTGAACCCATTACAAAGCACCTCTCCAATTGCAAGAAAAATCAATCTAGTTGGCCAAGCCAAACAATAGATCGGAGAAAAATACTAAGCTATATAAATCATGCATAATAGAGTTCAGAGAAGACTCAAATAATATTCATAGGTAATCTGATCATAAACACACAATTCATTGGATCTCAACAAAAAACTGCAAAAGAAGATTACAGCGAATAGATCTCCAAGAACATCAAGGAGAACATTGTATTGAAGATCAAAGAGAGAGAGAGAACAAGCCATATAGCTACTAGCTATGGACCTATAGGTCTCTTGTAAACTACTCACACATCATCGGAAGTCAGCAAGGTTGGTGTAGAAGATCTCCGTGAGCGAATCCCCCTCCGGCACAGTACCGAAAAAGGTCCCCAGATGGGATCTCATGAAGACAGAAACTTGTGGCGACAACAAAGTATTTTTGGTGTGCCCTCTAGTCTTCGAGGAATATTTGGTTATTTATAGAAGAAGAATTAGGTTTAGAGGAGCAACGGGGGGCCCACGAGCTTGGGCTCCCCGGGGCGCGCCCCCTAAGCTTGTCGCCACCTCGTGGCCCTTCTGGCCTCCTCCTAAAGCTTCCAGGGTGTCTTGTGGTCTAAGAAAATCATCAAAAAGTTTCATTCCATTTGGACTCCGTTTGGTATTGATTTTCTGTAAAGACAAAAACAAGGGAAAAAACAACAACTGGCACTAGGCACTAGGTTAATAAGTTAGTCCCAAAAATGATGCAAAATAACATAATAATGCATATAAAACATCCAAGATTGATAACATAATAGCACGGAACAATAAAAAATTATAGATACGTTGGAGACGTATCAATATTGTCATGACTATTTGCTTTTCTATCAATTGCCCAACTGTAATTTGTCTACCCACCGTATGCTATTTTTAAGAGAGAAGCCTCTAGTGAAAACTATGGCCCCCGGGTCTTCTTTTATCATAGATTAAAAATCCTAAAAATACATTGCTGCAATTTTACTTTATTTATTTTATTTTATATTTTCGTTCAGTCTATCTATAAATTACTACACAGCCCCTTTTTCATGTTGGGTGCATGGATTTGTTATTTTGAGTGCAGGTGCTGCTAACAAGGTGTTGCGTGGTTCTCCTACTGGATTGATAACCTTGGTTCTTAACTGAGGGAAATACCTATCTCTACTATACTTCATCATCCCCTCTTCGGGGAAATCCCAACGCAGCTCAGAAGTAGCACAACCAGATTGAAAAATCTAAATGGTGCTTATATTACCTTAATCCCCAAGAAACCTTGCCCTGAAATAGTTGGAGATTTTAGACCCATTTCCTTAACTAGTGTAGGACAAAAATTCCTCACTAAGATGGCTACTAACAGGTTCCGGGATGAGATTTTGAGATGTGTACATAAAAATCAGTATGGCTTCATGAAATCAAGAACCATACACGATTGTTTGGCTTGGGACTTTGAATATATCCACCAGTGCAACCAGTCTAAAAGGGCAATCATGCTGCTTAATCAGAAGGCCTTTGACTCTATCCAACATGAGGCAATAATCAGAATTATGGAGGCAAAAGGTTTTAATGAAAGATGGATAAATTGGGTTAAGGATATGTTCTCCTCTGGAACATGTCCTATACTACTAAATGAAGTCCCTGGTAGGCACTTCAAAAGTAAGAGTGGAGTAAAACAGGGTGACCGTTTGTCTCCCTTGATTTTTGTTCTGGCAGCAGATCTACTTCAATCAATGATAAACAACATGCTTCAGTATGGCACTCTCACTTTGCCAATCCCTAGCCATGATCTAGAGTTCCCAATTATATAATATGAAGATGACACACTATTATTTCTTCGTGCTAACAGATCTCAGCTTGCTGCACTGAAGGAAATTTTGTGTCATTTCTCCAGGGCCACTGGTCTGGACATCAATTATCACAAGTCTTCCATGATTCCAATCAATGTTGATCACTTGGAGGCTTCTACACTTGCTGCAGGTTTTAGCTGTCAGTTAGAAGTGATGCCCTTCACTTATTTGGGCCTCCCTTTGGGAACCAGTAGACCTAAAATTTTATACCTAATGCCACGGGTGGATTGCATGGAGAGGAAACTTACAGCTAGCTCTTGGTTTTTGCCTCAAGGGGGTAGACTGCAGTTGGTTAACTCTGTTATTTCTTCTATGCCAATTTATTTCCTTTGCAGCCTATCCATCCCACCTGCAATTCTTAAACAGCTTGAAAGAATACGAAGGCAGTGTCTCTGGAGGAAATATGGGCAGGAAAAGGAACACTCATTTGTAGCATGGCCTCTAGTATGTAGGCCCAAGAACAAGGGAGAGCTTGGAATTGTAAACTTGGGCCTGCAGAATGAGGCATTACTCATGAAGTACCTCAACAAATTCTATAATAAGGCAGATGTTCCATGAGTGCACTTAATATGGAACACCTACTATTTTGGTAGAATTCCCCATGACGCTACTTTGTGTGAATTCTTCTGGTGGAAAGATGTAAATAAGCTCATGGATAAATTCAGATCTATCACTGGAGTTAAAGTTAATACTGGAGACACTGTTCTCTTTTCGAGTGATCACTAGGAAGCTGATAATGAGTACACTCCTATATAGGCAATCTTTGAGAGGCTGCATTCATATTGCTCTGATAAATCTATATTTGTCAAGCAGGTTCTGGAATATGACAGCATATATGGTTTGTTTACCCTACCTCTCTTTGATCTGGCCTTTCATGAGCTTGACTGTCTGTCTGGTATGCTAGAAAATTAACAAATAAACCGCCAAGGAAGTGATGAATGGTCCCGGAGACATGGCATAGTCTTAGGTTATACACTACAAGAAATATGTCAACTTGCGACCATCAATATTGGTCTCTGAATTGTCATTGTTTTTCATTTCTGACCTATTTGTAACCAAAAACAGTTGGTCAAAAGCTGGTCGTCTTTAATGAAACTTAACGACCTTCGTTCTGAAATAGTTGTAGAAGGTAACGACCAAAATGAAAGGTCATTGGTTCTACAATTAATTGTTCTGGTCACTTGCAATCTTCCACACCACGTCAGATCTGACATGGCAAGCTGACATGGCAAAATTGCGACAAAATGAAAAGGTCGTTGATTAGAATCAGCCTGGTCCAGTTAGACAGTTTATATGGGCCGAGCCCAGTAATTCTGCCCATTTAATATATTTTTTCCTTGTTAATTGTGGTCGGCTACATGGGCCAACCCAACAATTCATCTTTTATTTTCAAGGCATTTGGCCTTTTTGCTTCCATTTCTTGTTTGGGCCTCGGCCTTTTTATAGTCCATTTTGGACTAGGTCCCACTAGTCAAGTCATCCAATTAGGTCCCACTTGTTAGTTTTCTTTTGTTTGTTTCCCATTTTAAAGGACTCACTAGTGAAATGGGACCCTGGGTGTTGTTTAGGTGCCACACATCGGTTCACTATTTGTGCAATAACCAATAACTTTATTCAAGTAGAGCCAATAACACATAAATTTCAAACAATAGCCAAGCAAAGTACTTACAATCATGGCAGTACAAATTAGGTATTCAGCTATAAAATACACCTAATATTAACATTGCTAGCTCCAGGGAGCTAAAACATGTTGTTGGGTGTGGGATTTCTTCGGAATTCTTCTCCTGGAGCTCTTATACACCAACTTTTGACGAATGAAGGCCAACATCTGCAGGTTATAAATCAGAAAAGTTAGGGAATCAAGTGAAGTCGTCCATATAACATTCTCCTAACAATGAAAAATAGCCACATAATTTGAGATCTAATAAGAAACCATGCATTTAACATTCTCATAACAGCAAAACTGAGATATATTTGTAAAAGGGAAAATGACAAGTACCAACCTAGTGCATTTGGTGAGAATATAGCAACAGATTAAGAGCATATTCCTCAGCAACAATGTAGAAACAATAGAAAGAGATGGTACCAAGCAGAGCACAAATTGAGAGAAAGTTACGGTCCAGGAGCCGACTTCCAAGGGCGCAGTGATACGTCTCCAACGTATCTATAATTTTTGATTGTTCCATGCTATTATATTATCTGTTTTGGATGTTTAATGGGCTTTAATATGCTCTTTTATATTATTTTTGGGACTAACCTATTAACTGTAGTGCCAATTTCTGTTGTTTTTTGCCTATTTTAGGGTTTCGTAGAAAAGGAATACCAAACGGAGTCCAAATGGAATGAAACCTTCGCGGTGATCTTTCTTGGACCGAAAGCAATCCAGAAGACTTGGAGTTGAAGTTTGGAACTCTACGAGGCAGCCATGAGGCGGGAGGGCCTGCCCAGGGGGTAGGAGCGCCCCCACCCTCGTGGGCCCCTCGTAGCTCCACCGACGTACTTCTTTCGCCTATATATACTCTTATACCCTAGATCGATCAGGGAGAGCCACGAAACCACTTTTCCACCGCCGCAGCCTTCTGTACCCGTGAGATCCCATCTTGGGGCTTTTCCGGCGATCTGCCGGAGGGGCAATCGATCATGGAGGGCTTCTACATCAATACCATTGCCTCTCCGATGAAGCGTGAGTAGTTTACCACAGACCTTCGGGTCCATAGTTATTAGCTAGATGGCTTCTTCTCTCTCTCTCTCTTTGATTCTCAATAAAAAGTTCTCCTCGATGTTCTTGGAGATCTATTCGATGTAATACACTTTTGCGGTGCGTTTGCCGAGATCCGATGAATTGTGGATTTATGAACAAGATTATATATGAATATTATTAGGTTCTTCTCTGAATTCTTATATGCATGATTTGATATCTTTGCAAGTCCCTTTCAATTGTCCGTTTAGTTTGGTCTACTAGATTGATCCTTCTTGCAATGGGAGAAGTGCTTAGCTTTGGGTTCAATCTTGCGGTGTCGTTTCCCAGTGATAGTAGGGGCAGCAAGGCACGTATTGTATTGTTTCCATCGAGGATAAAAAGATGGGGTTTATATCATATTGCTTGAGTTTATCCCTCTAGATCATGTCATCTTGCTTAATGTGTTACTCTGTTCTTATGAACTTAATACTCGAGATGCATGCTGGATAGCGGTCGATGTGTGGAGTAATATTAGTAGATGTAGAATTCTTTCGGTCTACTTGACACGGACGTGATGCCTATATTCATGATCATTGCCTTAGATATCTTCATAACTATGCGCTTTTCTATCAATTGCTCGGCAGTAATTTGTTCACCCACCGTAATACATGCTATCTTGAGAGAAGCCACTAGTGAAACCTATGGCCCCGGGTTTCTTTCTTATTGTATTGCATCTCTTTTATTTACATCGCATCTCGTTTACAATTTTGCCGTCTTTACTTTCCAATCTATACAACAAAAATACCAAAAATATTTACTTTACTATCTTTATTAGATCTCACTTTTGCGAGTGACCGTGAAGGGATTGACAACCCCTTTATCGCGTTGGTTGCAAGGTACTTGATTGTTTGTGAAGGTACTAGGTGACTTGTGTGTTGTCTCCTACTGGATTGATACCTTGGTTCTCAAAACTGAGGGAAATATACTTACGCTACTTTGCTGCATCACCCTTTCCTCTTCAAGGGAAAACCAACACATGCTCAAGAGGTGGCAAGAAGGATTTCTGGCGCCGTTGCCGAGGAGATCTATGCCAAGTCAAGATATATCAAGTACCCATCATAAACTCTTCTCCCTCGCATTACATTATTTGCCATTCACCTCTCGTTTCCCTCTCCCCCACTTCTAAAACGATTTTCGAAAACCTTTGCCTTTTCTTTGCCCCTCTTTCGTTTGTCTCTTTTCGCTTGCTTCTTGTGTGCTTGTGTGTTGGATTGATTGTTTGGCACGATGGCTCAAGATAATACTAAATTGTGTGACTTTTCCAATACCAACAACAATGATTTTATTAGCACTCCAATTGCTCCTACTACCGATGCTAAATCTTGTGAATTAATACCGCTTTGCTGAATCTTGTTATGAAAGATCAATTTTCTGGCCTTCCTAGCGAAGATGTCGTTACCCATCTTAACAACTTTGTTGATTTGTGTGATATGCAAAAGAAGAAAGATGTGGATAATTAGATTGTTAAATTGAAGCTATTTCCGTTTTCGCTTAGACATCGTGCTAAACCTTGGTTCTCTTCTTTGCCTAAAAATAATATTGATTCATGGAATAAGTGCAAAGATGCTTTTATCTCTAAGTATTTTCCTCCCGCTAAGATCATCTCTCTTAGGAATGATATTATGAATTTTAAGCAACTTGATCATGAGCATGTTGCACAAGCTTGGGATAGGATGAAATTAATGATACGTAATTGCCCTACACATGGTTTGAATTTGTGGATGATTATACAAAAAAAAAATATGCCGGATTGAATTTTGCTTCTAGAAATCTTTTAGATTCGGCCACGGGAGGCACTTTTATGGAAATCACTTTAGGAGAATCTACTAAACTCCTAGACAATATTATGGTTAACTATCCTCAATGGCACACTGAAAGATCCACTAGTAAAAAGGTTCGTGCGATTGAAGAGATTAATGTTTTCAGTGGAAAGATGGATGAACTTATGAAATTGTTTGCTAATAAAAGTGTTTCTTCTGATCCTAATGATATGCCTTTGTCCACTTTGATTGAGAATAATAATGAATATATGGATGTGAATTTTGTTGGTAGGAACAATTTTGGTAACAACGTATATAGAGGAAACTTTAATTCTAGGCCATTTCCTAGTAATTCCTCTAATAATTATGGTAATTCCTACAACAACTCTTATGGAAATTTTAATAAGATGCCCTCTGATTTTGAGACTAGTGTTAAAGAATTTATGAATTCGCAAAAGAATTTCAATGCTTTGATCAAAGAAAAATTGCTTAAGATTGATGAGTTGGCTAGGAACGTGTATTGAATTTCCCTTGATGTTGATTCTTTGAAACTTAGATCTATTCCACCTGAGCATGACATCAATGAGTCTCTCAAAGCCATGAGAATTTCCATTGATGAGTGCAAACAAAGAACCGCTAGGATGCGTGCTAAAAAAGATTGCTTTGTGAAAGCGTGTTCTTCTAGTTTTCATGATAATAATGATGAAGATCTAAAAGTAATTGATGTGACTCCTATTAAATATTTGTTTTCCAATATGAATCTTGATAAAGATGGGACTGCAGATGAGTCAACTTTAGTTAAAAGGCGTCCCAATGATTCAGAGTTTTTATATCTTGATGCAAAAATTAATAAAAGTGGGATTGAACCCACTATTTTGGTTCAAGGAATTTAATTATGATAATTGCTCTTTGATAGATTGTATTTCGTTGTTGCAATCTGTGTTAAATTCTCCTCATGCTTATAATCAAAATAAAGCTTTTACTAAACATATAGTTGATGCTTTAATGCAATCCTATGAAGAAAAGCTTGACCTAGAAGTTTCTATCCCTAGAAAACTTTATGATGAGTGGGAACCTACTATTAAAATTAATATTAAAGATTATGAATGCTATGCTTTATGTGATTTGGGTGCTAGTGTTTCCACGATTCCAAAAACTTTGTGTGATGTGCTAGGTTTCCGTGAATTTGATGATTGTTCTTTAAATTTGCATCTTGCGTATTCCACCATTAAGAAACCTATGGGAAGGATTAATGATGTTCTTATTGTTGCAAATAGGAATTATGTGCCCATATATTTTATTGTTCTTGATATAGATTGCAATCCTACATGTCCTATTATTCTTGGTAGACCTTTCCTTAGAACGATTGGTGCAATTATTGACATGAAAGAAGGAAATATTAGATTCCAATTTCCGTTAAGGAAAGGCATGGAACACTTTCCTAGGAAGAAAATTAAATTGTCTTATGAATCTATTATGAGAGCCACTTATGGATTGCATACCAAAGATGACAATACCTAGATCTATTCTTGTTTTTTATGCCAAGCCAGGGGCTTTAAACGATAGCGCTTGTTGGGAGGCGACCCAATTTTATTTTTGTTCTTTACTTTTTACCCCTGTATAGTAATAAATAATTCATCTAGATTCTGTTTAGATGTGGTTTTATGTTTTAATTTGTGTTTGTGCCAAGTAGAACCTTTGTGAAGACTTGGGTGAAGTCTTTGCGATCTTGCTGTAAAAAACAGAAACTTTTGCGCTCACGACATTAGCTGCCATTTTTTTAATGGAGAGTTCTTTTAGGTTGATTCTTTTTGAAGATGATTAATAGACAAATTCCTCACGTTCACCAATTTATTTCAGAATTTTTGGAGTTCCAGAAGTATTCTAACAAGTCAGATTACTACAGACTATTCTGTTTTTGACAGATTCTGTTTTTCGTGTGTTGTTTGCTTATTTTGATGAATCTGTGAGTAGTATCGGGGGTATGAACCATAGAGAAGTTGGAATACAGTAGGTTTAACACCAATATAAATATAGAATGAGTGCATTACAATACCTTGAAGTGGTGTTTATTTTCTTATACTAACAGAGCTCATGAGATTTTCTGTTGAAGTTTTGTGTTGTGAAGTTTTGAACTTTTTGGTTAAAGATTTGTTGGATTTTGGAATAAGGAGTGGCAAGAGCCTAAGATTGAGGATGCCCAAGGAAACCCAAGGTAAAATTCAAGGACAACCAATAGCCTACGCTTGGGGATGCCCCGGAAGGCATCCCCTCTTTCGTCTTCGTCTATCGGTAACTTTACTTGAGGCTATATTTTTATTCACCACATAATATGTATTTTGCTTGGAGCGTCTTGTATGATTTGAGTCTTTGATTTTTAGTTTACCATAATCATCCTTGCTGTACAAACATTTTGGGAGAGACACGCATGAATCGGAATTTATTAGAATACTCTATGTGCTTCACTTATATCTTTTGAGCTAGGTAATTTTGCTCTAGTGCTTCACTTATATCTTTTTAGAGCACGGTGGTGATTTTATTTTATAGAAATTATTGATCTCTCATGCTTCACTTATATTATTTTGAGAGTCTTTTAGAACAGCATGGTAATTTGCTTTGGCTATAAAACTAGTCCTAATATGATGGGCATCTAAGATGGGTATAATAAAAACTTTCATATAAAGTGCGTTGAATACTATGAGAAGTTTGATGCTTGATTATTGTTTTGAGACATGAGGATGGTGATATTAGAGTCATGCTAGTAGATTAATTGTGAATTTGAGAAATACTTGTGTTGAGGTTTGCAAGTCCCGTAGCATGCACGTATGGTAACCGTTGTGTAACAAATTTGAAGCATGAGGTGTTTCTTCGATTGCCTTCCTTATGAGTGGCGGTCGGGGACGAGCGATGGTCTTTTCCTACCAATCTATCCCCCTAGGAGCATGCGCGTAGTGCTTGGTTTTGATGACTTGTAGATGTTTGCAATAAGTATGTGAGTTCTTTATGACTAATGTTGAGTCCGTGGATTATACGCACTCTCACCCTTCCACCATTGCTAGCCTCTCTAGTACCGTGCAACTTTCCCCGGTACCCTAAACCCACCATTTACCTTCCTCAAAACAGCCACCATACCTACCTATTATGGCATTTCCATAGCCATTCCGAGATATATTGCCATGCAACTTTCCACCGTTCCGTCTATTATAACACGCTCCATCATTATCATATTGCCTTGCATGATCATGTAGTTCACATCGTATTTGTGGCAAAGCCACCATTCATAATTTTTTCATACATGTCACTCTTGATTCATTGCACATCCCCGTACACCACCGGAGGCATGCATATAGAGTCATATTTTGTTCTAAGTATCGAGTTGTAATCCTTTGGTTGTAAATAAATAGAAGTGTGATGATCTTCATTACTAGAGCATTGTCTCATGTTAGGAAAAAAGGAGAGGCCAAAGAAGCCAAAAAAGAGAGAGAAGGGACAATGCTACTATCTTCTTTTCCACACTTGTGCTTCAAAGTAGCACCATGATCTTCATGATAGAGAGTCTCTTATTTTGTCACTTTCATATACTAGTGGGAATTTTCGTTATAGAACTTGGCTTGTATATTCCAATAATGGGCTTCCTCAAAATGCCCTAGGTCTTCGTGAGCAAGCAAGTTGGATGCACACCCACTTAGTTTATTTTGTTGAGCTTTCATACATTTATAGCTCTAGTGCATCCGTTGCATGGCAATCCCTACTCACTCACATTGATATCTATTGATGGGCATCTCCATAGCCCATTAATACGCCTAGTTGATGTGAGACCATCTTCCACTTTTTTTGTCTTCTCCACAACCACCATTCTATTCCACCTATAGTGCTATGTCCATGGCTCACGCTCATGTATTGTGTGAAAGTTGAAAAGGTTTGAGAATACTAAAGTAAACAATTGCTTGGCTTGTCATCGGGGTTGTGCATGATTTGAACATTTTGTGTGACGAAGATGGAGCATAGCCAAACTATATGATTTTGTAGGCATGAACTTTCTTTGGCCATGATATTTTGAGAAGACATGATTACTTTGTTAGTATGCTTGAAGTATTATTATTTTTATGTCAATATTAAATTTTTGTCTTGAATCTTTCGGATCTGAACATTCATGCCACAATAAAGAAAATTACATTGATAATTATGTTAGGTACCATTCCACATCAAAAATTCTGTTTTTATCATTTACCTCCTCGAGGACGAGCAGGAATTAAGCTTGGGGATGCTTGATACTTCTCCAGCGTATCTATAATTTTTTATTGTTCCATGCTATTATATTATCTATTTTGGATGCTTAATGGGATTTAATATGCTCTTTTATATTATTTTTGGGACTAACCTATTAACCAGAGGCCCAATGCCAATTTCTGTTTTTTTGCCTATTTTAGAGTTTCGCAGAAAAGGAATACCAAACGGAGTCCAAACGGAATGAAACCTTCGCGATGATCTTTCTTGGACCGAAAGCAATCCAGAAGACTTGGAGTTAAAGTCTGGAACTCTACGAGGCAGCCACGAGGCAGGAGGGCGCGCCCAGGGTGGTAGGCATGCCCCCACCCTCATGGGCCCCTCGTAGCTCCACTGACATACTTCTTTCACCTATATATACTCTTATACCTTAGATCGACCAGGGAGAGCCACGAAACCACTTTTCCACCACCGCAACCATCTGTACCCGTTAGATCCCATCTTGGGGCCTTCTCCGGCGATATGCCGAAAGGGGAATCGATCACGGAGGGCTTCGACATCAACACCATTGCCTCTCCGATGAAGCGTGAGTAGTTTACTACAGACCTTCGGGTCCATAATTATTAGCTAGATGGCTTCTAGATTGATCTTTCTTGCAATGGGAGAACTGCTTAGCTTTGGGTTCAATCTTGCGGTGTCCTTTCCCAGTGACTGTAGGGCAGCAAGGCACGTATTGTATTGTTGCCATCGAGGATAAAAAGATGGGGTTTATATCATATTGCTTGAGTTTATCCCTCTACATCATGCCATCTTGCTTGATGTGTTACTCTGTTCTTATGAACTTAATACTCTAGATGCATGCTGGATAGCGGCCGATGTGTGGAGTAATAGTAGTAGATGTAGAATCGTTTCGGTCTACTTGACACGGACGTGATGCCTATATTCATGATCATTGCCTTAGATATCTTCATAACTATGCGCTTTTCTATCAATTGCTCGGCAGTAATTTGTTCACCCACCGTAATACATGCTATCTTGAGAGAAGCCACTAGTGAAACCTATGGCCCCCGGGTCTCTTTCTTATTATATTGCATCTCTTTTATTTACATCGCATCTCGTTTACTATTTTTCCGTCTTTACTTTCCAATCTATACAACAAAAATACCAAAAATATTTACTTTACTATCTTTATTAGATCTCACTTTTGCGAATGACCGTGAAGGGATTGACAACCCCTTTATCGCGTTGGTTGCATGGTTCTTGGTGACTTGTACGTTGTCTCCTACAGGATTGATACCTTGGTACTTGGTGACTTGTGCGTTGTCTCCTACAGGATTGATACCTTGGTTCTCAAAACTGAGGGAAATACTTACGCTACTTTGCTGCGTCACCCTTTCCTCTTCAAGGGAAAACCAACACATGCTCAAGAGGTAGCACGCAACATGGTGCATCATTGTTCCTTCATTGAGAGTTGCGGGTCGGAGTTGTGAGATACTGCTTTCCTTCCTGATATAGGACACATGATTAGGGAGCTGGTACATAAGAAAAGGAATTCATGCACGAATGACATATACAACTAAAAAATCACCATATAAAATATTATTAGAATTACATATTAGATGGCTGCAGGTAACTGTTGCTTCATATAAGGTTTCAACTAAATGGGTCGTCCAAATTGGAGGGCAACTGACTTCATTATCCAGAAATATAGGAGTGTTGTGCACACCGGGATAAAGTCCAAGACTAAGACACTTGGAGCAGGCAACTGATGGAGTAACAAGCTTTGATGGTGCGAAATGCAACAGTTTTGCATCATTTGAAGTTCACAAATTATTCCAGAAAACAAGGAAAATTACAGGTTGATGTTTCTAGTGCAGAAGAACATGTGCAACTCCCAGGCATCAAAATGACTACTGTAGTTGATTGAACTGTGTAGCAGGAAGTGTATACAACACCAAACACTGCTAGACAATGGAGGCAATTAAACATGGAAGAACCTATTACAAATGATTTTCTTCATCCAAAGTGATAACATGTTACTGCTATGTTATTGTGATTAAAATAGCAAGATTTTATCAAGCCTATGTTTTGAATAACCCAGGCAAATGCAGATTCTCGATATTATGACAAAACACCACCAGGGTGGACTTGTCATCAATTTGACATAAATTGGTACATAAATTGGCCTAGAAAACAGTACTCATCCAAGATGATAATAGAACATATCTAAACTTGCTAGCAACAATGCTCAAACCCTAGCGGATGGTCACACCCAACAATTAGACCTTGATAACCAACCAAACTTTAGTCTGGACGCATCACGTGTCTCACTAATGCCATATTTTCTAATGTTTTAGGTGATGCCATCAATACCTAAGCATCGACTTCATCAATCTCAGAAGTGCAGCGACCTCAATCTTTAGTAGGCATTTTATATGGAAATGAGAGTACATATCAAAATCTGATGAGAGGTACATGTTTGTGCTGATTTCTGCTGCACCAATGAACTAACAATATTATATTATAAAAACGAAAATCATCTAGCTAGAATCCAATAGAACCATATGGTGGTCAATAGTAGTACAGAGTAGTCCAGACACATGGGTCACCACGAGGTACATACATAGCTAGTTGCTACCTAATGAAGTAGTAGTCAAAAACCAACCAGGCGTTTAACAGCAAGCATTAATAGTTAGCACGTCATTTACCCAAGATGAACCAATTGAGGTCGAAGAAGCCCCCTTGATGGATCGATCAGATGGCGTGCTGGATCTGCAGCAAGGTGCACTACACTACAGAGGTAAGAAGAACAATTCAGCTTCATACTGTATATACTAGTAGTGCATGACAAGACAGAGAAAACATCATACTAGCTAGTATCACGTATAGATCAATGCGCCGTCCGTGATGGTCATCCTAAATTCGACTGTTGCAGCTCTAACTCTGAAGATTTGGTGGGGAGGGATGGGGGATGGAGGTTGAAGCTGGTACATTTGCTTCCTTGCTTGATGGGATGTAGGGTCGTCCCTGTCTTTGATGAATGAAGACAAGATAAAAAAAGAGGTCGATCGTGGGGGGTGGCCATCAAGGGGTGTAGGTGGTCCTTTTCCTCCTTGTCCTCCGCTGGGTCCGTCTTGCAACCAACCCAACCGATCCATCAGAGAAATGTGTCGGCATGAAAGCACGATCACATATGGGTCAGGGGTGCCCTTTTGTGGTTCGGCAAGGGGACGGTCACATTGCGCGAAGAGCTGAAATAGCAGGGGGCAGCATGGCGATGGACAGCTCTCCTTGCCCCATGTTCGGGCCGCTTTGCAGCGTAAAACCCTACTCCTGCTATGGTGGATTGATCTGGAGGAACACGAAGACACGATGTGTTCTAGCCCATCAACGGTGCCTTGGGGGAGCAGCTTGTGCACACAAGTGTTGGGGGATCTAAAATTTGAACCCTTTGTTGTGTTGCCTCGGGCCTCCTTTTATAGCTTAAGGAGCGATTGATACGTCCATTTTGCAGCATGTTTTCCTACTGTTAAATTCTATGTTTTTATGCATAATATTACTTCATGGAGTAATTCTAATGTGTTTTCTCTCATAATATGCAAGGTTTACACAAAGAGGGAGAATCCCTGCTGCTGGAATTCTGGACCTGAAAGAGCTATGTCAGAGTTACCTATTCTGCACATCTCCGAATGAGCTGAAAATTTACAGAGAATTGTTTTGGAATATATAAAACTACTGGAGCAAATAACTACTGAAGGGGGGGCACCTGGTGAGCACAAGACACCAGAGCATGCTAGGCACCCTAGGAACGCCCTGGTTGGTTGTGCTCAGCCCAGCCCACCACCGGTGGCCATCTTCTGGTATATAGGTCATTTTGACCTAGAAAAAATAAGGAGAGGACTTTCAGGACGGAGCCCTGCCGCATCAAGGCGGAACTTGGGTAGGAGCACTTTTGCCCTCCGGCGGAGTGATTCCGCCAGGGGAACTTCCCTCCCGGAGGGGGAAATTGAAGACATCGTCATCGCCAACAACCCTCTCATCTTTGGGAGGCCAATCTCCATCAACATCTTCAATACCACCATCTCCTCTCAAACCCTAGTTCATCTCTTGTGTTCAGTCTTTGTACGGGAACCTCAGATTGCTATCTGTGGGTGACTAGTAGTGTTGATTACTTCTTGTAGTTGATTACTATATAGTTTATTTGGTGGAAGATTATATGTTCAGACCCATTATGCTATTTAATACCCCTCTGATCTTGAGCATGATTGCCATTTGTGAGTAGTCACTTTTGTTCTTGAGGTCACGTGAGAAGTCATGTTGCAAGTAATCATGTGAACTTGATATGTGTTCGATATTTTTACGATATGTATGTTGTGATTGCCTTAGTGGTGTCATGTGAAAATCGACTACACGGCACTTCACCATATTTGGACCTATGGGAATGCATTGTGGAGTAGTTATTAGATGATGGGTTTCTAGAGTGACAGAAGCTTAAACCCTAGTTTATGCGCTACTTCGTAGGGGACCAATTTGGATCCAAATGTTTAATTTTATGGTTAGATTTTATCTTAATACTTTTCTCGTAGTTGCGGATGCTTGTGAGGGGGTTAATCATAAGTGGGAGGTCTGTTCAAGTAAGAATAGTACCCAAGCACCAGTCCACCCACATATCAAATTATCAAAGTAGCGAACACGACTCAAGCCAACATGATGAAAGTGACTATATGAAATTCCCGTGTACCCTCGAGAACGCTTTGCCTATTATAAGAAACCGTTTTGGCCTCTCCTTTGCCACAAAAGGATTAGGCTACCTTGCTGCACTTTATTTATCGTTACCGTTACTAGCTTGTTACAAATGATCTTGCTACCAAAGTACCTGTTACCGACAATTTCAGTGCTTGCAGAAAATACCTTGCTGAAAACCACTTGTCATTTCCTTCTGCCCCACGTTGGGTTTGACACTCTTACTTATCGGAAGGACTACGATTGATCCCCTATACTTGTGGGTCATCAGCGACCATAGTGCCAAAACAATCATTTTAGTGTGATTAGATAGGAAACAGTGCTATCTTTCCTAACTCTGGTAGTTAGGACAAAGTGCATTAAATGCACTCCTAGATGTCGTGCTGAGGTTGAAGGCCCGCAAGCTTGCCGTGCCGCTTATCCATCTTGTACTTATTAGCATGACACGCCATCTGGAGGGTGTCAATAAAGCTAATCTCTTACTCACCATGATGCCATGTGCCTAATAGGATCCACCTAGTTAGTTGATAGCTTGACACCGCATTGATTAATGACTGGGGTATCATGAGGTGGAGCGGTGGCTTCTTGGTTAAGGCCTGCCGGCAAGTAGCCTTGCAGGTTCTGATCTTGACGGCCCCGGAAACCTTGCTAGCACAAATTGGTCGCGTTCCTCAAGTGGAGCTTCAACCCAGCCTGGCTCTCCTGCCCGGCAAGGGAGGCTATCCTGAGGTGATCTTCTGTCAACTTGATCTTCTTAAGCTTGGACACACCCGGCAGGGTTAGTTCGCTCGGGAGGCCACACAAGTCTGTGCACCAGTTAGGGTAAAACAAATAACCCATGTTTGTGTACACCGACAAAATGCATTAGGGAATGTAATGGAGGTGAAGGGGAGGAAAGAAGAGGAAATCGAGAGAGGGGACGGAACTTGGATGCTGCTTGTACGTCCTTGTGGTGGAGGAAGAAGGATCTTGATGCACACAAGATCCATGGCGTCCCGAACAGAGCAAGCTCCACTCCATGATGCCTACCTACACATATGACATGCATCGAAGGTCAGAGTGGGAAATAACAAGGAGGGAAGATGAGTTGGGATCCTTACCATACCACCCTTGTCCGAGTCCGAGTCCTGCGCCTGCGGTCGGTCGGTCGCCATGGCTGGTCCCGGCAGCTAGGGTTTCCGGCATGAGGAGCGAGCGGATCTGGCCGTGGGTAACGCTGCTCAAGAGGATCTACGGATTTGGTGATCGAGAGTGGAGTTGGATGGTCGCTAGTGTCCGCAGGAGGATGTGGCCGCAGGGGAGATGGAGGAGGCCGGTGAAGCTCCGGCGGCTGGGATCGACCGTTAGGGTGGGGAATAACGAAGCTGCGCGCACACTAGCGAGCCATTCGGCCGTGGCTGCTAGGCGGCGGTGCATCTATCAAAAGTGAGGTTGGACGGCTCTCTCGATCTGCTGCGGGGGCGACTGGGACAGGTGGGGTGGTGGAAGGGAGGTGGGGCAACAAAGGAGGGATCTGGATCAGGGAGACGGAGGAAGAGGGAGGCGGCAGCGCTTTACCTAGGGTTTCACGCGAAGGAAGGGGATCGATGGCGAAGGGTGTCCTGCACGCATGCGCTTAGGAGAGGTTAGTAAGGTACATTAGATCCGTAGGAGGTGGACGGCTTAGATCGACTACAGTGGGGTGATCCGTGGGTTGCATCTTGATTGGTTCTTAACATGAGCTTTTAAAAATTACTCTATTTCTTAATGCTAAAAATAGGGGGGTTGTGAAGCAGCTACCAAAAATATTTTGCAAAATGGCATCACTAAAATTTTCACTTAAGTTAGACCACATTTTATGGATGACCACCAATTTGATTGCATTTCCGATCTTTCTAGCTATGAACGGCCATGCCCGCCGTTTTGACCGCATTTTGAAACGGGCTTAATAAATTCAAAAAAAAGGGAAAACCTTCCCATTGTGTCATTATATGCGACCAAGTTTCCAGGAAAAATAATAAACTTGTAACACGGCAATTATTTTAAAAAAGTGTTCTAAAAAATGAGCTATCATGTGTGAAGATTCATGACTTTCAACCCAAATGATCGATCTTATGGCCACATTCATGGCATAGTTTGTTCAAATGATCTTATATTGTTCATGAGGGTGCATCTTGGAATGGTAAACAATGTTGCCTAAGGAAGTTTTCATTTTCTTTGGATGAAAGATTCATTTTCCATTTTCGAGTGCCCAAAATGAGTTTTTTGTGAAGGACCTACCATATATTTGTTGCAAAATTAGACCAAATCAATTTTGTAAAATATTAGGCCATATTTAATGTACAATTGACCAAATGGTTGCGTGTAAAAAATTTTGATCCACCTCTCGTGAAAAAGACAAATTTCCGTTGATTAGGAGGAAGCGGGTCAAGTTTGACCTACAGCTGCCTCATAGTTTGCTCATGATTTTTTCCAAAAAAAAATTTAGGTACAAAAGTATCTATCTAATCAGAGAAACACCAAAAGTTTTCCAAGATTCAACCACTAGCTAGGAACGGTCATGCATGTCGTTTGACCACATTTTGAAATGGGCATGAAAAATTCCAAAAATTCCAAAAAATTGGAAAACCTATGCATTGTGTCATTATATGTGACCAAGTTACCAAGAAAAATAATAAACTTGTAATACAACAATTATTTTTAAAAAGTTATCTCAGAAATGAGCTATCATCTATGAAGATTCATGACTTTCAAGCCAAATGATCAATCTTATAGCCATATTCGTGGCATAGTTTGTTCAAATGATCTCATATTGTGCACGAGGATTGTTAAACAATGTTGCGTAAGGAAGTTTTCATTTTCTTTGGACAAAAATTTATTTTCCATTTTTTGAGTGCCAAAAATGAGTTTGTTTGTGAAGGACCTACCATATGTTTGTTCCAAAACATGACCACACGATTTTTAGAAAATCTTAGGCCATATTGAATATACAACTGACCAAATGTTTGTGTGTTAAAATATTTGATCCACCCCTCATGAAAAAGACAAATTTTCGTCGATTCAGTAGGAAGCAGGTCAAATTTGAACTTCAACTGCTTTATAGTTTGCTCTTTATTTTTTCCAAAAATCATTTCTAGGTACATAAATATCTATTTAATCAGTGATACATGGTGTGGCGGCGAGACGTCGAGGTTTGGACGGTGGCAGAGGGCCCCAACCCCAGAGCGCGTAAACTAGCATGCCAGCCGCGTGGTTACCGCGTGACCATGGCATTGCCACGCGTTCTAGGCGGACTAGTAATGTCAGGTTGGTGGGCGCTCCCTCAATAGGTGTTAGGAAGAAAAGGACAACAAAAGAATCTCACGAGGAGACTGAACTAAGATCAAACATGAATTAGCTGCCAAGTATTTGATTAGCGGTGGGGCAAATGCACATTGACAATGTGCCTGAGTTTTGGTTGATGATGATCATCTACTAAGGAGGCTGTCTTGGCAAATTTGCAGCTTAAATGGAGGAGCCTAGGTGGCACTTCCTTTGCAAAGTACCACATTGGACAAAAATATGAATGTTGAAACTAGACTCAAATGAATGAATGGATTGAGCTCAAATTTGGTGGAGGGAAGTTATATAGGTAGGATCATGCCCTGGTAAAATTTCAGCATTAATTAAGCAACATAAAATATAGTTGCTTCACAAACTGAAAATATGACCAGAATAAAAGATTGGGTGATGATCTCACGTGGATTTCTGGATAGAGCTCAAATTCCGTGGAGAGTGATTATTTTAGCATATGGAAGATTTGGAAAAATCTCAGATCATTTGGATAAGCCTAGCTAGTACTTCCTTCACAAAGCTTCTCTCTGGATAGAAACTTTGGAAATTTGTTGAGGAACATTTACTTGGCAAATGGAGCTGAATATTGGCATGTGGCAATGCTTTGGATTTGGAACAGTGACAAAAAGGTTTGAGGGCGATAGGAGGAATCTAGATAGCATTTGCTTTGCAATGTGCCAATCTGGCCAGAGAATAGAAATTGAAGATGGGCTCACATAGATGATTTGTGATTGGGCTGCAATTTGGAGGAGGGTGATAATTTGGGCATATGAAGGCACTGTAAAAATTCATACCATTTGGATAAATAAAAATGGTACTTCCTTCACAATGCTCTCCACTGAACAGAAAGTTGGGAAAACTATTGAGGGATATTGGCTACATTAAATGAGCTACAATTTGGTGGAGGGGGGTTCTATGGGCAGGGTCATGTCCTGGTAAATTTAAGCAATTATAAAGCAATATAAAATATAGTTGCTTCACAAACTGAAAGTATTACCAGAAACAAAGATTGGATGGTGAGCTCACATGGATTGTTAGATGGGACTCAAATTTTGTGGAGAGCTATGTTTTGGGCATATATAAGATGTGGAAAAAATTCAACTCATTAGGATATGCCTAGCTAGTACTTCTACTAGAAAAACGGCTATAGCTAATATGGACATTAATGGCGCACCATGTATCTGGTGCGCCACTGCTATATAGCAGTGGCGCACCAGATATAGGTACGCCATTATTGACATATTACTAATGGCACACCTGGTGTGTGGTGCACCATTACTAGTTTTGAAAAAACTAATTTGTTAGCAGTGGTGCACCAGGGGATAGTGCGCCATTACTAGTGGACATAGTAATGGCGCACCTGTACAAAGTGCGCCATTACTATGTGTATGACTGGGCCAAACCTTGGTCAAACTTAGTAATGGCGCACCTACACAAAGTGCGCCATTACTAACTTTGACCTAGGTTTGACCAAGTCATACACATAGTAATGGCGCACTTTGGGAAGGTGCGCCATAACTAACCCGAAAATTTCACCAAATGCAAACCCCCCCCGGTGGACAGCCTTTTTAGTTTAAAAAAATAAAATAAAATGATGGAAATGTCAAAAAAAAGAAAATAAGTTTCCCATGTGATATGTGGTCTAGTTGTTGGGAAAATTTACAAATATGAATTTCGAATTTATTTGCAAAATCTCTCTGGAATTTAGTAAAATGGGCATAACTTTTGCATACGAACTCGGATTAAAAAGTTTTTTATATGAAAAATCATCTACTCAAAAAGTTTCAGAATCCCCAAAAACCTAACAGAATAAAAGATACGGGGCTTTTAAGATCTAGAGGGGGGAAATGGAAAAAAAATTCAAACTTAGTAATGGCGCACCATTTGCTAGGTGCGCCACTAGTAACAGAAGAAAATTTTGGTTTTGAATTTTTTTTGGAAAAAATTTCAAAATATGATACGTAATATGACCGAGAAGTTTGAAATATTTTTTCAAAATTTCATCACACTCATGAACATGAACAAAGTCATAGACATCAACAAGGTTTAATAGGATTGATATGATAGATATATCAACAAGTGCCTGTTAACTGAGCTGGTGTTGGAGTTGGATAGAACTGGGAAGTTAAGCGTGCTCGGGCTAGAGTAGTGTGAGGATGGGTGACCTTTCGGGAAGTTTGACCACGGAGTGCGATTTGAATTGAGATTAAGCATATTGACCCGAGATTAAGCCATAGTGACCCGAGATTAAGAAAAAAACTTGAAAAAAATTTCTTTTTTTTTAAATTGTTAGTAATGCCGCACTTCCATGTGGTGCGCCATTACTACGCCACTAACAGGCCTTTTCTAGTAGTGCTTCACAAAGCTTCTAGCCGAACTTAAAACTTTGGAAATTTGCTAAGGAAGATTTACTAGGTAAATGGAGCTAAATTTTGTCATGTGTCAATTATTTGGATAGGAAAGAGTGCCCAAAATTTTTGAGGGCAATCAAGAAAATATAAATAGCACTTCCTTCACCAAGTGATGTTCTGAATAGAATAGGAAAATGAATATTTTTGAACTAGGCAAGGAAGGTTTTTGACATATTTGAGGAAGATATGATCCAAATAATTTATGAGAACTTTTTGGAATTTTGGGAATGACGGAAATGTAGGCTGCTTCACAACCTAGGGCAAAAATTGACCATGACACATAGGCAAAAATTGACAATGGACATGACACATAGGCAAAACTGATGAGGTGGCGCCTGGTCATAGGCACCACAATTTACAAGGCTATGCCGATCTATATTAGTATTGATCAGCTAGAAATAAGGCAGCGGACCAGTGATGTCTGCTTTGCGACCATTTTGTGAAAGAAAATTATGACCTTCCTGACCAAAATGGTCGTTATGGTCTCAAATGGTCGTAGATTTACAACCATTTCTTCCAGGGTCACTAACAGAAGGTTGCAAGTTGACATATTTCTTATAGTGATACAGCAAAAAGGTTTTACACTTTTGTTCATTAGCCAATTATAGCTAATCCATTATTGAGGTTCGGAAAAGCTGTCGCACCATGTCGATCAAAATGTTTGCATGGTTGGTTATTATGGACAGAGTTAACACCAAAGATATGATCCAGCGCACACGTTGGAGAATTGAGGATGGCCCTTAATGTGTGTCATGCCCAATTGCAGCTTTGGAAGACAGGAATCGTCTCTTCTTCCAATGCAATTTTAGTGTGAGGATATGCAATCATCTGCAAATTCTTTGGCCAAATAGTCAGGACATGGTTGAGATTGCTTTCGCGGCCAGGAGGGAGTTCAATAAACCTTGCTTTGCAGAGGTAGTGTTCCTGGCTTGGTGGCATATTTGGAAGATGACAATTGACAAAGTTTTTAGTCATATTAGACCATCCTTTCCATATTGGAGGAATTAGTTTGTACATGATATCAAACTGCTCACACACATGATTAAAAGCAAATACAAGGATGCTTTATTAAGATGGATTGATTTTCTTCCACCCTAGGCCATAGAGGTACTTTTGTTCTTTTTTTGTTTCTTTTCTTTTTGTTTCATCGTCTTGAGGAACTTGTACATTTGTATTATACTTGCTCTTTTTCAATAATAAAATGTTGTGGGGTGCAAACCGTGCAGTTTCCATGGTCAAATTATTTTTGTTCTATTCTAGCATTCACACTTCAAAAATTATTCTTCCTATCATCTACCTACTCGACGACGAGAAGGGATTAAGCTTGGGGATGCCAATACATCTCCAAAGTATCTACAATTTTTGGAGTATTCATGTTATATTTAGATAATTTATACTTTTGGCACGATTTTATATCATATTTATCTGGACAACTCATTAATCGAGTGCTAGGGCCCAATTCCTGTTTTCTAGTGTTTTGGCTTTTTAGGTATAAAAATACCGAAGCCGGATAAATCTGAAAACAAATCTGGAATTATTTTACACTAAAAGGCTCCACTAGCCAGAAGATGGAGGTCAGGGAGGCCATGAGGGCTCCACATGGCGCCTCAATGCCACCCCTATCTCGTGGGCCCACTGCATGGGGGTTGTGCAGGTCTGTTACTGGTCACCTTCGGCCAAAAGAAAGCTACTAAAATAATAAAAATATCTACCCAATCAGAGTTACTGGTATCCAGTTATATTAAGAAATGGTGATCTATGTTAGAAAAGTACCGAAAACAGGAGTCAAAAAACTAAGATCTAATCTAGGGGAGAGCTCCCTCTCCCTCCGGAGGCCAAGGAATAAGGAAAAGGAGGGCCACCATGTCGGGGTTATGATCCCGACAATGAGTACTAGGGGTACGAATAAGGGGCACACACTATCTATGATGCAGGTGTAACACTCGGTGTTTAACGGGTTCAGGCCCCTCACTCGGTGGAGGTAAAAAGTCCTAAGTCTCATGCCCTGAGGCTTGCTTTGAATTGATGGATATGGTTACAGAGATTGAATGTGCCCGGCTATGGAGAGGTGTTGTGGGAAACCACGGCCACCTATGGGACCAAGAGCCCCTTTCTAGTTCGGCGGGGGGATGGCACATTGCACAAAGAGCGAAGGAGCGTGGAACAGCACGACAGAGATCACGCGGGCAGTTTTTACCCAGGTTTGGGCCACCGTAAGGCGTAAAACCCTACTCCTGCTTTGGTGGATTGATGGTGGAAAAGATGATGGCGAGCGCAACATGTTTGCCCGACAGGGTTTCCTCGGCGCGAGAATGGCTACGCGCGTATGAATGTGTGAGGGTTCGAGTCAGCCAACCAACTAACCAACCCCTTCTATGGTCACCATGGGCCTCCTTTTATAGACTAAGGGGTCACCACAGTGGCAAATAAGTCATTACGCACTGATTAGAAAGCAAACTATGCTATCATACCTAACTCTGCAGGCTGAAAGGGTGCATTAAATGCGCCGCTCAACGTCACATCACACCTCGCCTAGCAGGCCCTACCGGGCTGTTTTGCCAGCTTTGCGCCTACTTGCTTGACATGTCCCAGGACGGGTGTCATATGGAGGTGTTTGTTGTAGGAAGTGGCTGCCATGTGGCAAATAGCAGTCACTTAGTCTCTTTGCGGCTTAACACCGCACTGATTGACGAGTTGGGTTGGTTGTGAGGTGGAGCGGTGGCGTGGCTTGCCTCCGCTAGCCCCGGCAGGCCTGCCGGGGCGATCTGGAAGCTTGCTTCCGTGGCAAACCCAACCTTGCAGGCTCGCTTGCCCGGCAAGGGAGGTTCCTTCCTTAGTGATATCTTGCTTCTCTGGCTAATCTTGGTCCTTTGAAGAACTGATCCCTTGTGCTTCAGTCTGACCTTGGTGTTGTGATCTTGTTCTTGTGCCTGTGCACACTCTAGGCAACGGACTCAGGGTTTGTTGCACCGACAGAAGCCCCCGGGCCTGGCCCGAACGCCCTGCCGGGTGTCGTCGGGGTAGGCCCTAACCAGTGCACAGGCAGGGGCGTAGAAGCGGCTTGCTATATTATATTCTGTTTTGGACATTATTGGGCTTTCTTATACACTTTAATATTATTTTTGGGACTAACCTATTAACCGGAGGCCCAGCCAGAATTGCTGTTTTTTGCCTATTTCAGAGTTTCAGAGGAAAAGAATATCAAACGGAGTCCAAACGGACTGAAACCTTCGGGAACGTGATTTTCGGAACGAACGTGATCCAGAGGACTTGGACCCTACGTCAAGACTTCAACCAGGAGGCCACGAGGTAGGGGGCGCGCCTACCCCCCCCCAGGCGCGCCCTCCACCCTCATGGGCCCCCTGTTGCTCCACCGACGTACTCCTTCCTCCTATATATACCTACGTACCCCCATACTACTACATACGGAGCCAAAAACCTAATTCCACCGCCGCAACATTCTGTACCCGTGAGATCCCATCTTGGGGCCTGTTCCGGAGCTCCGCCGGAGGGGGCATCGATCACGGAGGGCTTCTACATCAACACCATAGCCTCTCCGATGATGTGTGAGTAGTTTACCTCAGACCTTAGGGTCCATAGTTATTAGCTAGATGGCTTCTTCTCTCTTTTTGGATCTCAATACAATGTTCTCCCCCTCTTTCGTGGAGATCTATTCGATGTAAACTTCTTTTGCGGTGTGTTTGTAGAGGCCGATGAATTGTGGGTTTATGATCAAGTTTATCTATGAACAATATTTGAATCTTCTGAATTCTTTTATGTATGATTGGTTATCTTTGCAAGTCTCTTAGAATTATCAGTTTGGTTTGGCCTACTAGATTGATCTTTCTTGCAATGGGAGAAGTGCTTTGCTTTGGGTTCAATCTTGCGGTGTCCTTTCCCAGTGACAGTAGGGGCAGCAAGGCACGTATTGTATTGTTGCCATCGAGGATAACAAGATGGGGTTTATATCATATTGCGTAAATTTATCCCTCTACATCATGTCATCTTGCTTAAAGCGTTACTTTGTTCTTATGAACTCAATACTCTAGATGCTTGCTGGATAGCGGTCGATGTGTGGAGTAATAGTAGTAGATCCAGGCAGGACTCGGTCTACTTGTCTCGGACGTGATTCCTATATACATGATCATACCTAGATATTCTCATAACTATGCTCAATTATGTCAATTGCTCAACAGTAATTTGTTCACCCACCGTAATACTTATGCTCTTGAGAGAAGCCACTAGAGAAACCTATGGCCCCCGGGTCTATTTTCCATCATATTAATCTTCCAACACTTAGCAATTTCCGTTTCCTTTTATTTTTCTGTCTATTTTACTTTGCATCTTTATCATAAAAATACCAAAAATATTATCTTATCATATCTATCAGATCTCACTCTCGTAAGTGACCGTGTAGGGATTGGCAACCCCTTGTCGCGTTGGTTGCGAGGATTTATTTGTTTGTGTAGGTGCGAGGGACTCGTGCGTGGCCTCCTACTGGATTGATACCTTGGTTCTCAAAACTGAGGGAAATACTTACGCTACTTTGCTGCATCACCCTTTCCTCTTCAAGGGAAAACCAACGCAGTGCTCAAGAGGTAGCAAGAAGGATTTCTGGCACCGTTGCCGGGGAGGCTTACGCAAGGTCAAGTTAATATTTGGACTCCCGACAATGAGCCATTTCTGGCGCCGTTACCGGGGAGTCTACGCAAAAGTCAACATACTAAGTACCCATCACAAACCCTTATCTCCCGCATTACATTATTTGCCATTTGCCTCTCGTTTTCCTCTCCCCCACTTCACCCTTGCCATTTTATTCGCCCTCTCTTTTTCGTTCGCTTGCTTTGTCATTATGGTTAGTCCTCTATCTTCTCTGTTGTCTCCCGAGAATGAAGTTCTATGTTTTAAGGAAAGGGAGGGAGAAAATCTAAAAGACGCTTGGTATAGAATTTGCAATGCTCAAAATAGATCTACCAGGAAGCAATCTACTTCCGTTCTTCTCCGCAATTTTTATGTAGGCGCTACTCCTTGGTACAGATATATCCTTGATACGATTACCGGAGGGAATTTCTTGGGTAGCCATACTTTTGATTCTTATAATGCTATGATAGATTTGTTTGGCTCACTACCTCTTTTGATTAATGGAACTATGTTAACTTTGGAGCATGTAATGCAAAGACTTGAAATTATTGAAAATAAAGTTGCTACTGTAGAGTTAATTGAAAATTTGGATAAAAATATCCACAACCAAATTACCCAATATGGATCTAAGGTAGGAGTCACTTTGAAAAATATTAAGGAGAAGGAACCCATAGTTAATGAAAGAATAAATCAGGATTCCACTAGAATCGATAAACTAGAGGGTATCATTACCAACTTGCGAACCGCTTTTTCTTCCGTAAAGAATACTCCAAGTCCTCCAACTAAAATTTCCAAGCTTATGTATGTTCCTAAAAATAAGGGTGAATCCTCTAGTAAGGAAACTGCGGATCTCAAATCTATCAGTATTCATCCCAATCTTTTTGCTATCATTAAGGAACCATTTGATACAAATGAATTTTGCGGATATGTCCCTAGAAGTTCGATAATTAATAAAAAGAAAGAAACTCCTAAAGGTGATAGATGTCTCATTGAAGAATTGCCTACCAAAGATGACAATACCAAGATCTATCCTTGCTTTTATGCGTAGCAAGGGGCGTTAAACGATAGCGTTTGATGGGAGGCAACCCAATTTTATTTTTAGTTTTTTTTGCTTTTTGCTTCTATTTAAGAATAAATATTTGATCTAGCCTCTGGTTAGATGTGTTTTTATGTTTTAATTAGTGTTTGTGCCAAGTTTAACCTATAGGACCTTCTTGGATGATAGTTATTTGATCTTGCTGTAAATTCCAGAAACTTTCTGTTCACAAAAATAATTTTTAAAAATCACCAGAACATGATAAAATATTGATTCCAATTGATGCTGATAAATAAACAAATTTTCTAGGTCTTCCTATTTTGGCTGAAGTTTTGGAGTTCCAGAAGTTTGCGTTAGTTACAGATTACTACAGACTGTTCTGTTTTTGACAGATTTTGTTTTTCATGTGTTGTTTGCCTATTTTGATGAATCTATGGCTAGTAAAATGGTTTATAAACCATAGAGAAGTTGGAATACAGTAGGTTTAACACCAATATAAATAAAGAATGAGTTCATTACAGTACCTTGAAGTGGTCTTTTGTTTTCTTTCGCTAACGGAGCTCACGAGATTTTCTGTTAAGTTTTGTGTTGTGAAGTTTTCAAGTTTTGGGTGAAAGATTTGATGGATTATGGAACAAGGAGTGGCAAGAGCCTAAGCTTGGGGATGCCCATGGCACCCCAAGATAATCTAAGGACACCTAAAAGCCAAATCTTGGGGATGCCCCGGAAGGCATCCCCTCTTTCGTCTACTTCCATCGGTAACTTTACTTGGAGCTATATTTTTATTCACCACATGATATGTGTTTTGCTTGGAGCGTCTTGTATTATTTGAGTCTTTATTTTTTTAGTCTACCACAATCATCCTTACTGTACACACCTTTTGAGAGAGTCACACTTGATTCGAATTTATTAGAATACTCTATGTGCTTCACTTATATTTTTTGAGCTATATAGTTTTGCTCTAGTGCTTCACTTATATCTTTTAGAGCACGGTGGTGGATTTGTTTTATAGAAACTATTGATCTCTCATGCTTCACTTATATTATTTTGAGATTCTTAAAATATCATGGCAATTTGCTTTAATTAATATCATGAGAAATTTGATGCTTGATAATTGTTTTGAGATATAAAGGTGGTAATATCATAGTTGTGCTAGTTGAGTAATTGTGGAATTGAAAAATACATGTGTTGGAGTTTGTGATTCCCATTGCATGCACGTATGGTGAACCGTTATGTAACGAAGTCGGAGCATGAAGTATTTGTTGATTGTCTTCCTTTGTGTGGCGGTCGGGATCGCGCGATGGTTAACTCCTACCAACCCTTCCCCTAGGAGCATGCGTAGTAGTACTTTTCTTCGAGGGCTAATAAATTTTTGCAATAAGTATATGAGTTATTTATGACTAATGTGAGTCCATGGATTATACGCACACTTACCTTTCCGCAATTTTCTAGCCTCTTCGGTACCGCGCATTGCCCTTTCTCACCTTGAGAGTTGGTGCAAACTTCGCCGGTCCATCCAAACCCCGTGATATGATATGCTCTATCACACATAAACCTCCTTATATCTTCCTCAAAACAGCCACCATACCTACCTATCATGGCATTTCCATAGCCATTCCAAGATATATTTCCATGCAACTTTCCACCATTCCATTTATCATGACATGCTCCATTATTGTCATATTGCTTTGCATGATCATGTAGTTGACATTGTATTTGTGGCAAAGCCACCGTACATAATTCTTTCATACATGTCGCTCTTGATTCATTGCATATCCCGGTACACCACCGGAGGCATTCATATAGAGTCATATTTTGTTCTAAGTATTGAGTTGTAATTCATGAGTTGTAAGTAAATAAAAGTGTGATGATCATCATTATTAGAGCATTGTCCTAAGTGAGGAAAGGATGATGGAGACTATGATTCCCCCACAAGTCGGGATGAGACTCCGGACTAGTGCATTCTTTTTTTGAGATTTCATACACTTATAGCTCTAGTGCATCCGTTGCATGGAAATCCCTACTCCTCGCATTAATATCAATTGATGGGCATCTCCATAGCCTGTTGATTAGCCTCGTTGATGTGAGACTTTCTCCTTTTTTGTGTTCCCACATAACCCCTACCATTATACCTTATTCCACCATAGTGCTATATCCATGGCTTGCGCTCATGTATTGCGTAAGAGTTCAAAAGGCTGAAGCGCGTTAAAAGTATGAACCAAATGCTTGGCCAAAACCGGGGTCGTACATGATATGAATATTTTGTGTGGGGAAGATGGAGCATAGCCAGACTATATGATTTTGTAGGGATAACTCGCTTTGGCTATGTTATTATGATAAGACATAATTGCTTAGTTAGTATGCTTGAAGTATTATTGTTTTTATGTCAACATTAAACTTTTATCTTGAATCATAGCAAATCTGAACATTCATGCCACAATAAGAAGAATTATATTGAAATTATGCCAAGTAGCATTCCACATCAAAAATTCTGTTCCTATCATTTACCTACTCGAGGATGAGCAGGAATTAAGCTTGGGGATGCTTGATACGTCTCCAACGTATCTATAATTTTTTATTGTTCCATGCTATAGTATATTCTGTTTTAGACATTATTGGGCTTTATTATACACTTTTATATTATTTTGGGGACTAACCTATTAACCGGAGGCCCAGCCCAGAATTGCTGTTTTTTGCCTATTTCAGAGTTTCGCAGAAAAAATATATCAAACGGAGTCCAAACGGAATGAAACCTTCGGGGACGTGATTTTCGGAACGAACGTGATCCAGAGGACTTGGACCCTATGTCAAGACTTCAACCAGGAGGCCACGAGGTAGGGGGGCGCGCCTACCCCCCAGGCGCGCCCTCCACCCTCGTGGGGCCCCTGTTGCTCCACCGACGTACTCCTTCCTCCAATATATACCTATGTACCCCCAAACAACCAGATACGGAGCCCAAAACCTAATTCCACTGCCGCAACCTTCTGTACCCGTGAGATCCCATCTTGGGGCCTGTTCCGGAGCTCCGCCGGAGGGGGCATCGATCACGGAGGGCTTCTACATCAACACCATAGCCTCTCCGATGATGTGTGAGTATTTTACCTCAGACCTTCGGGTCCATAGTTATTAGCTAGATGGCTTCTTCTCTCTTTTTGGATCTCAATACAATGTTCTTACCCTCTTTCATGGAGATCTATTCGATGTAATCTTCTTTTGCGGTGTGTTTGTTGAGACCGAGGAATTGCGGGTTTATGATCAAGTTTATCTATGAACAATATTTGAATCTTCTGAATTCTTTTATGTATGATTGGTTATCTTTGCAAGTCTCTTCGAATTATCAGTTTGGTTTGGCCTACTAGATTGATCTTTCTTGCAACGAGAGAAGTGCTTAGCTTTGGGATCAATCTTGCGGTGTCCTTTCCCAGTGACAGTAGGGTCAGCAAAGCACGTATTGTATTGTTGCCATCGAGGATAACAAGATGGTGTTTATATCATATTGCATGAATTTATCCCTCTACATCATGTCATCTTGCTTAAAGTGTTACTCTGTTCTTATGAACTTAATACTCTAGATGCATGCTGGATAGCGGTCGATGTGTGGAGTAATAGTAGTAGATCCAGGCAGGACTCGGTCTAGTCTCGGACGTGATGCCTATATACATGATCATACCTAGATATTCTCATAACTATGCTCAATTCTATCAATTGCTCAACAGTAATTTGTTCACCCACTGTAATACTTATGCTCTTGAGAGAAGCCACTAGTGAAACCTATGGCCCCCGGGTCTCTTTTCCATCATATTAATCTTCCAACACTTAGCTATTTCCGTTGCCTTTTATTTTGCTGTCTATTTTCCTTTGCATCTTTATCATAAAAATACAAAAAATATTATCTTATCATATCTATCAGATCTCACTGTCGTAAGTGACCGTGTAGGGATTGACAACCCCTTATCGCGTTGGTTGCAAGGATTTATTTGTTTGTGTAGGTGCGGGGGATTCGTGCCTGGCCTCCAACTGGATTGATACCTTGGTTCTCAAAACTGAAGGAAATACTTACGCTACTTTGCTGCATCACCCTTTCCTCTTCAAGGGAAAACCAACGCAGTGCTCAAGAGGTAGCACTGGCCCCTTAAGATATTCTTTGCTTCTTCATTAACTTGAGTCCGGGCCAGTTTCCGGTTTTCTTGCGCGTCGCGTAAAGCCAATTGTGGTGGGGCCATTCTTGTAATGGCCCTTGAATGACTTTAACGCACGGGGGAGTAACTGCCAATTCACTCTTCCCACAACGCCCTTATCCTTAGCCACATATGTTGCATGCATCACGCGGGGTAGGTAACGGAGGCACGTGGTGCGGGAGAGCATCAAGGAAGGGGCCCGATCTTCTTGAATTGGTGGAGGAGGGCAGCGGTTACCCATTGAGGGATCGGCTCTCTTCCCCGACCCGCCTATAAAAGGAGGGGCGGGGGAGGAGCGGAGGCCTTCATCCTTGCATCCCTTCTCCTCCATCCTCAGCTTTCTGCCGGTTATGCTGAAAGGAAGAACCTGGGGCCGGGCCCCAGGCAGTAGCTTGAGGTTGGCGATACTGAATGCTCGTGCTGATGCTTGGGGAGTGAGTCTGGCCCAAGCCTGGAGAAGACGCGGCAGACGAATCGTCCGTGGTGTGGGAGGTATCAAGCTTTCCCATAGCGGCGAAATGCTTGTCTCATCTGCCTCGGTCGGTTCTCCGTCAGGTAAAGCGACATCTTGCCTTGAACTGCTGCCACTCGTTGGTCTCGCGACCAGGTTCTTGGAGCCTTCGATGCCCGTCCAGGATGCAGGGATAGGGATCGTTGGTAATCCCAGCACTGCCCCTTCCGGTGGATCTGGGCTGATGTTGAAGGGAGGGGTGCCTTCCTGCCCGCCAAGGTGGGGAGCGGCGTGTACCGAGCCCCTGGCCGTCTTGGCCCTCGGCTGCTTCTCCGGGGAAGGCCCCGGGCCGAGAGGTCGGTGCTTCCCCGGAGCGGTGTTGATGAAGATGAAGCTAGGGAAGACGAAGAAGGCGGGAGGCAGGTCGATGTACGATAGCACCGACACATTCGCCTCATACTGGGACCTATTGCCTTGTCTTTCCGTCTTTACCCTCCCTTCCCCGGCACTGGCATCACCGGCTTCTCGATCACCGGGGAAGGGGTCGCCCTCCTGGTGCCTTTGCCTCCTCCAGCAGTCTACCAGCTAAGCTCCGATGGCCTTCCCTGCTTGTGCTTGTGCTGGGGCTTCTGACTGGTCCCGGAGGTGGTGACCAGGGCACCACCGAGCTGCTCCTTCCGCCATCCTTCTTCGCAGCCTCGCCACTCCCGATCTTGTCAGGCTGCATCTGGCAGGCCATGACGGGACCGGGATGGGCTCCTGCTTGGGCGCTGCTCCTGTTCCTTTCTCTTCCCACCGCACTACCTGGGATAAGAGGAATAGGGAGAGGAGTTTATGGGACACTTATCTTTTTTTCAATCTTAAATCTGTAGGCACTTGCCAAATTTTAGTTCAAATAATGTAATCTCTTGAGTCCATGTCTGTGTCATGTAAGGTATGTACTTGTTTGATTAGCATATTAATGAAAACGATGAACCTTGTCGGCGCCTCATGCATGTATATGTCCATGCAGAGGTGGAATGCCTCTATATTTTTAAATAAACGAGTTTCCCCCGGCAGGCTATCCTGCTGGTACCCTCTATTTTATTGCCGGGGAGTTAAGCCTACAGGGCACAAATCGTGAAGAGGGACCAGCCACCCCCCCCCCCCCCCCAATATTTTTTCATCAAAGGCCACTGCGACCATCCTGATCGAAGAAACATTCGAGTCAAAGGATGGGAGCACCTATGTTTCAAAAACCGGCGAGGTTCTCTTATGCACAAGTCTTTCCTTACAGAACAGGTATGGACAAGAGATATAACTTATCTGTTTGGCTTGCTGGAGATCGCAGTGTTGGTTAGTCTTTCCAGCTTCCCTTGAAGGACAAGTTTTCGGCAGGAACCTGCAGTTTTATGCAGATGGAAATTGTAGCGCCCAAGATGCAATTGTATCCCAATCACGTGATGAATTCATGATTGGGGCACAATCGCATTTCGAGCGCATAGCAAGATGGATATCATTAAAACATACCATGTACTGAATAGATGAGAATACAAGATAAAGGCTTACACTCGCCACGATCTACAACATGAATACAACAATTCATCAATACATGGCAATCATCATTCAGAAGAGCAGGATTCGAGTACGGATGAAAACAAACGAAAAAAGAACGACATCCACCCTGCTAGTCCCAGGCTCCCGGCCCGGAACCTAATCCATTGATCGAAGAAGAAGAAGAACTCCAAAAGCAATCAAGCATCACTCTCACGTCAGATCATCGCATTACCTGTACCTACAACTGTTGTTGTAGTAATCTGTGAGCCATGAGGACTCAGCAATCCCATTACCATGGGTATCAAGACTAGCAAAGCTTAATGGGTATGGAATGCATAAGTGGTGAGGTTGCAGCAAGCACTAAGCATTGTATGGTGGCTAACTTACGAGTACAAGAATAAGATGAGAAACTACGCAACGGTCGCAAACTAGTAATGATCAAGAAGTGATCCTGACCTACTTACGTTCAAACATAACCCAACTGTGTTCTCTTCTCGAACTCACCCGAAAAGAGACAGGCGCGGTTACGCATGTGGTTGGTGTATTTTATTTTGGATCTGGTGTCAAGTTTTGTACAACTGGATATTAAAAACTCCCATCTGCCACATAATCGCGGACACGACTCTCGAAAGTTTAAACCCTACAGGGGTGTCCCAACTTAGCGCATGACAAGCTCATGATCCGCGGAGACAATCCTCCATCGTGGGACATCCAATCAAACTCGGGATCCCGGTGCACAAGACATTTCGACAATGGTAAAACAAAACCAGCAAGACCTCCCAGCGTGCTGACACCCTGATAGTAGCCGCGCGTATCTCGTCTTAGGCCACGGCCGGATGAACACTACATACAGCAACCGAAAACCCCGGGTGAAGGGGTGGGACCACAAGTGGCTCTGTTTTGGACCAACACTCATGAGGAGCATTGGCCCGGGGGTTGATTAAGAGACCTCGGGGGGCAGTAGGTCCCTATGCATGTTTTTGGTTGTTATTAGGCAAATGGTAAAACCAATGTTGGGCCTTGTTGGAAGAGTTTTATTCAAAGCAAACTGTCAAGAGGGGCCCATAAACCCTCACCGTGTTAGGAACGCAAAATCAACGAACATAACACCGGTATGGCGGAAACTAAGGCGGCAAGAGTGAAACAAAACACCAGGCAAAAGGCTGAGCCTTCCACCCTGTACCAAGTATATAGATGCATTAATTAAATAAGAGATATTGTGATATCCCATGATATCCAAGATATCCATGTCCCAACATGGAACAACCTGCAACTGCATCTGCAACTAGCAATGCTATAAGTGGGGCTGAGCAAAGCGGTAACATAGCCAAACAACGGTTTGCTGGGATGGTGGAAAAGGTTAGAGGCTAACATCGTGATTTGGGAGGCTTTATAAACAAGTGGTGGGTAGCACGACATAGCAATAGCATCGAGACAACTAGCATAGCAAAGATAGTAGTGAGATCCAAGGTGACGGTCATATTGCATGAAATGCCGGTAGGAAGAAGACCGAATCCATGAAGTAGATGAACCAATGTAGTCGAACGAATCCTCACAATCGCAACGTGACCGAAACTATCGAGGAGAAGCACAACCGAAAAGAAGCAAACAACACAGTAAACTAACAAGCATAAACATGGCATGATGCGCAACCAAGTATGATACGTGTTCGATTTAATGAGGCATGGGATGGCAAAGTGCAACAACCAATACTACAAATTAAGTGGAGCTCAATATGCAACGAGTTGCATATTGACGAAACACCACATTTATTTATTTAGTTCACTCCCGTTTATGTACCCAACAATATTAAATGTTGTTAAAAATGGCAAGAGGTGGAGTATAAGTAAACTAACTATTTAGGCAAGTTTAAATGAGGTCGGATACACAAAACAAATTTTGGAAAATCCCCATATGCATATTATGAATTTGGTACTGTTCTGCCCTAAAACCATATTTTGTTTTTGTTAAACAGGAAAATAAAGTGCAACATGTTAATCTATGCATTTTTCTACCCCATTTACATATAAAGTTTATTTAAATCGGAGCTACGGTTATTTACTTATGAAATAAAGCATTTTAACATGTCATTATGCAAACTAAATGCAAACATCATTTTAAACATTTTCAACATGGATGGAAGTTACATATTATGAAACTAGATGAAATTCTAAGCATTTTACATATATCAATTATTTACCTATGATGCACGGTTCTGGATTTATTAACTGCATGAACAATGAGGGTCTTTCTGTAAAACTGCAGTCTCTGGATAATTAGCAAATTCGTAGAACAGGGAAATACATGACACGGGCCGAATCTGGTGCATGTTGGGCCAATAGAGAGGAGGGGCTGGGCGGATGCTCACATTGGGCCAACAGGCCGGCTGGACGCTGTAGAGGTGCTGGGCCTTGGCGTGCTGGACGCGACCTAGGCGTGGGTCAACGCGCGGCGGCAGCGTGCGCTCGTTCTCAGCTCAAACGAGGACGAGGCAGAAGGCAGGGGCCGATGCAGAGGAAGCAGAGGCGCGGCTTTAGCTTGGTGGCAGCGGCAGGTCCAGGAGGGGTCGTCGGGGCTCCGGTGACGCAGGAGAGGCGAGGGAGGCCAATGTTGGGCGGATCCGGGTGAGGAAGGCCTTGGACGGGCGCGGAGCAACGGATCCGGGCGACGGGGCGGTGGTGAAACTCCAAGGCCATGGCGGCCTCCTTTGGTTCCCTGTCCAAAACTAGACAGAGAAAGACAGAGTTGAGAACGGGGAAGGGAAAGAAGGCAGAGAGAGAAAGGGGAGCGTGAGGGTCCTGCTGGTGCTCCGACAGTGGTGCGCCGGCGACGGTCGGATTGAGGCTCGGGGCTGTGCTGCTGCTCTTGCACGGACGCAGGCAAGGCAGGGAGACGGCGAGGCGTCCGTGCTCAGGCATGAGCAGAGGCACATGGGAGGCGGCGAAGGGCACGGGACTCAGGGCTCCGAGGGTGCTGTGCTCCGGTGAGGTGTTCGGCAGGGTCCGGCGGAGTCGGGTGCGGCAGGTTCGAGGGAGGCAGGGGAGCAGGGGATCGAGGGGATCCTCCCCTCGAGCTACTATGGGCGCGGAGGATGAGTGGATGCGCGCACGGGAGGTACGCCATGGGTCTTGGTGCGTGCTCGAGCTCGAGCAGCGAGCTCCTCTTGCTCGGACGCGGGCGTTGCGAGGACAAAAGACGGCGAGGTGGCGGCTCGGGGTAGAGGAGGTGTTTAGCATGGCCGCAGAGACGGGGGCGGCTTGGTGGAGCTGGTTGCCGGCGGCGGCGGCGCGAGGGGAAGAGGTCGAGCGCTACTGCTTGGGGCCTCGAGCAGCTACACGATCCCGAGGTAGGCCTCGGGCGCCTGGGGAAGAAGCAGAGGAGCTCGAGATCGAGGCTCCTGCTCGATCTGAAGCTGGGCACGAGGATGGATCGAGAGGAGGAGGTGGGTGGATGCTGGTTGGATTGATGGACGGAGAGTAGTGCCTGGGCGCGGAAGGAGATGAGCAGGTGGGTGGATCGGGAGGGATCGAAGATGCAGCTGGCGGCGGCGCGAGACGGGAAGGATGGGACAGCTCTCCTAAAAATTAGGGTTGAACTCATTTGAACTAGTGCGTTTATATATGGGGAGGGGAAATGAATTTGGTTAGATACACGCCCTCCGATCGTAATCAGGCGGTCGAGAAAAATAGGCTAGCTGAATCATAAGGAACCAAAAATATTTTAGGGATGTTTGGAGATGGTCCGGACCCATCGGTAACGACTGCCCGGGTCGGGTTCAGAGAAGTTTTCGGACGCGCGGGAGGGGTCGATGCACTGTGCAGAGAGACTCCGGTTTAGGCAACTACGAATAGATGCAAGTTTTATGAAAACGATGGGAGCGGACTACTGATGCATTGCAAATGATGACATGATGAATGCAACATACATATAATTAACACAGTTGACACGCAAAACATGGAAGGCATCTGGAGTGTCGGTCTCGGGTCGTCACAACTCTCCTCCACTTACAAGAGATCTCGCACCGAGATCTAGGGATGGGACCGGAGAGAAGCGGAAGAGCAAGAGGTAAAACAAAGTTGCTTCTTTGACAAATGAGCGAAACCAGGAACCTTGAGAGGTTGAAACTTGAAGAAATGACATGATGGAGATAATGAAATTGGAAACACTCTGTTAGACAAGAGGAACAAGGAATAAAACAAGAACAAAGAGGCTGAAGGGACAAGATAGGCTTTGAAACCCTACTGGTTAAATCAATATGGACAAATAATAAGAATGAAAGAATTCGAACAGCACTCCAGTTGAAAAGAGAGGCAAGACTTAATAAGATGGAAATAACTTGAATAGAGGACACAACACTCCCGTTGAATGGAAAAGCAAGGAAAAGAACATGATCTTGAGAAAACGAGATGATTGGTCGAAGAGAGCAACATCACAATGCCTCTGGAACGAACGAATAGAAGCTAGATCGTCGGTATAAGAGAACGGAGAAGGAAATGTCAACTTCTACCACAATTGAGTTTGGAAAGCATCTGTAGAAAGAAGGATTGAATGGAGTTGTTGGAAAATCAACAACGAAAAGCACAAGCTTGTTGTGGCTTATGGAAAATATCTCAAAATTATGAGGTGACAACCGGCCACTAACGGAAACAGTTAATTGGATCTAGATCAACAAGGAGATGAAAACTCCTTTTACCGAGAGAATAGGAGGAAACTTGGATTATCGATAGGCACCACAATTAGCAACATTCCATAGGTAAGACTTTAGGTGAAATATAACCCAAGATAACTCCAATGAAGAGATTGATGGGTTGCAAAGGATCTCCTGAACAAAGAGAAAATGATGGGTTTAAATATCTCCTTCTTAACAACTTGTGAACCTTGACACGCGAAGGGAAATTGTCAAGAATGACATAACACCACCTCAAATGATAAGGTAGAAAGAATGCACTTCGAAATACAAGAAGAAGAATATATGAGCTCCTACAAAAAGAATATTGACAGAACACTTCGATAATGAATGCACTCTTTGATGAACCATCATGTAGAGCCTTCATGAAGAACTCCAGTAATAAAAGAATGATAGAAAGAAAGAGAAGTTGAAAGAACAAGGTGAGCCTTGCAATGGTAGATGGAGCTTCGCGATGATATAACAGAGAGAACATGGAACTTTGGAAAGAAAAGAACATCTTAGAACCGAGAAATTGGCATCCTGAACGAACTCCGGAAGAAGGAATTAAATCGTCTTGATGAAATAAGAATAAGAATTATGTCATACTTATCCTTCATCAACTTAAATTGATGACAGGCAATGGATTTGGCATGCCGCTTATTCTTCTTGAAAAGATTGGTATACCGGAAACTTGGAAAAGGTCTTCAATGAACCACCGGTAGGATTTGGGAAGAACGATTGAATTGATATGAAAACGAAGGAAGAAGAATCTTGAAAAAACCACCGTAAGAATTGAAAACAAACAAAGAAAAGGGAACAAATCACTGGGAAGAATTGGAAAAAATGAACGAGGATTCTTGAGGGAATTTAGATACGAGAGCATGAAGAGATCACAAGCTGACTAGAGAATAATTGAACAAAGCACCGGAAGAATATGGAGATGAACGAAGAGGCATGAATTGAGAAGAATTGCGGAAATGAAGTTGAAAGATGAGAATGAAGAAATATTCTAAAATGATGGCCCTTGGATGATCAAGAAACAAAAACAACTCCTAAAATGCTCCGGATGGGTATGAAAAGAATCCTTGGTGATTGAAGCAATTATGAGGCTGGCATGAAGCTAGAACCATGAATCTTCAAGAGAACGGACCAAGATTTAGGAGAAATCGTTCTTCGGTCTTCAAAGCTTAGAATGATGACGAGATACACCACCATGAATTATTGATACACTCCGGAAGAATGGTGAATATTAATGTTGAGCCACAGATGAACAGAATTTGAAAGCGATCTTGGAGAAGGAAATTGACTGATGAGAATTCATTCTTACGTCAAACTTTGAAAAGCATTTGAGAATAACTCCGAAAAAAATTGAAGAGTCAGGTAAGATCCTGGGAAAAGACATGTGGGTTAGGGCCCACTCAAAAGAAAATACTGTTCAACAATTTTACAAGAGAGATTGCACCGGTTGAATTAAATGGCTTGAATGAGATAACAACCTTGGAATAGCTTGAACGGATTAAGAATGGAAATGCGAATCTTCTGAGATATCTTCAACACTCTGAAACAAATGAATACCAAGAAGTGGATGATTAGGAGGTGCACCGGCATGAGAAAGCATTGGACAAATGAAAGGAATATGCTCAACACCGAAGCTTGAATTGACTCCACCGGGGAAGAAAATGATAACGAAGCATGATGAACTTGAAGCTCGTGAGCATCTTCATGATAATCACCGGATAAAGAACATTCAGGTAAAAATGAAGAGACTTCGCGTGAATATAGTGGATACTTGATTAAGAAATATAAGTCCTTAAAGAAAAGGGTGGGATGGCGGGAACACAAAGGCAACTTGGGACGGATGAAACAAACACCGTTGCGAAGAACTGAAAATTGATCTAGCAAAAATTGAAAGGATAGGATCATCTTGAAGAGAAACGCACAGGTTAGAAAATAATTGGCATGACAATCCCGATGATCACGAAGGATTAGCACTCCCATAGAAATATGAGAACACTGAGGGAGTCCTGGATTAAGGGGTCCTCGGACGTCCGGCCTGTGTGACGTGGGCCGGACTGATGGGCCATGAAGATACAAGATAGAAGACTTCCTCCAATCTCCGGACGGGACTCTCCTTTGCATGGATGGCAAGCTTGGCGTTCGGATATGAAGATTCCTTCCTCTGTAAACCGACTCTGTATAACCCTAGGCCCCTCCGGTGTCTATATAAACCGGAGGGTTTAGTCCGGAGGGGCAATCATAATCATACATGCTAGACATCTAGGGTTTAGTCATTACGATCTCGTGGTAGATCAACTGTTGTAATCCTCATATTCATCAAGATCAATCAAGCAGGAAGTAGGGTATTACCTCCATCAAGAGGGCTCGAACCTGGGTAAACATCGTGTCCCCATCTCCTGTTACCATTGACCTTAGACGCACAGTTCGGGACCCCCTACCCGAGATTCGCCGGTTTTGACACCGGCATTGGTGCTTCCATTCAGAGTTCCGCTGTGACGTCAAAGACATGATTGATGGCTCGCCTTGTTATCAAGGATAGTATCACCTCCGGAGGAGCCCTGGCCTCAGGCCAAACCCTCTGGCTGGGCGACTTTACCATGATCGCCCGTTCGGCCGTTAAGCCGACGATGACTTCTCAGGTCATCAAAAATCGCCTCCATCTTGACTCCGATTACTCCAAACGGATGGATCTGGCGGAGTTGTCATCTTTAAACGAACTCCTGGATCGCATTGCCGCCATGGGAGTCGCTATAGACTATGATCAGATTGGGCTTAAACCCGATCAGAGAGAAATCAAATCTCCGCCGATCACCCATCAGATAGCGGTCGTAGAGGAGCAAACCAACAACTCTTCTCCTACGTTGAAGACGGGTTGTGTTTGGATTTCCGAGCTCAAAAATCCGGATACCTACCTGCGAGACAACATTCCCAGTCCCCCGAAACCAGAATCTGGCGTCGAGCCTGGAAAATCATTCAACATCCCGGAGCCCGAACTATTCAGCTCAGAAGTTCTTCCAACTCCGGACTCCAAATTGGTCAGGGATTGGATTTAAAGCCACCCACCCACCACAAGAAATATTCGCCAAGAAATTCCGGCCCTCCGGACATATGCGACCTCATATACGTACGACAGCAGTCTCACGAAACAGTCCATCACTTTCGGGCCAGATTCCTCCTTATCAAAGACAAGATTAAAGATTGCTGCGACGAGGACGCGATTTCGGTATTCTGCAATAATTGCACGGACGAAGGAATCCTCAACGCCATCAACCGCCGTCCCGTATTACACTTCACTGACTTGGCAACCATAGTACAGAAGTACTGCGCAATGGAAAGCGCATGAAAAACTCAGACAACTCGCTGGGAACCACCAGTCTCCACTCAACCCCCCTGGCGAGCAAAAAGGATGCACCGTCACGGGGCACCAGACCACATAGTGAAGAAAACTAAGCCCACTACGAGACGCGGAACCGTTCTGGAGGCATGGCTCGATAGGCCATGCAAAATAAACAGGACACCAGATACCGTTCATACCCACAGCCTTAGAGCATGTCGGCAAGTGGCCAAGAGCGGGGAGGGTATCCTCACCGAAGACACCTTAGAGAAACACCCCCCGGAGGACGACGACCTCAGAGTATTGACGGTCTTCGAGACTTTCGCTTCAAACAATCGGCGCAAGAGGGCACTCCGCGACGTCGCTGAAGTCTGCCAAGTAGCAGCAATAAACCCTTGGAACGACACGGCCATAACTTTCAATGCCAGTGATGAACCAAGACTCCGGTCAGTCCGAGCACCAGCTGCCTTGGTCCTCAATCCAACTGTGGATGGCTTTCTGCTCACTAAAGTCCTCATGGACGGCGGCAGTGGGCTAAACCTCATTTAGGAGGACACACTCAGTAAAATGGAAATAGACAGGAGCCGCATCGAGCAAAGTAATACGACCTTCCGAGGAATTATTCCCAGCCGGGAGGCGTGATGTGCGGGGGAAATTACACTTGACATGGTATTCGGCATGGCGGAGAACTATCGGTCCAAAGAGATAACCTTCCAAGTGACCCCTTTCAACAGTGGATATCACGCCCTGGCGGGGTGAGATGCATTCACATGCTTTCAAGCTATACCTCTTTACGGGTATATGAAGCTCAAGATGCCCGGGCCCAACGGTATTATCACTCTCGCCAGTGATCCGGACATAGCCCTCCGAGCCAAAAACAAAACCGCATCCCTTGCCCTCGAGGCACTGTCCGAGGCCCTCGCGGCCGAAGAGTTAACCGCACTACGCTCCACGGTGGATAAGGACGACGTAATCCTTGACAAGCGGCCCAAATCTACCTCTCTCAAACCAGCAGATGAAATAGTCAAATTTCAAGTCCACCCAACGGACCCCAAGAATACAACTTCCATCGGGGCACAGTTGGACCCAACGGTCAACGCCGCACTACGAGCGTTCCTGCGTGAGAATTGGGACATATTCGCCTGGCACCCTTCTGATATGCCAGGAATCCCACGCAGGTTGGCCGAACACAGCCTCAATATACTGAAAGGATACAGGCCGGTCAAGCAAACACTGCGGCGCTTTTCCAAACCCAAACAACAAGCTATGGGGGAGGAGCTAGCCAAGTTAATCGAGGCCAGATTCATTAGAGAAATAAAACACCCGGACTGGCTAGCAAACCTGGTGACGGTGCCAAAGAAGGACAAATCCTGGCGCCTGTGCGTCGATTTCAAAGATCTTAACAAGGCCTGCCCTAAGGATCCCATCCCCCTCCCCCGCATCGATCAGATTATTGTGCTACTGCAGGACACAACTCACTGTGTTTCCTCGACGCATACTCCGGATACAATCAAATCAAAATGAAGGAGTCCGATCAACCCGTAACCGCATTCATTGCCCCATACGGGCCTTTCTGCTTCAACACTATTCCCTTTGGGCTTAAAAATGCTGGCGCCACCTACCAACGCATGATTCAAACATGCCTGGAGAAACAAATCGGCAAGACAGTTGAAGCATATGTGGATGACGCCGTCATCAAGACTAGGCACGTCGAGTCATTAATAGACGACCTGCATCTCACATTCGACAACCTCCGTACATATGACATCAATCTCAATCCGGAAAAATGCGTTTTCGGCGTTCCCGCTGGAAAACTGTGGGCACTATAAGAAATAAGTCGAATTGTGACCTTATGTTAGTGACCCTAGAAGAATTGCTCATAAATTTATGACCATTTTAGACCATTTGGTCAAAAGCTGTTCGGGGGTTCCAAACCCTAACCCATAACGACCATTCTGGTCAGAAAGGTCGTAATTTCATTAGAGGAAATGGTCGTAAAGTGGGAAGCACTGTCCACTGCCTCACGCCTAGCTGATAACGACCAATATAAAATGGTCACTACACTTGAGTTTGAATGAATTAGGATGATTAGGCAGCCACCTCAGCAACCTCACTTATGTGTCACTGTCTAGGTGTCATTTTTGCTTAAATGTTAATATTCAACAAACAGACGGGGCACACACTGACAGGCAGGACCCATTTGACAGGTGGGGCCAAGCGCTTAATTCGCCCAAAAAAGATGCGCGAGGCGGGACTCGAACCTATGACCTCGCGCTTGCTTCGCTCGCTTGCTACCGCTGGGCTAGAGAGGCACAGTTGCTCATGTATGGGAATTTGTCTAAACATTATATAAAACTACGACTCTCTCATATCATTGACAAGTGTGACCTTCCGACCAGGTGGCATCGAACAGAGCAACAATTAGAAACACTGACAGGCGGGAGCCATTTGATAGGTGGGTGAGCGAGCATTTAATTCCCTAAAAAATGTGCGCTTGCGGGGACTCGAACCCACAACCTGGTGCTGGGTTCGCTCGTTCAGTACCGCTGGGCTAGAGAGGGATTGTTGCTAATGTGTGGGTAGTTTTCTATATAGTATATAAAACCACGGCTCTATCGTATCAGTGACAAGTGGGACCTTCCGACCAGGTGGCGGCGGGTGGCATCGAACAAAGCAACACTAAGCATTTTTCTAGGTCTTCCGACCAGGTGGCGGCGGGCGACGGCGGAAGCTACCAGCAGGGGCCGCTCGGACGAGGGTGGGCGGCGGGCGGAAGCAATCAGCAGGGGGCGGACGAGGGTGGGGCCGGCGGCTGAAGCAACCAGCAGGGGCCTCTCGCCTTTCCCATGACCTCGCCGCAGGTGACCTCGCCTACGGCCTCGCAGCGGAAGCAACCAGCAGGGGCGGAGGCGGGGGCGGGGCCGGCAGCGGAGGTAACCAGCAGGGGGCGGAGGCGAGGCAGGGGCGTGGAGGCGAAGCGACCAGCAGGGGCATGGGCGACCGACGGTGGTGGGGGCGATGGTGAACGGCATCCTCACCCATGCAAGGAGAGGCTCGCCGAGCATGGGGGACTCACCGCCACCGCAAGCACACCTCCCGGTATGCACCCCTCACCTATTCCCCCCTCTCCTCTCTCACTATCTGCACCTCATCACCGAGCATGGATTTCAGTGGGAGATGGATTTCAGTCAGATGTTCTTCAGCATAGATGAATTTTGTTGATGCACTGTTATGAGTTAGGAGATAGCTTGCTTGTTTGGTAGATATTGCATAGATGAATTTTCTTGATGTACTGTTAGGAGTTCTTCAGCTTGTTTGTTAAGAATTCTTCAGGCCTCTTGGGTTAAGATTTGGGGGGAATTTGAGCTAGATGGCCTCAGTTGTTCTTCAATTGTTTGTCTATAGATTTTTAGGATAATAGTAATTGTAATTGATAGAAACAGCATAGTATTTGTTAGGAGCTAGCTAGCTTGGTCTTCCCAGAAAAATGATCCTTCTAAATCTTGGTTTGGTTTAATTTGAATTAGCCTTCTCTGCAACATAAATTCATGATAATTTCAGTGTTGGTTTGATTTATAGTTTGGTTTGTTTCAATGTTGTGGTTAGGCAATTAGCATATAAAATTTTCGGGATTTTTAGCTGCCATTACTGCCATCCATTTTCATTAATTAATCTTGATGCACTTAGATTGATTTGCTAAGTTGCAACAATTTGTTGTCTTTGGCAGATGGACAAAAGCTGGATTAGAAAAGGAGTTAGAAAGTTTTCGAAAGAACATATGAAAGGAGTTGATGATTTCATGGCATTTGTTTGGGCAAATTTTGCCAACGATCCTCACATTCTTTGCCCATGTTGTGAACGCCTCAACCGTCCAAGAATGGCTCAAGGAAGAGTGGAAGATCATCTGCCTCTTAATGGGATGTCCAGCACATATGATAGATGGATATATCATGGAGAACCTTTAGACGGACAACCTCAACATTTTGAAGCTGATACACAGGCCCCTCATATGATGGGTGGTGGTGATGCTGGCATTGATTTCATGGAAAAGGTTTTGCGAGATAATGCTGGTTTGGAGGAAGAGGATGGGCATGAAGATGATAGGATTCCTGACCTATTGAAGGATTTGTATGATGCTGAAGATCGTGCTGATAGACAGAAGTCGTTGTTTGCTGAGGTGTTAGAGGAGGCGAAGCGCGCAGCTCATGAAGGGGGTAAATTTTCAAGATTTACCTTCACCGTGAAGTTACTCCACATCAAGTCTTTCTACCGGATTAGCAATGCTGCATTCAACACAATACTCCGCCTTTTGAGCTTGCAATTCCCTAATAGTTGTGTTCCCAGATCTTATGATGAAGCATTGAGCATAATCCGCAGGCTGGGGTTAGGTTATGTGTCAATACATGTGTGCCCAAATAACTGTGTCTTGTTTCGGAAGGATTTAGCAAAGCATGACAACTGTCCAAAATGCAATGCCTCTAGGTGGAAAGATGCTGATGGGAAGAAGTCAATACCGGAGAAGGTACTGAGGCACTTTCCGTTGATACCAAGGCTGCAGCGGATGTTCATCTCGAAGAAATCATCGCTGGAGGTACAGTGGCACAAGCTGAAGCGGCAACCTGTGGACAATGAGCTGAGCCATCCAGCGGACGGAGAGGCATGGAAAGAGTTTGACCGTATACATTTAGATTTTGCTGCAGATCCAAGGAACATAAAACTTGGCATTGCCACATATGGGTTTAATCCGTTTGGGAACATGAGCACGTCTTATAGCATGTGGCCAGTTTTGTGGTGCCGTACAACCTGCCACCATGGGCATGCATGGATCAGTCCAACTTCATGATGTCATTGCTTATCCCGGGTCCAGAGTCTCCAGGAAAGGATTTTGATGTCTTTATGGAGCCCCTCGTAGAAGAACTGCTCCAGCTCTGGACTGGTGTACCTACATACGATGCCTTGAGTCCGGAAGAAAAGTTCAATCTACGTGCTGCAATCATATGGTCCATCCATGATTTCCCGGCTCTGCACACTCTGTCTGGGAGGATCACAGCGGGTTATAAGGCCTGTGTCCATTGTGACAAAGACCCTTGCTCAAAGAGAATAAGGAGCAAGATCTGCTATATTGGGCACCGCAGCTTTCTTCCCCGAACCATCGTTGGCGAAGAAGCAAAGATTTTAATGGTGAGAATGAAACCCGTGACAAGCCAGCTGAATTCACTAAAGAAGAGCTGGAGCAGCAACTTGAAAAGGTGAAAGATGTGAGACCAAGAAAGCTTGCGAAGAAAAGAAAGCGTGAGGAAGGTCAATGTTGGGACCGGAGGTCTTGTTTGTGGGACTTGCCATACTGGGCTGATATGAAATTAAGGCATAATCTCGATGTAATGCACATTGAGAAAAACATATGCGAGAATCTGCTAGGGACATTTTTGAACATTGAAGGGAAGACAAAGGACACGGTTAGTTCTAGGCTTGATTTGGAGGACATGGGCATAAGAGAAGATTTGCATCTACAGCACAATGAAGATGAAGATTCATTTGAAATGCCACGAGCATGGTATACAATGAGTAAAGAACAAAAGCTTGCATTCTGTGAATTCCTAAGAGCGGTGAAATTTCCAGATGGTTATGCTGCTAACCTAGCAAAGTGTGTTACTTCTGATGGATTCAAGCTTTCAGTACTGAAAACCCATGATTGTCACATCCTCCTCCAAAGGATTTTACCGGCGGGCCTCCGAGGAATCATGGACAAGGATATATATGAAGCGGTTGCTGAGCTGGGAAATTTCTTTAGAGAACTGTGCTGCAAAACACTCAAGTTAACTGTCCTGGAAAGACTTGAAAAAGAAATCCCAATTATTCTTTGCAAGCTCGAGAAGATTTTCCCTCCAGCTTTCTTCACCGTGATGGTCCATTTGGCGGTGCACTTACCAAAAGAGGCAATGCTTAGAGGCCCTGTGCAATACGGTTGGATGTACCCAATCGAAAGAAGGCTGCTTACTTGTAAGCGTTATGTGCGAAACACGGCAAGACCTGAAGGTTCTATTGCTGAAGCATATGTCGTTGACGAGTGCTTGACTTTTTGCTCTAGATACTTTGGCGATGTGGAAACAAGATGGAACCGGCCGGGCAGAAATAGAGAGCGGTCTGATTCGCAAAGTGGTGATGTCTCTGTTTTCAACCATGGTGTGAACTTTCTTGGAGCCTCACAATACTTGGAGGCTGGTGATGAGTATGACAAGATGGTTTGGTATGTGCTCAGCAATTGCGCCGAGGTTCTACCATATATCGAGTACGTTATATCTTGTGCACTCATTATATATTATTTTTTGCTTGGGTTGGCACCAGCCTAATGTTTTAATTCACATGTTTTGTTTGCATTGCAGGAAATGCAAGGAAGAGTTAAATCAGGAAGAAAGCAAGATCAATGTTGATAAAAGGGTTGCCAAGGGGTTTGCTAATTGGTTTAAGAATCATGTGAGATCTTTAGCCACATGTTTGATGTTTTCTGTGTTATTCACCAATTGTTAAATACCATTGTTTGCTAAATGGTTTATTTGTGCAGATTGGAAAGTTGCATGAGGAGAAGAAGGTCAGTGATGATCTATTTGCTTTGGCATGCTTACCGGATAAGCGAGTGAGAGTGTATTTAGCATGCATTGCTGACGGTGTCCGGTACCACACCGTTGACCGCGAGGAAAAAAGGAAGACACAGAATAGTGGAATTGTCACTGAGGGGTCACATGATCGTGAGATCATTGACTTCTATGGTCAGTTGAGAAGCATCGTAGAGTTGTAGTACAACTCTAGTGGAGGCATCCATCGCTAGGTTATCTTATTTCGCTGTGACTGGTTTGAGCTTGGTAGCAAGAAGAAGAGAGACTCTTTTGTCAAATATGATGGCCACTTCAAAAGCACCAACACTACAAGGTGAGCGATCCCTTTATTCTAACAACACAAGCAACAATGGTGTTTTATCTGCCAGACACTCCTTTGCACGGAAAATGGCGAGTTGTGCAAAACTTTGAGCACAGACACTTGTGGAGTGTGACTAAAACTGAAGTGGAAAAGGGCCCCGGTGATGGTGGACTAACATACCAAGATGACGACTCTACGGAAGTTCCGTTGCAAGCTGATGATGACTCTATGGAAGTTCCGGTGCAAAGCGGAGTGCGAAGGGACCGGGAACGTGTGATCGTTGATGCTGCAATAGTTGGAGGCATCAAGAAAAGAAGAAAGGTGGTAGCGGATGGACATGAGAGTGAGGATGAGGAAAACAGGACTGATGAGACTATGCTGCAATATTGTAGTGATGATGAGGAAAACATGAGTGGGCATAGAGTTCCTTGTTTTCGTATCGACGACGATGAGTAGCGAAGGTAAATTTGGTCTCCTTGGTGAGCTAATGCTATTACTACATGTTCCTGATGTAGTTTTTGTACTACAATTTTCTCTAGGTAGAAAATGCATGAGACTGGTGGTTGTAGTGATGGAGAGGCAGATGATGGTTAATCATGATGTTTCAGGGAAAATCATGTAGTTTTGGTGATCATGATGGCTCTAGTGATGGAGAGGCAAAATGCATGGTGGCTCTAGTGATGTAGTTTTGGTGCCATTTTCTTAGTTTTAGTCAGAACTGTTGGTTGTGATGATCCTGAAGTTGTAATGCAAAATGATGTTGCAATGATCCTGAAGTTTTTTTGAACTGAATTGAGATGTTGGTGCAAAATAGTGATGTTGTTTTTGGTTGTGATGATGAAGATGTTGTTGTTGGTAAAAAATGATGTGATGGAGGGCTGTTGTTTTGGTGCAAAATGATGATGTTTGAATATTTTGGACTGATCATATAGTGTTCAGAGTTGTTTTGGTCAGAACTGAAGATGTTGCTTCAACTGAACATGGGCACGCTCCATTTCACTATGAGCAAAAAAATATGCGCGAGCGGGGACTCGAACCCACGACCGTGCGCTCATTCCACTGTGTTTCTACTAGTGGGCTAGGAAGAGGCTACTGGTCTTCTCCTCTATGCCATCTCTTTTAAAATCATCAAACTAGTGAGGTATCAAACACACACCTCGCTAACAAGTGGGCCACTCAACTCACTCGCTGACAAGTGGGCCATTTTGCTACTCTACCAAAGCTACCAAAAAATCTGCGCGCTGCCAGAAAATATGCACGAGCGGGGGCTCGAACTCACGACCTGGCGCTTATTTTGCTGTGTTTCTACCACTGGGCTAGGAAGAGGCTGTTGGTTTTGTAATCTATGCCCACCCTTTTCAATATACCAAACCAGTCACGTAGCAACCACAGAACTCGCTGACAAGTGGACCCACTCTTTTCCCCACTCCTCCTCTCCACTCGACCCTCTCCTCCTCTCCATTCTCCACTCGACCCACTCCTCCTCTCCGCCGCATCCCCTTCTCCTCCATCGATGGGGACGGCCTCCCACCGCTGCCGACTCCTTCCTCTCCCTCCGTCACCGACTCCTTCCTCTCCCTCCTGAGGTATGAATCCTTCCTCTCTCTCTCTCCTTCCTCTTAACTTAGTTTTCTGCTACTGGTTAGATTAGGGTTCTTGTCGCCGCCTAGATTGCATTAGATTAGATAGGGATTGGATTATATTAGGGTTAGTTTTTGTTAGGGTTTGATTAGGACTGCATTAGATTAGATTAGGGTTGGATTAGATTAGGGTTTGATTAGTGGGAATTTATTCAGTTAAGGATTATGGTTCAAATTATGGATATGAATCCGCCGACTCCTTCCTCTGTTCAAATTTGATACTCCCTCTAATCCATCTTAATTGTCACTGGTTTAGTACAACTTTGTACTAAACTTTTCTGATGTGGGATATTTGATACATTTTTTTAGTACGAGATGGAGTAGCTAATTGGTGTTTCTGATCTTAATTTTGGGCGCCTAGCTTGGTTTCCATGTAGTACTGTACTAGTGGAGTGTAGGTTTGACTTGCCATGAGGAATTTTTGTTATTTTTGGTTGGGGTTAGATGCACTAGGTTGTGTTTAATTAAAGTATCAGGAAAGGTCCATGACAGATTTGATGATGAAACCAACCTTGCTTGCCTCAATGTAGCTTGCAAGGCAATGCCTAATGTTGGCCTTCCTCTTTGGATTGTGACATAAATATACATGTAGTGCTGAAAAGTAGAAACGAGTGTGGTTTTGACTTGCCATGAAGAAATGTTGATATTTATGGTTAGGTTTGATGCAGTAGGTTGTACTCCCTCTGTAAAGAAATTTGTGCCTTAATACCTTTTCTGCCATTTATAGTAGATTTATAGATATGTTCAGATATGTTTATGCCAATGTTCAGATATGGATGGGTTTAGATAGCGATATTTTCTGTCATTTATGCCAATGTTCAGATATGTTCATTTATAGATATGGAACAATGTCCATTTATAGTAGATATGGTTCTAGCTGTGTTCTAGTCCATTTATAGTAGATTTTAGTGTTGTTGCTGTTGGTGGTCACCTGATGATGTTGTTGTTGTTATTTTTGTTGTGGTTACCTGATGGGTGCTCTTGATGTTGATGGGTGCACATGATGTTGTTATTCTTGTTGCTGATGATGATTGCCCCTTTGCCAAGATATAGTAGGAGCAAATTGAGGCCATTGCCATTTATAGTAGTATTCCAAATTGAGGCCCTGGCAAACACATGTAGTAAATATTCTACTTTTTTGAAGTGTTTGTTTCCTATTTATGTCCAGTCCTGTTTATGGTAACTTGTTGTTTAATTACAATGTTGCTTTTCAGAGAAGTGAGATGGCTGGCTTCGAAGGTTTCAAGTTCTTTGAGATCGTAATTGAGAAATCTTGCAGCAGGCAGGTATATTTATCATCACTCATCTCTTTAATTATCATCACTCTGCTGTCTAGTGCTTGATTGGCACAATTAACCACTACTTGACCCTCGCTGCAGAGGCTGCCTGACAAGTTTGCGAAGATGCTCGCCGGCCGTGAGCCCCACAAAGTGAAGCTGCGGGAGGTCGGCAGCGGGCTTCGCAGGCTGTGGGACGTGTTGGTGGTGTTCGATGGCGAAGGCCACATGTACCTAGGGCCCGCCTGGGATCATTTCGCCCGCGCCCATGAGCTACAGCTTGGGCACTTCCTTGTCTTCCGCTACGACGGCGACGCCATGTTCACCGTGAAGATGTTCGACAACACCATGTGCCACATGTACTACCAGCACGACCACGATGCCACTAAGCTCTCTGCCTCTCTTCTTCCTGTCCTTTTGGCTTCCTCTACCAGCACGACGACAACACCATGTTCACACTTATTTTTTGCATTTGGCCAGGCAATGGGAGCAGCAACGGGGATGACGAGGAGCAGAGCGGGGATGACGAGGAGCAGCCTATTCTGGCTGACGACAACCTTGCTATGGTGGTGGCTAACGACGACCCTGCTATGGTGGTGGCGGACGACGACCTTGCTATGGTGGCTGACGACGACCTCGCGATTGTGGTGCCTAATGATGACCTCACAATGGTGGTGCCTGACAATGACCTCGTGATGGTGGTGGCGCCTGCAATCCCACAGCTTGGTGACAGGACCATGCCAATTGGTAGAGGAGTACATCCGCGTTGGGATTCGCCACTCTGAGCGCATCAGGTTGATGAAGGAGAAGAAGGAGGAGTGGAGATGTTAAGAAATGAAGTGGCAATGTTAAGCATGTTAGGTTTAAACTTGTTAGTGTAATCTGAACATGTCAATGTTAAGTATATCAGGTTTAATTTTGTGCATGCTCATGGATGCTGTATAACAGTGTCATCTAAACATGTCAGTTTCTTAATTATGAATATTCAGTTTGGTAATTGATGGGAATTGAAATTTTTTATGCATGCTCATGGATGAAAGATAAAATTATGGGTTTTTGTGCATGCTCATGTATGAAACAATATAAGTTACATTTTTTGAATACTAAAAACATGACTCAAACCCTAGCCACGGACGGCCGCCGCGACGAAATCGGCCGGTTTTTGAAAGCACCGTAAAAAACTGAAAAAAAATTCAAAAAAATGGGAGACCACCGCGTCACATCATCAAATGTGGCCTACCAACTAGCAAAAATACTAAATTTGCAATACCGATGTTTTTTTGAAAAGGTGTTCTAAAAAACAACCTACCATGAACGAAGATTCATGGCTTTCCAGCCAAACTAGCAATGATATGGCTGCATTCGTTGAATAGTTTGTGATAATATGCCCAAATTTGGCACATGCCTCCATCTTGTGATGGCAAACAGTGTTGCCAAAGCTAGGTTCCAACTTGTTTCACAAAAAAACCGTTTTTCATTTTTTTGAATGCTAAAAACATGAGTTTTTCGTGTAGCGGCTACAAGGAGGGTCACCCCAAACGGCGCCATTCCATGTCTATCTCAAATTACACCCTATTTTACGGACGATCGCCAAAAATCATGCTTTTCCGACCCTCGTAGCTACTCCCGGCCATTCACACAACCTTCGGCCGATTCAGCTGGAACCGGCTGGAATTTGAACTGCGGGTCCTCCATAGCTTGCCCGTTATTTTCGCTAAAAATCATTTTTAGCTTCATAGGTAGGCATCACAGAATCGACAACAGATTGGCACGACTCAAACCGTAGCCACGGACGGCCGCTGCGACGAAATCGGCCAGTTTTTGAAAACACCATAAAAAATTCAAAAAGAAATCAAAAAAATGGGAGACCTCCGCGTCACATCATCAAATGTGGCCTACCAACTAGCAAAAATACTAAACTTGCAATACCGATGTTTTCTTGAGCTATTCGGTATGATTTTAACCATGATTTCTACAAAGTTTACAAGAAAACATAATTTTTCTGCCCCCAAACCCAAATTTTTTTCCCTCCACTCCCTCTCCCACAACCAGGCGGGACCCACCACTCCCTCTCCCACGAACACACGGGATCCCTTCCCCTCCCCTCCCAAAATTTCCCTCCACTCCCTCTCCCACTACCAGGCGGGAGCCACCACTCCCTCTCCCACTAACACGCGGGATCCCCTCCTCTCCCCTCCCAAAATTTCCCCTCCCTTCCCCATTCCCCACCCCGCAACCCTAGCGCCGCCCCTCCTCTACTCCGCCCCACCACGCCGCTGCGCCGCCCCTCCCTACTCCGCGCTGCCCCGCTCCCACTCCCTCCCCTGCTCCGTGCCGCCCCGCCACGCCGCTGCGCCGCCCCGCCTCACCGCGGTGCGCCGCCCTCCATGGACGGCGGCTACATCGACTACATCAACGACGACGGCGGCTACATCGACTACATCAACGATGACGGCGGCTACATCGACTACATCGACGACGGCGGCGGCTACATCGACTACATCAACGACGATGGCGGCTACATCCACGACGGCGCGATCGACCACGACCACCGCTGCATCGTCAACATCATCTCCCCCTAGGTACTTGTCCCCTTGATCCATCTCCCCTCCTCTGGTGGATCCATCTCCCTCTGGTCGATCCATCTCCCCTCTGGTAGATCCCCCTCATGGGTTAGGATATTCTAGGGTTAGGATCTCCTGGTGGTTCGGTAGGTCCTTGTTATTGGGGTTAGGGTTAGGGTTCATGTTTATTGTTGCATGGGGATGATCTCCCTCTGGTTCATGGGGTTAGGGTTAGGGTTCATGGGGTCAGGGTTAGGGTTCATGGGTTCATGGGGTTAGGGTTAGGACCTCCTGGTGGTTCATGTTGGAGAGGAAGTGCATGATTTTAGGGGATGGGGATGGATGAGGAAGTGGATGATTTTAGGGGATGAGGAAGTGGATGATGTCTGGTTCATGGTGCTTGTATCAGTACTTGCTTGTGTATGGTTCAATTACTCAGCTAGCATAGATGGTGAATTAGGTTTCCAACAGCACTACTTGCTTGTATCAGTAGCACTTGGGAAAGAAGCTACTTGCTTGCTTGTTTGTATCAATAGTACTTGCTTGTTTGTTGCCCTTCAATTTCCTTCCTTGCTTGCTTGTTACTGTCAGTAGCACTATGCTTGTTTCTATCAGTAGCACTTTCCATGCTTGCTTGCTTGTTACTGTCAGTAGCACTATGCTTGTTTCTATCAGTAGCACTTTCCATGCTTGCTTGCTTGTATTAGTAGCACTTATGCACTTTGCTTGCTTGCAACTAGGGTTAGTATGCACATGTACTTGATTGCTCGTAGCACTTTGCTATCAGTAGCACTACTGGGGTTTGTAGCAGTGTTCTTCTTTCATGATATGTGCATGAAGCATGTGTTCTTCTTTCCAGTGAACACGAGAATGCTTAGTACTTATTGTGGTACTGGAATTCCTGGTGTGTTAAGGCAGTATGACTAGTTTTAATATATACTACATTGGTGCTAGATAATTTTGGGTGCTATAATATACAAGGTTGATTCTAATTGTCGAAATGTCTTAACTTGTGTCATCTAGTGTGTAGCCATTTTTGGTGTGTAGAGGCAGCATAATCAATAGTTGAGTATAGTTTTTTCATCTGCTTTTGTACTGCTGCAAGTATAGTTGTTCCATTCTTTACCAGTGGCAACATCTAGTCGTTTTGAAGGTCCTCATGATATACTCGTCTAGCTTGCTGTCAGACTGTCTAAGCATGTGTACATGACACCAATTCACTAGTTCATGTTGCTTGCTTGCTAGTATACATGTTGCTTGCTGGCATACATGCTTAATTAGGGTATCCATTAGAAGTACTTGCTTGTATCAGTAGCACTTGGAGAAGAAGCTACTTGCTTGCTTATTAATTAGGGTTTGTATCAATAGTACTTGCTTGCTTCTCTTCATTTTCCTTCATTGCTTGCTTGTTTCTATCAGTAGCGCTTTGCTTGCTTGTTTCTATCGGTAGCACTTTGCTTGCTTGCTTGTATTAGTATTACTTATGCACTTTGCTTGCTTGCTACTAGTGTACATGCATGCTTGTTTAGTGCACTTACATGTTTGCTTAATTAATAACACTAGGTCACTGTATTGTTGATCCATCAAGTTTGTTTCACATGTATTACATGTATGTGCATGATGGTCCAAATGCTTTCCTTTATTGATACAAGTGCATCATTTTACTTTATCCCTGTTGTATCTGATTGTTGTTTATTCTATTTTGCAAGCACCACCTCAAGATCATCCATGGCAAGGAGGACAAGGTCAAACATGAGGCTAACCGTTGGTATGCAACTTGCTCCTTGTGGTTATACTATCAGTTTCATAAAATATGTGTCTTAATATGCTAAGTGAAATGTATTGCTGCAATCTGAATAAGCTGGCTTAATTGTGCGTGTGTGCTGTTAGTCTTCCTTACCAGAATAATTGGGATTAAATGATAATAAAATATCATAAGATATGTTTTGCTGTCTGTCCATGCATTCCAAACATTCACCTAATAGTTACGTTTCCTTTATCATGCAAAGAAGAGCCTCTCACCGAGTACGAGAAGGTTAGGGCTAGAAATATGATGAGGAACAATCGGATGTTCCAGTCCCTTGGCATCGGTGCAATATCGTCGATGATTAGGAAAACAAATGATGTACAAGAAGGTAGAAGTGATGAGGTTCAAGAAGGTAGTGGAGTTATCAATGATGACGCAGAGTACAATCCTAAGGAGGATGAAGTTATTGTTGGAGAGGAAGTGGATGATGTCGTAGTGAAGAAGACTGTTAAGGTGCAAACTCTGTCTTGCTTGGAGGGTTGGGGTTCTTGTATTCTATGTGTTTCCTTGTGCTCACATATTTCTCTTGTGATCTAATGCTTTTTCCGTGTTGTTTATACGAGGCACTGAAGGAATCTAGGATGAAGAGGCCTGGTGTTAAGAACACAGTCAGCAAGAAGAGGAAGAGCTCAGAAACATCTGCTGCAATGCCTCCAAGAAGGGTGATGGCCCCAGTTCCAGGACAAAAAAAGAGGGTCCTGGAACCTGATGAACCTGCCCCTGATAGAGTCACAAGGCATAAAGCAAAGATGGCGACTACGACGGACCATCAGGAAAGTCTGCTGCGCATGGACTCTGAGACCTCGGTGCAAATGGGTGATGAGTTGCCGCCCATGGATGAAGGAACCACTCTCCGCATGGATGGAAGTGGCACTGTCTGCCTAGATGAAGGAGGAACCATCTGCATAGATGAAGCAGGCACTGTCCACACAAACCTCAGCCCTGTTGCACCTTCTATTGACAGGAATGATGTCATCAATGAAGAAGAACAGCAGCTTGTGCTTCAACCATGCAAGTTGACCTTTGAAATGCTCTCTTTTACTAGTGCATTTTCCAAATGGAATGATCATGTATGATTTTGTCGATTCCTGCATTTGTTGATTTCTATTCTAATTTATGAGTTCAATTTCATTTTCAGATGCAATGACTACCAAGACTAGACTTAGAAAGGGCAAAGGGCTAGAGAGAATCACCAAGTCGCTTGGTAGCAAGGTGCCTATCCAAATTGCCGAAGGGATGAAGCATCCAGAGAAGCCTCTGCAGGCAGCAAAGCTTGCTTCTGAGTGTGGACTCGTTGCAAGAAGCCATCTTCCGGTTCTTCCTCACTTCAAGCTATACAAAAAAATGCTAGTCTATTGGCGAACTACATTGGGAAAGTTGTTGTAAGCTACTTGTTTCATAGTTAATGTGCTATCTATTTTCTGTTACACCTATGCATGATCACTAATATTGTTCCTACCTTGTTTGTTGTCTTGGTAGGCAAATTTTGAGATAAACACAGACTCGGAGACCATCAAGACCGCGCGCAAAGATATTCTGCAGAAAAATTCAAAGAACAGACGCCATCAGATCAAGAAGAATTATTTTGATACCGTAGACGCAAACAAGTCAGCATCAAGTCTTCGGTGCCAAATCTGACGGATGGTGAATGGCAAGCTCTAGTGGAGATGTGGTCTACCCCAAGACACAAGGTTTCTCTCTGCTTTGTTTGATGCTTTATCTTCTGCACATGATATGCTAGTGCAAGATCATGCTGACAGTATGCTTTTTTGTAGGAAACGTGTGTGTCGAACAAGATGAATCAAGAAAAAGTCATGTACAATCATAGAACTGGTTCCAGGCACTACACAACACACATTTTTGCAACTGTGAGAACTTTTCTCTCGAGACCTTACCATTTGATCCTCGTTGAATAACATTTCTAATTCTTGCTGAATAACATTTTGATTTTTGTTGAAAACCATTTCAGAAAGAAGAGCGTCAGGGTGAGGAGCTGTCTGCGATTGACTTGTTTAAGGCCACCCACAAAAACAAGAAGCACGGGTTTTCGGAGCCAGTCAAGACTGCTATAGTAAGTCACTCCATCCTTTGTCCAGCCAGTTCAAACTTTTGTCTAGAAACCTCAGCGTTGTTTGATTCACAGCCAGCTTTGATGCTATTTGTTGTTGTTTGATGCCTTGATGCTTTGATGCTGTTTGATTCGGAGCCAGTCAAGAACACATGCTATGTTCCATGCTTTGATGCTGTTTGATAGTTCTACAAACATATCAGAACTTGTTGTAGCTATTTGTTGCATTTTTTATGATATGATTAATTTTGATCTGAATGTTAGTTTGATGATCGGCTCACTCGGGAAGCCATCTTATATGGAACCACCATTCTAGGCTTAATGAAGCGATCACATTGTTCCAATTGCATGTCTCCAGGTCACATAAGTTACTAGTCAAATAACGTTGTCAAGTTACTAGTCATCATCTTCTTCTGTTTGAGTTTGAGAAAAATATCTATGTATAGATTTTGTGTGTTGGTTTGGTTACTTCAAATAATCCCTTTGTGTGCTGTTTTGGTTTCTCTTGCTTGGTTTGGTTTGCAAAAATGTGAAATAGATCTCCCACTAATGCCTATCATTTTCCTCAATATGCTTGCTTGAGATGGAAAAAATGAAGGACGCGCCGGTACTAGAAGGTGAACAGCCAAAGTCTGCTGTTGAAATTGTTGAATAAGTGCTCAAGACCAAAGTCAAGCAAAGCACATTCCTCAGGAAAGTTGGGCTCCAGTCATCTAGGAACAACTCCGGCAAATCAACTGCTGAAGTGGCTGCTCATGTTCGTGATCTTGAGCAGAAGCTGGAGAGGTCGGAGCTTCAAGCTGAAGTGATGCAAGAAGAATTGGCGGCAATCAAGATGAAGGCGGAAGAAGCTGAAGCTGCACGCGACAAGGAACTTGAGCTGTTGCGCAAGAAGTCTCAACAGCAGAATGAGAAGTTAGCCCACTTGAAGGCTCTCTTTGGAGCTAAGGTAGTTTGAACTAAGAGCAGTTTCATGAGTAGTTTGAACTTGTGAACCTGTGTTGCATTTTGGACCTGGGTTGCATTTTGGACCTGTGTTGCATTTTGAACCTGGGTAGTCTCAACTGCTACTGTTGCATTTTTTTGCATTTTGCACTTGTGAACCTGTGAAGTTATGTGAAGCTATGTGAACCTGGGAGCTGTTCTGTGAACCTGTGTTTATTTTCTATGAAGTTACGTGGATCACTTGTGGATCACTTGTGCACCTGGGCCTTGCTGTTTATAGTTATGCAAAATATGAACCTGGGCTCTAAAAAGGCCGAGGCCCAGACAGGAATTTAACTAAAAAGGCTTGGGCCTAAAAAAGAGTTGACTGTAAGAAAAAAGTTTGTAAAAGGCTGCATCCCAGAAAATAAGAAGGCCAAGGCCCAAATTAGAACTAGACTAAAAAGGCTGTGGCCCAAAACAATAGTGGACTTTAAAAAAAAATTCATCAAAAACGCTCCATTCCCAGAAAATAAAAGGCCAAATTATTGGGCCAGGCCCATGCAGATAAGCAAAAATAAAGAGAAAAATAATAATAAATGGGCTGAATTTTTGGGCTTGCCCATGTAGAGGGCCGAAATGGACCGGGCTGATTCTATTTTACGACCTTTTCATTTGGTCGTAATTCTGCCACGTCAGCTTGCCATGGTGGATCTGACGTGGTGTGGGCGGATTGCTAGTGACCAAAATAATTGGTCGTTAAATCTATGATGTTTTTTTGGTAATAAACGTCTACGACCATTCCAGAAGAAAGGTCGTTAATTTTAGTTTACGACTGTCAGCTTTTAACCTTCTGTTTTTGGTCACAAAAAGGTCACAAATGGAAGACAATGACCATTAAGTGACCAATAATGGTGGTCACAAGTTGACATATTTCTTGTAGTGGGGCTTCATCATTTCCAATAGAGTAATTGAGGCAAACCCAGCCAAAATCCGAGCTCTATCACAATTGGCTACACCAACAGACCTTAAACATGTCCAAAAACTAGCCGGATGCGTGGCAGCTTTAAGCCGCTTTATCTCCACATTAGGAGAAAAAGCATTTCCACTTTATCGCCTTCTTCGACACACCGACCACTTCGAGTGGACGGATGCGGCAACGGCCGGACTGGCAGAAATAAAGGCCCTTTTACAGAGCAACCCAATCCTGGCCGCGCGAAACGTCAGCAAACCGATGTTATTATACATCTCTGCAACACACCGAGTGCTCGTCGTTGAGCGAGAGGAGGACGGACACAAATTCCCACTTCAGAAACCGGTATACTATGTGTCCACTATCCTCACACCATGCAAATCCCGGTACCTTCATTACCAAAAGATAGCATATGCGGTCTTCATGGCATCCCGGAAGCTACGACACTACTTCCAAGAGTGCTCCATCACAGTGGCTTCCGAAGTACCACTCAATGACATAATAAACAACCGCGACACTATGGGTCGGATTGCCAAGTGGGCCATTGAGCTCCTGCCATTCGACATAACGTACAAACCATGTCGAGCCATTAAATCCCAAGTATTGGCCGACTTCGTCGCCAAATGGACAGAGGCCGAACTCCCTAAAGAGTACGACACATATTCCTACTGGGTCATGCACTTTGATGGCTCTAAAATGCTGGCGGCTTAGGAGCGGGTGTCGTCCTAACGTCCCCCACTGGAGACACAGTCCAGTACGTACTCCAAATATTATACACAGACTCCAACAATGCAGCCGAATACGAGGCCTTATTACACGGTCTTCGAATGGCTGCCTCCATGGGCATACAATGCCTAGAGGTGTGCGGGGATTCAAATCTCACAATATCCCAAATAAATGGAGACTTCGACGCCAAAGATCCGAAGATGGCGGCCTATCGCAACGCCATAATCAAAATATCAGCTAAGTTCGAGGGACTCGAGTTTCATCATGTGGCTCGAGAAAGTAATCAAGCGGTGGATGTCCTTGCTCGCATGGGCACCAAGCATGAGCCCGTCGCGCCTAACATCTTTCTGGAAAGGCTCTTCAAGCCATCCATGGTGTGGCAGGGTGAGAGCAGCAACACCTGTCCGGATCCGATTACACCCCCAGATTCCGAACACAATACCGATATCATCGGGGGCTCAGCCACCGAAATAACATCATCGACCCATCTAATAATGGCAGTAATCGCCCCATGGACCGAACCCTTCTTGGCCTACCTTAATAGGCGAGAGCTCCCTCAGGACCAGAATGAGGCTCGCTGCATTGTTCGGCCCTCGAAAGCCTACAAGGTCCATGACGGAGGGCTCTACAAGAACAGCGCTACCAAAGTCCTTCAAAGGTGTATCCCCGAAGAGGGACGGCAGCTCCTTGCCGAAATCCATGCTGGTCTCGGCGGTCACCACGCCGCGGCTCGGGCCCTTGTAAGTAAAGGCTTCCGTACGTGTTTCTTTTGGCCGACGGCCCGAGCAGATGCACAAGACCTTGTCCAACGTTGTGTCGGATGCCAGCTTTTCGCCAATCAAAGCCATATGCCGCCTACCGCTCTACAAACAATCCCCATTACTTGGCCTTTCGCGGTCTGGGGGCTGGATATGGTCGGACCCCTTAAGGGAGGAAGCCATAAGAAAAAATATCTGCTGGTCATGGTAGATAAATTCACCAAGTGGATAGAGGCCAAACCAGTTAAAACGGCCAAAGTCGGACCAGTGATAGACTTTATATCCGGTGTCCTACAATGTTATTGTGTCTCACACAGCATCATCACCGATAACGGCTCCAACTTTACAGCCGAAGAAGTGAAATCTTGGTGTGCTAACATGGGCATTAAGCTTGATTATGCCTCCGTCTATCACCCACAAAAAAACGGTCAAGTCGAACGAGATAATGGTCTTATCATGAGCGGCATTAAGCCTAGACTAGGGCGGTCTTTGAAAGAATCAGACAAGCACTGGGTTGAGGAGCTCGACTCCGTACTCTAGGGGCTGCGGGCCACGCCCAATCGCACTACCGGATACACACCATTTTCATGGTGTACGGCGTAGAGACGGTTTTGCCCTGCAACATTATTCATGACTCACCTCGAGTGCACATGTATGAAGAGAGAGAGAGGCCGTCCTTGATCGGCAGGATAGTCTAGATGCCCTGGAGGAGGAGCACGATGTTGCAAAAGCCCATTCTGCATTCTATCAACAACAAGCTCGCAGATACCAAAGCAGAGAAGCTCGGGCCAAGACTTAAAATGTTGGTGAACTCGTTCTATGCTTGCCTGAGAAGAAAAAGGACAAACTCAAGCCCAAGTGGGAGGGTCCCTTCATCATAGATGAAGTTCTTACTGGAGGAGCATACCGCCTGCGTGATGCATCGGATAATCGCTTAGAGACGAACCCATGGAATGCTGTCAGACTCCGAAGATTCTACGCCTAGAGCTGGACTCTTTGTTCGTCTCCTTCCCCCTTTTGTTTCCATTTTTCTCTCTTTAAATTTTTCTCTAGCTCTATAGCTCTTGTACGGATAAACCGCACACCTATGACGTACACATCATTAAATGTATACGCGCGTAAATACATGGGGGCTTCTTTTACAGAAGCTTATTATTACGAGCATCAAGCTCACCACATATATGTCCTTTCCTCATATGTACCTTTTCTTCGCCATTATATGCACCGTTATGACTTAAGCTTTGGCCAAGCTGGGTTGCCTGGCTCCTGTGCTTATGCCCTACGTTCCCGTTTGTTCGGCTAGGGCATAAAGGGAGCACCTCTGCGATTGTTACAGCCGGGTCATCCGGACTTGTACCTCAGACTGGGTGAAGCCGAAAGCTAGCGTTCTTAAGGGAATATTCGGTCGGCGGACGAAAGACGTTATACCCTAATTACACTATGAACCGCCAGATGTCACGTATACTACGATTTTTCAATCACAGTTCGGACATGCATACTAACGCATGTTCACCCAGGGAAAGGAACCCTTAACGGAACTATTCTCCCTGGAAGATGTTTCTTACAATCAACATGTAATATAACATAGCTAGATGGATACAACTTGTCTGTTCAAGCAACTATGACACCTACGCCTAGTTTCCACGCATACCCCGGTCTATATTGTCGATTCGATATTCAGAAACACTCCACACCTTCAGGTCCATAGGTCGAAGCGAAAAGGTCTTCCATGACAATCGTTTTACAATCCGGCTAGGGACAAATTTGTCAATTGAAGTACATAGTCATTTGGACTCAAAAACTTCTTCCTCTATGCTGTCTAACAGGCTGTCTAGCTTACAATCCTGTTGGGAAAACTTGGTGGCTATCTTTACTTGGTCATATACCAAACTAAATGGAATCTCTTGTCCATCTGACCCCCCAGGTCCGGCCTGGGCCATATGATTTGGATCATGCTTGGTGTACCATGTTTTGACCATGGCCCAGGCCTCTCGCGCACCTTCTCGGCAGGCTGATATCTTTCATAATCGAAAGCGCCGCCGAGCTCCTTGGAATAGATTCACGGGCTCCTCCATACTTCCTAGAGGGGAGGTGGATGGCCACAAAGCCTTGGCAATGCTCTGCATTGCTTGCCGAGCTTGCTCGCACACCTGGGACAGCTCTTGCAGCAGATCGCCTTGAGATCTGGACATTTCCTCTTCGGGACGACAAGTCAGCATACCTGCAGATATAAATCCGTCAGCTCCTTTTTTCACTGAATTACACGGAGGTAAGTTCAAAAGCATACTGAATATGCCACCTCGAAGCCTCCTATTTTCCATGACGGCGTCAGCTAGCTGGGCTCGCACATCTTTTAGTTCTTCGCCCAATAGGGTGTTGGAATCTAGCAACTTGTTCTTTTCATCTCTGACCAGTGTCAGCACACGTTCGCCTACAGCCAGTTGCCTTTTGGCCTCTTGTTCACCCGCCTGCGTGACTTTCAGTTCCTCTTTCAGTTGATCTGTTGATCCTGTCATCAGAAATGCAATAGTATTAACATTACTGGTACATGGTTATACTTTATCTGGATGGAGGGGAACATTACCAGGCGGTGCCTCTTTGGACTTCTCCGGTTTGGCGCTAACAACAGCTAGCTGAGTCCGGCACTTTTCCAGCTCATGAGACAGCATGTTGTTCTTCTCTGTGAGTACCTGATTATACAATGATCCTTAAATCAGTTGTTTCAACTGTTTCAAGTCTCGAGGGCTACTGGTATATGATTACCAGATCTGTACAATGCGTACTTACCCGCTTATCTTTTAAATACTGGTCAGTGGCTCTGGTAAGCCCGTCCTGAGCGGCTCGGATATACGCATCAGCCAAGCTGAAGGCGTCGAATGCCTCTTTAGGAAATCCGGGGTCGCGGAGAGTGGCCCTCCGGCGCCGATGATTCATGGTGCTCTCCACTTCAGAGTTCGTGACGGATACATTATCCGAATCCTCTGAAGGAGGACAACCCGGCGTCGCTCCCGTGGCAGCCCCCCTCCTTGGAGGCAGGGTCTGGAACTTGACTGACGGAGGCACGACCGGCAGGATCCCCAGACATAGTCCGGCAAACACTCTTCCTGACAAAACATAGCAGACAATGTCATGGCTCGATGTGACTGCCAGGGGGCTTCTTTGAAGTCATACCTCTTTGATGAAGGCTCGGCCGCATTGTCGTTTGCCTTCCTCTTCGAAGACCTGCCCGACGTAGGCACCGCTCTCTTATGAGATGCCTCTGGTGCAGCATGACGCACCGAGAGCCTCCCCTTTGGAGCACGAGACAGTGCGGTGGGTGAGGTATAATGAGGAAGCTCTTTGGGGGGAGATGTCTCCTGGCTACTTACATGTGTGGCGGGAAGGAGGCCAGGATAATCGGCCATGATGGCCACTTCGGTGTCGTCATAGCTCGCCTGGTAGAAGACTCCCTCTTGGAGTTCTACAAATATGTCAGGATCCTCTTCAAATCCGAGATCGAGGTCTCGGTTATGGTCCTCTAGCTATGGAGCGAGGCTATAAATCCCCGCGATAGCCTTCCGCCATTCCTGTTAAAAATGGACGGGTAAATGTCAATTAGACATGACCCGGGAAAGGATTGAGTAAGGAGGTGGTATTAAAGCTCACCCAGCTAGGGAGATTGTACATGGAGAATCCCTCTTGGCGCTTAAGGCGAGTAAACTCCTCTTTCTCCCCTTTATACAGATCGGCCAATATTGTGGCCAGGGCAGCGGGAGTGTCCGGACCTTTCCGTTCGCAGTGTGAGGCGTCATCTTCCCCATTGTAGTGCCACATAGGGAGCTCTCTGAACTGGAGTGGCTGAACACCCCGCACTATGGAAGTTGCCATTACCTCGATTATTAACAATCCGGACTGGGCGAGTGTCCTTATCTTACCCATTAATTGTTGGACTTCTACGCTATCCTCCTCCTCGAGGCTTCGAGGACGACAACTTTGGCGTTTCCTCAACGGAGCGCTGGAAAATTCGGGAAGGCCCATCCGGACTGGATCAGGGAGAGCGACATCTTCAATATAAAACCACTCCGAGGGCCACTCTTCAGATGCCTTCTTCGGCGTGCCGGACAAGTATCCAGTCCCGGCTATGCGCCATATCTCGGCGCCGCCCACCTCGAAAATTGATCCCTTTTGGGTACGAGGGACGAGGCAGAGAAGTTTCCTCCACAAATCGAAGTGAGCCTCGCAGCCCAGAAATAACTCGCAAAGAGCGACGAAACCCCCGTTATGTAGGATGGAGGCCGAAGTGAAGTTGTGCAGTTGGAGGCCGTAGTACTCCAGGAGGCCTCGGAGGAAAGGGTGGACTGGAAACCCGACACCTCTTATTAAGAAGGATATGAAGCACACTTGCTCCCCCCTGGTTGGATTAAGGAAATTTTCCGCCAGGGCTTCGCCTGTAAAGGAGGTTAATCCTGCCCGGACGGGGACTAGATCTGTGGGGGGATGGAATCCCTACGTTTGAAGCTTACTCAGCTGGTCATGGGATACTGAACATTTCTCCCAATCGCCTTTTTCGGCGCCATGGGGGCGGGAGGAAGAACTGGGAGCTCTAGCCATGCCGGAATGGTTTCTCCTAGCAAGTTCTAAGGATTTTCCGACTGGTGTGAGATGGCATCTGAGATCCAATCCACTTAAATATGCGCCTTTCTTACATGGCCGGGGTATTATGTGCAAAAATACACTGACCTTTCGTGTTCGCTCGACACGTGGAAGCCGAAGCAATGGAGGCGCAGAAGCCGATGGGTATGACATTAAATGGAAGGCCGAGTATAATTCTTCGGGTCAAACGCTTTGAAGTATTCGGAGGAAGAACCCACCTTGCAATGACGAAGACTATTAGCACGCCGGACACATCGTCATTGAAGTCTGGTTTAGGGGCTACTGAGGGAGTCCTGGATTAAGGGGTCCTCGGACGTCCGGCCTGTGTGACGTGGGCCGGACTGATGGGCCATGAAGATACAAGATAGAAGACTTCCTCCCATGTCCGGACGAGACTCTCCTTTGCGTGGATGGCAAGCTTGGCGTTCAGATATGAAGATTCCTTCCTCTATAAGCCGAATCTGTATAACCCTATGCCCCTCCGGTGTCTATATAGACCGGAGGGTTTAGTCCGTAGGGGTTGTCGGGGTTTTGGTGCGACATATGCCAACGGGTGGCTTATCATGGTGGGGGATAGTAAGATGTCGCTGCTGCCAGGAAGCGGGATGAGGTGTAGACATGTTCGCCGGCGAACTTTACCCAGGTTCGGGACTCTCCTAGGAGATAACACACCTAGTCCTGCTCTGCAGGGTCTCCGCATGGTCACTATCTCAACAAGTAGCTACAAGTTGCTCCTTGAGCTGTTTGCTAGAGCAAGAATAAGGGCAAGGCTAGCTCTCTCCTCTCTCTATGTGTGTGGTTGGGTAGTCTAAGGGTCTGAACCCTTTGCATGGGTGCTCTAGGGGGTTTATATAGGCCTACTCCCAGGGGTAGAATGGTAAACTGGCCGGGTGTAGGCCCAGACCGTTAGTGTCTCTCGTGGCCGGCTTCTCCGCTGGTTGCTGGGGCCCACCGACTAGTGGGCCCCGCCGGCTATCTTGTACTTGGCCGACAGGCCGCGCCCACCGCTTGCAGGTCTTGCCAGCTGCTCCTCACTGTAGTCGTGCTTCTAATGATGCTTGCCTTGTCGGGGGAGGCGTGGCAACAGTCCCGCTGCCTGGCGGGCGTTCACTGTAGCCATTCCCCATCTCTTCTGGTTAATGGCGCACAAACTCCTAGGAAGGGGGAGGGCCGCCCTCTGCGTGCCGACCTCCCACCTGGCCGACTGGCCGAGGCTGGCCGCCTTCTGGTTTCTCACGGGCAGGTAGGGCCCGCTGCCTGCAGGCCGTACCGACAACCCATCGTGGGAGCATGGTCCCTTCTGACTTGGGTGACGCCACGGGCGGAGGGGCCACAGTGCCTCGCCGTGCAGGAGATCTCTGGCTAGTATGGCGAACTGTGGCCATGACCTACCCTGGATTCGAGGTTGGCAGGCTTTGCTGTAGCCACGCCCTGTCTCGTCGTGCTTAAGAGGGTGCAGACTTTGAGGGCGCTTGGGCCACCTGCTAGGAGGCTGCCCTCCTCGTGGCCGTCTTCTTGGGTCCTCCGCCTTCCGGCAGCCGGTCGCGTGGGCCAGCCGGCTACGATAAGGCCGCAACCGAGCTTTGAGGCTTGAGGGGCGCAGTCGGCCCCAATGTCTTGAAATGACATGGGGGCAGATGAGGCTACCCATGGCCAATAACTCTGACAGTAGTCCCCGAAGCTGGTGGGGCGCCGCGGCTGACACGGCGGGGTGCCCCTGCAGCTTCCTACTCTGAGTAGTCTTGTTTGCTTGTCTTGTCCGTCTTCTGGTATGCCAACTTCTAGGAGTCGGATGCGGCAGATGGCCGCTTGATGAATTTTGAACCGCCAAGGCGGGAACCAGGTGGCGTGCTAGCTAGGAATCTAGGCTTGCCGCCCGCCGCTCGCACGCCACGCAGCGTCAGCCAACCAGGCCGGCCTGCCAGCCCACGAGCATGACAGGATGTGCTGCAGGCCGGGGCCGGCACTACCAGGCCTCGGCGCGCGCGTGGATCTGCTGCGGTCGAGGCGGGGCGGTTAGGATCCCACGCGCCATTACCACGTGTCTTTACCGCGTGGTAAATGCGGGGTCATGGAGACGTGGGCGCAGTTAATCCCACGACCCCACACCCCGTCCCCTCGGCTTCACCGCCAGGGGCTATAAATTGGGGGAGGAGAGGAGCGGCAAAGGCACGCGCACTCTCCTCTCCCTCGTCTCCTCTTGCTTCTTCCTTTCCTTCACCGCCACCGCACTCGCGCTACGTCGAGTGCTACGGCGGCTCGCCGTCGCCTTCGAGCTTCTTCTTCCTGAGCTCTCTCTCCACTCCGCCGTGGGCTCGTGCGCTCGTCACCGCCGTTCGTCTTCGTCGAGCTCGGGCCGTCATGGAGCGCTCTGGCGACTAGGATGGCTCTAACGTCCATGAAGACCATCTCACCTTCCTCCGCGACACGCGGCGGCTACCTGACGCGGGCTACATCAAGACGCGCGTGCCGCCTGCCAACGAGATCTCGCCGGCGCCGGAGGAAGGCGAGCGCGTCATCTTCCGCTCGCACTTCCTCCGTGGCTTCGGCCTGCCGGCGAGCAGCTTCCTCCGCTCGTTCCTGTCTTTCTACCGACTCCAGCTGCACCACCTCACACCGAACACGCTGGTGCTGCTGTCGGCTTTCGTCACCCTCTGCGAGGGTTATCTTGGCATCCTCCCCACCCTCGAGCTCTGGGGAGACTTCTTCTACACCAGGCTTGGCACCTCCGCGAGGGAGGAGGCGGCCTAATGCGGGGCTTTCAATGTTGTGCGGCGCCCGGGTGCTAGAAACGCCTTCCCAGCCATCAAGCTAATATAGTTGGTCAAGCTGTGGCAGAAGTCGTACTTCTACATGAAGAACGTCGACCCGGTGATCGACTTCATCAACCTGCTGGAATACGTGGCTGGTCTGCCTGCCGAGCCCCGCACCAACTGGGGCTTCAAGCCGAACCCGCTGTCGCCCGACGCCTCCGCCGGCATCGCCCGCCTCAACGTGATTAAGGAATCGGAGGGCCTCAAGCCGTCCGACTTGTTAGTCGCCTTCGTGGTGCGCCGAGTCCTCCCGCTCCAAGGCCGGCCTCACATCATAAGCCAGATGAGTGGGCATCGCGACCCATGCCGGATGTGCACCAAGGAGATGCCGACTGCGAAGGTGGCCTATCTGGTGAATGAGATTTCCAACCTCAAGCTCGAGCCGGAGGAGTGGCGGTTCGGCAAGCGGCCGTACTCCCGCGCAGATCCGCCGCCTATGGTACGCTCTTGATTCTTTTCTTTTCCTCTTGTCGGGTTCTCTCTTCCCGGGTTCTCTCTTGCCGGCTTATCTCTTGCCAGCTTTTCTCTTGCCAGGTTCTCTCTTGCAGGCTTCCTCTTGCCGGCTGACCAGCTCGACCATTATGCAGGTCCTCCCCCTCCAGCTGGAGGCCAACATCGAATTCATGCCGGACCAGGAAGTGAGCGATGTGGCGGACCCCGACTTGGGGGCGGCCACCCTGGAGGACGACGCCACAGGCGGCGGTGGTGGAGCAGGCGGCTCCGCAGGAGCAGGAGGCGTGGAGGACTGGTCGGATGATGAGGAGGAGGAGGAAGAGGAGGAGGAGGTGCCGCGCCGTCTGCCACCTGCTGACAGGGCGGGCCCGATCTCCTCGGCCGCGCCGACCGCACCAGGCGGCGGGTCGAAACGCTGAGGCGTGCTGCTATTCGTCAACCATCCCAAGAAGCCCAAGCACTCGGCCGCCACGGCCAAGAACACGGCCGCCGCGACCAAGTGACACGAGGCCGCCGCGAAGGCGGCCAAGTTTCAGAAAGCCCCCAAGCAGACTCCTATGGTGTCGGCGTAAGTCTTCAACCTTTCGCGTGTCTTCTTTTATTCTTTTTGTCTTGATGACTCCTTCTGAATCTTCTTTCTACTATTTCTTTTGAGGAGGGCCCCGCTCTCTCTTGAGCGGTCAACTTCTACCTCCGTCGTCAGGGCGGCGGAGGGCTCCACCAACAACCGCCGCATAGACCCAGCCGCCGATCTCCGGGAGGCGCAGGAGAGGAGCGCACGGGAGGTGCGGGAGGAGAAAGAAGCTGCCGCCAAGAAGGTGGAGGCCGACAAGGCGGCCGCAGCCAAGGCGGCACAAGCGGACGCACACGCTGCAGCCTAGGCCCAAGCCAACGCCGCGACGAAGAAAAGGGCAGAGGACGCCGCTCGCCAGCAGATCCAGCAGCTCATCACCCCTCTGCGCTCTGCGCCACCAGCGCCAGAGTTCTCAGCGCCGACTGGAGGAGCCGGCGACGAGCAGCCGGCCAGGGAGAGGGAAGGCGCTGACGCCGTCTTGCGGATGCGCAGGGCAGCCAGCCGGCCGCCCCATTAGTGATGCCAGCCGGAGGCGAGCTGGTGGTGGGCTCGGGTCCCACGGCCCGCACTCTAGCGCGCCGCCGTGCGGAGAAGGCGGCATCAGTGCAGAGGCCGATGGAGGTCAGGAGCGCCAGGTCGTCGGCCCTTGAAGCTGACGCCAGCAGCGCCGCGCCGATGGAGTGGGTGCACAGGGGTGGGACAAGTGCCTTGATTAAGGCGGCGCAAGACGTCCAGGCTGATTTCAAGGCCGAAGCCGCCGCCCTCTCGCAGTGCATGAAGGCGTTCATAAAGACGCGGGCCACCGTCCGGGTACGTAACTTGCTTTTTTCTTTTGATTCTTGTAATCTTTGGTGGGGGCGCGATAGCGCACCCACTGGGTGTAGTCTCCGAGTTCTGGGCCGGCTACTGAGCAGGCGGCTTGGAACTTCATGGTGAGTTCTGAGCTCTAGCTCACTTCTTTTTCTGTTGCTTTGTTGCAGGACAACAAAAACATCCGCGCGGCCCCCTTCAATGCCAATGTCCAGGAGCTGGACCGACGGACCGCCGATTTGACGGAAAGCCGGAGTAAGCACTCCATCTTCTTTTCTCCGCGGGGGCGCATCAGTGCACCCGCGGGCTATAGTCCCCGAGATGCGAGCCGACTGCTGAGCAGTCGGGTCGGATCTTCCGGTAATTACTTTTCTTCCTTCTTGATTGTTGATATCTTTTCTTTCTTGTCCTTGCAGGAACCAACGCCGTCTTGCAACAACAACTGGGCGAAGCCAACACCGCACTGCGTGCCAAGGAGGACGAGTGCAATAGAGTGGCCCAGGAGCGCGACAGCCTGGTCAAGGAACTGAAGGACCAGGCAGAGCTGCACAAGGTGGCCCTGAAGCAGGCCGAGGACAACGAAGCCAAGCTCTTGGCCGAGTTCGAGATCGAGTGCACGGGTTGGGCTGAGACGAAGGCAGCACTGACCGCTGGTTACGGCCAGATCGAAGACATAGTCGATGGTGAGCTTTCTTCTCTTTTCTCAACTGCCGGCTTGTCGAGCGAGCCGGCTTCTAGCTTCTGACTCCTGACTTATTGTTCGCTTGTGCAGACTTCTTCCCCGGCCATTCCGACATTGCCAACCAGGCCATTGAGGCTCGCCGCGAGGAGCGAAGGGCGGAGGGCGCGAAGATTGCTGCCGACGCCCCTCTGACCCTTGGCGAGCAGCTCCTTAGCATTCAAGCTCGTCTCCAGCTGGCCCACCGGATGCTCCGCCGGCTGCAGCGTGTTGGGGCTCAGGCAGTCTCCGCCCTCTGGCCAGACAGGCAAGCCCCACGCACGCCCAGTCGGACCGCCGACTGGTTGGAAGTGGCCGCCGGCCGTCTTGAGGCATGGAAGGGCTCCGCGGCCCGAGCAGGGGTGCGGCGGGCCTTGGAGTTCGCCATGGCATGGTATCCCGGGCTAGAGCTAGCCCAGTTGGCCACGTTTCGGCAGGAAGCCGACACCGAGCTGGCAGCGGTGGAGCGCGACCTCACTATTCGCATGGCAGCGATCGCCAAGTACACCAACACCGGTGACTTTGTCCCTGAGCTGAACGAGAACGGCGTCGAGGCACCGCCAGAATGGTTCGGACTGAACCCGGATGATGGTGAAGACTCGGCAGAGGAGATCGCCTGCAGCGATGAAGGGGAAGACGAGGAACACGAGGATGATGAAGACGGCGCCCCAGAGGTCGGAGCAGGCGGCCAGCCTCAACTCAACCGCGCCTCCAGCACCGAGCCGCGTGCAAGCACGCCGACTGTTGCTGAAAGTGGCCAAGCCGAGACTCGCCAGCCGGCCACTCCACAACCCGGCGCCCCCGACTCCACCAACCTGCCAGACTCGCCTGCAACCCCTTTGATCTAGGCCGCCGATTTATCTAGCTTTTCCTGCTTAGTAGTTTTCTCGACAAACTTTTGTTAAATTTGCATAATTCCACCCGCGGGGTGTACTGAAACTATTTTGAATATTGGCCGATGGCCTTTTGGTATGTAAATTGTTTCCTGCACAAACTGTGCTTTTTCCGAGTTCCGACTTTCCCTGCTTTTTATTCCTTGCCTTTTTCCTTTGCCGCCCTCCCATGGTTTCCTACTTGCCAGCCGGACAGCCGCCCTGCGGACTGCGGCCTGGTCAAGTATCTCACCATTGTGGGAGGACAAGTACTTTGGCCGATTGGAACGTTGCAAGCTAAGTAGGAAGCCGGCTTGCCGGCTTCTCAGCAGCCGGTCGGCAAGGTGAAGGGCCGGCTTGTCCTATGTCGATTTTTTGGTGCTTAGCCATTTTTCATGTGAGCACTGTTTCTTGCCTTTAACTCTTGTGAAACGAACAGCCGCTCTGCGAGCTGTGGCTTGTGGCAAGAGAGGGCTTATGTGCTTGCACATTACTTGTCCGGACTGCAGGAAAGACCGACATAGCACAAGGCGGCAAGCCCCCGGATCGACTAGTCGAACCCGGTTTCAGACGGAGGAATGAAATAACACATTCATAGGCATAATACTTATCATATAGATAAAAGGGGTGGCCCTCGAGTGTTCCTCGAGGGACCCGAAGTCTTCGTACTTAATACAAAAGGTAGCATGGTACATACTGCATCAACTATCAAATCTTCGAAGGAGATTTGCATTCCATGGGCGCTCTGTTTCCTTGCCGGAGTCGTCCCTCTTGCGCGCCCTGGGCTTCTGGGCATCGATCAGGTAGTAGGAGTCGTTGCCCAAAGCTTTGCTGATGATGAAAGGGCCTTCCCCAGGGGCCGAGAGCTTGTGCTGGCCGGCTATTCCCTGGAACAGCCGGAGCACAAGGTCTCCCTCTTGGAAGGATCTTGGCTTGACCTTCAGGCTATGGTAGCGACGTAGACTCTACTGGTAGATGGCGGACCGACTGAGTGCCAACAGCCGGCCCTCTTCCAGAAGATCGACGCCGTCTTCTCGTGCTTCCTTTGCATCCGCCTCCGTGTACATGGTGACGCGACGTGAGTCGAACTCGATGTCAGTTGGGATGACAGCCTTGGCACCATATACGAGGAAGAAGGGTGTGACGCCGGTTGACTTGTTCGGAGTGGTGCACAGACTCTAGAGGACAGCCGGTAGCTCGTCGAGCCAGCAGCCGGCTGAATGCTCCAGAGGCTCGAGCAGTCGGGGCTTGATTCCGGACAAAATGAGGCCATTTGCTCGCTCGACCTAGCCGTTTGACAGTGGGTGGGCAACGGACGCTAATTCTAGTCGGATGCCCTGCGTCGCACAGAAACGGGCTAAGGCGCCTTTGGCAAAATTTGTGCCATTGTCGGTGATGATGCTGTGCGGTACACCGTACTGTAAATGCATCTAGTGCCACCCCAGTTGGTTTTGGAGTATTGACGACAAACCTGGTTGAGGGACTAATGTGTTTGTGAGAATTGCAGGATAACACAGGTAGTAGTCCCTCATTGATTTGGTTTACCTATCGAAGATGACCCCTAAAAATGTTTGAAGACATTGAAGATAATGGTGATCTGTGAAGATATTCACATTGAAGACTATGACATAAGAAGACATCGCATGAAGACTATAGAGAGCGAAGAAATAGTTGTTTCATAGTTTCCTTTTCTTCTTTCTTGAGTCATAGGAACCACTGTACTGTTAAGTGGGGTCCAAGTGAACAAAGTCAGAGTGACTGAAGTGATGCTCAACCAAATCCTATGTCTTCAAGCGAACACAATGAGAGCAAATCTTATCCAGAGTCGGATAAGTCAGCTTTACTTGTAGCCCAGGTCAAGCTGCCGCGTGTGTTTGAATCTGACCGTTGGACACGTGTCAGTTCCTTAGTGAACCAGGGTCATTTCGGACAAATCAGGTCGGGTTGCCTCCTGGCTATAAATAGCCCACCCCCTACACCATAAATTGGTGGCTGCTCAGAGTTAGTGCACGACTTTTGTCGTTTGAGAGCAACCCACCTCTGAAGCATTTGAGAGAGATCCTTGCGAGGACAAAGCCCAAACCACCCAGAGCCCAAAGAGTGTTTGGCATCACAGAAGTCTTTCTGTCCGCGTGATCTGAAGACTTGTTACACTTGAGGACTGTGAATCCTCCAGCCGGTTAGGCGTCGCGTTCTGAGCATCCAAGAGTCATTGTGGATTGCCGGTGAACGAAGTCTGTGAAGGTTTGGAAGTCTACCTTGAAGACTTACCAGAGTGATTGGGCAAGAACTAAGTGTCCTTATATCAAGGGAATAAGGTGAAGACGCGGTCTTCAGAGTTAAGTCTCAGCCTCCCTAAACAGACGTATAGTTGTCACAGCAACTGGAACTAGTCCAACAAATCACTGTCCTCACCAAGCAATTGGTTCTATCTCTTACTTCTCTTTACTTACAGTTTGTCCTTGTGAAGTCATTGCCTACTTGCATTATCTGTTTGACTTCACTGTGTGACGACTATTGTTGTTTTGCTTCACACTATCTTCCATCCTGATCCATAATACCTAGCTGCTAATAGTCTTCGTGCTTTCACTTCATTGAATACTTGACTATGGTTTGTCTAGTGTAGTCTACCTTCCGCTGCATGTCAATAGGTTCATTTCTATTGTTTGTCTTCGAAACTCCCATGTTTTGAAGACTTTCATAAAAATCGCCTATTCACCCCCCTCTAGTCGATAACTAGCACTTTCAATTGGTATCAGAGCAAGGTACTCCCTTGGTCTGTGTGATTTGGTTTAACCACCTGGAGTTTTAGCTATGTCGACTGCAGGGATAATCAAAGTCTCTGCTGCGTGCCCTGTCTTCGATGGGACTGATTACCCCTACTGGAAGAATAAGATGTGCATGCATCTTGAAGCCATCGAAGTTGATCTATGGTATGTCGTCAAGAACGGTGTTCCCAAGATGGGTGAAGGTGTCACCCCTGCTGATGTCAATAAGTTTGTTCAACTGGATTCTACTGCCAAGAACATCATCTGTGGTCATCTTACCAAAGGACGGTATGGCTTTGTGAGTGCTCTAGAAACGTTGAAGCTAGTCTGGGACTGGCTCTCCAAGGTCAAGGAAGGCGTCTCAACCCAGAGAGACTCAAGGATCAGTGTTCTTCACAACCTCTTCAACCGCTTCAAGAGAAACGACAATGAGAATGTCCAGCTCACATTTGTTCGCCTCACTGATATCACAAATGAGGTTCATGCACTCGGCGCCACTGAGATCACCAAGCATGAAATCGTCAAGACACTCCTGAGATCACTTGACAGCTCGTTTGACACCCTAGCCCTGATGATTCGAGAATGCCCTGACTTCAAGACTCTCGATCCGTCTGACATACTTGAGAGGCTCAACACACATGAGTTTCAGCTATCTGAGAAAGAGATATCTATGGCCCCAACTATGGCCGAACTCGCGCTTTGAAGGCAAAGGTTGTTTCCTCATCTGCAGAAGAATCTAACTGCAGTTCTGGTGATCCAGAAGACATTGGAAAGGAGCTTGCTATGCTTGTGAAGAAGTTCCAGAAATTCACTAAGAAGAAAGGCTTCAGAAAGTCTTCACGATCCTGCTCAAGAAATGATGAAGCTTCTACTCATGACCACAAGAAGAGAACATGCCACAAGTGCAAGAAACCTGATCACTACATCTCTGAGTGTCCACAGTGGGACAATGAGAACAAGAAAAAGAAGAAGAGCAAGGAATATGATTCTGATGACAAGAAGAAGAAGAAATCCTCAAAGTCTTCTTCCAAGTCTTCATCGAAGTCTTCATCACATCAGAAGAGTTCATCTGGCAAGGCTCGTGCTTTTGTTGGCAAGGAGATGGATTCAGAGGAGGAGTCTGCTTCTGAGGAGGCGGAGGTGGAGTCTGAGGAGGAGTCCGACTCTGGCGTTGCAAGTCTGGCTCTAGCTACAGCCTACGTTGCCAAGTTCATCTTCAACACTGAAGACAATGGCTCCATCACCAACGCTGATGGTAATGACAAGGACGAGACTGCTCCCACCTACTGCTTCATGGCACGTGGTGCCAAGGTAAACTCACGCGATGCTTACTTTCAAACATCAAGTGAGGATGACTCTGATTGCGAATCCAAACCTAGCTACAAAACACTTGCTAAAATTGCAACTGAACAAGAGAAAGCTGTGGAACATATTCAAAAATTGCTAGACAAAAGCAATGATCTGTTGGACGCGGAAATGACCTGATCTCAGTCCTTAATTGAAGACATCAAAACCCTTCATGTTAAGTACGAGGAACTTGAAAGTCGTCATGATAGGCTCTCAAGAACTCATGAAAAGCTTTCCTATATCTTCAAAGGAAGCAAGAGCTTGAGAAATTGAGAGCGGCTCATGAAGATCTTCAAAAGGAGAACGAGTCACTTCGCGCTCAACAGATCAGTCCCGCTCAGGAATGATTTGAACCACCATGTCTAAAATGCCTTGAGCGTGATAATGCTACCTATTGCTGAATGTTCTACTGCTGCTACTGTTGCAATATCTTCAACTGCTTATGTGGTAACTAACCCCTCTACTGAGGATACCACTACTATTGCTGATGAAAATGCTAGGTTAAAGACATTGCTTGAGACAGGGATGTACAAAAGCCTCAAAGGGCATCAGACATTATGTGATGTCCTCAAAAAGCAGAATCTGAACCGAAACCCTAGGAAAGAGGGTGTTGGGTTCGAGAGGAAAATGAATGTTGATGGTTCTTACTGGAAGCCTGAGCAGTACCCCAAAACCACATGGGTTGCTACGAAGGAACCTTCAGTGGATCCATCCACCTTATCTGGCTTTACTTGTACTAACCCCATTACCATTGATGAATCCTTTGATGCAAACTATAAACTGTTTAAGAATCAGAATGGTGAAGTGTTTGCCAGGTATATTGGTACTAACTGCAGGAATGGACCACCTGTGAAGAAGATCTGGGTACCCAAAAGTTGTCTTGAGAATCTTCCTGTGAATGTCATCATGACACCACAAGGCAAGAAGGCAAACCCCAGACCAAAAGCTTCATATGGTCCGAAGGCTTCATACACACAGAGGACTCACCAGAGCCACCCTTACGCCAATGTTTTGCAGGGAAATCATACTCAGGCTTATGAATATGAGCGTGTTTCTTCAAACCGCTATGTTCATAAAACTAAGAACTTTTCTGCTTATTCATATGAGTATTATTCACCTCCTGCAAGGCTATTTCCTAGGGCTCCAAAGCCAAAGTTCTCAGATGCTGCACTTAGACTCATTGCTTCGAAGCCACCCCTGAAAATGTGGGTGGTTAAGAAACTTAACTCTCTTTTGCAGGGAAAGGTCTCCAGCCGGAAATCAAAGGTGTCCGATGCTATTCCTGGTGACCTAAAACATCTTGTGGGGCGCAAGATAAAATGCTCAAATGGTCTTACTATGTATTTTGTTCCTGAATCACTTGCCAGTCATCCTATCAGTCCTAACCTGGATCTAAGCTTTGATAATCCGCTTGTTCGTCAAATGTTTATGCTTCACAATACCCTTGGTGAAGCCTATCCCCCTAACTGCACTGTAGGGTATGACACCAAAGTCTTCAGAATGGATTATGGACAGTGGATGCACTAACCACATGACTGGTGATCGAAGTCTTCTGATGGATTCAACACTACGTCCATCTGACAAGAGTCACATCACATTTGCTGATACTGGTAAAAGCAAGGTATTGGGTCTAGGTAGAGTTGCAATCTCAAAGGATCAGCACATGGATAAAGTGGTGCTTGTTGAATCCCTAGGTTTCACCTTAATGTCTGTCTCAATGCTTTGTGACTTAAACATGATTGTGATATTTGGAAAATATCGTTGCCTTGTTCTAATGGAATCTGACAAGTCTCTAGTCTTTGAAGGGTATCGGAAAGATGATCTGTATATGGTAGATTTCTCAGGAGGACCACAGTTGGCCGTATGTCTTTTAGCAAAAGCTTCAGAGTGCTGGCTCTCGCATCGGAGGCTAGGACATGCGGGAATGAGGAACTTGTAGACTCGCGAAGAAGAAACACGTCGTTGGCATCGAGGGCGTCAAGTTCAAGAAGGATCATCTGTGCGGTGCCTGCGAAGCTGGAAAGATGACAAGGGCCAAGCATCCCTCGAAGACAATCATGACTACATCTCAACCCTTCGAGCTGCTTCACATGGATCTCTTTGGCCCTACTCACTACTCTACTCTCACTTCCACTACTTGTCTCTATGGCTTCGTCATTGTTGATGATTATTCAGGATATACGTGGGTGCATATAATCCTCTACAAGAATGAATTGCAGGATTTCTTCGGACGCTTCGCCAATCGTGCCATGACAAACTATGGCATCAAGATCAAGCACATCAGAAGTGACAACGACACAGAGTTCAAGAACACCGGCCTCGACCTTTACCTGGATACATTGGGCATCATTCATGAGTTCTCTGCTCCATACACACCTCAGCAGATGGCATCGTGGAGGGCAAGAACAGAACACTCATTTAGATGGCTCGGACGATGCTTGATGAATACAAGACTCCAAGGAAGTTCTGGCCCGAAGCCATTGATATTGCATGCCATGTCATCATCCGTGTTTATCTTCACAAGCTCCTGAAGAAAACATCCTATGAGCTCCTGACTGGTAAGAAGCCAAATGTAAGTTACTTCAGAGTATTTGGTGCTAGGTGCTGGATCAAGGATCCACATCACACTTCAAAATTTTCACCGAAAGCACATGAAGGTTTTATGCTTGGTTACGGAAAGGATTCGCACTCCTAGAGTCTTCAACCTCTTTCACTATAAAGTGGTTGAAACTGTGGATGTGCGGTTCGATGAGACTAACGGCTCGCAAAGAGAGCACCTGCCAAATGTGCTAGATGAAGTTCCACCTGGTGAATCCATCAAGCTTATGGGAACTGGAGAAATCATACCTTCTGAGGCACAGGCTGAAGAGGAACTTATTATTTCTGCGCCTAATCAACCTGAAGACAATAATCAGCCTGAAGCCAATACTCATGATGAAGACAATGATCAGCAAGAGCAAAATCTTCGTCCAGTTCATCCTCGTGTTGCAAATGAAGTTCAGATTGAGAAGATAATTGATAGCATCAATGCACCTGGTCCACTCACTCGTTCAAGAGCAACACAGCTAGCAAATTTCTGTGGGCACTTTGCATTTGTTTCAATATCTGAACCCAAGAAAGTTGCTGAAGCCTTCATGGAACCTGAATGGATTCAAGCTATGCAAGAAGAGCTTCAACAGTTCGAGCTGAACAATGTGTGGGAATTGGTCAAGCGTCCTGATCCTCGCAAGCACAACATCATAGGCACCAAATGGATATATCGCAACAAGCAAGATGAGCATGGTCAAGTTGTCAGAAACAAGGCTTGTCTCGTTGCTCAAGGATACACTCAAGTTGAAGGAATTGACTTCGATGAAACATTTGCTCCGGTGGCTAGGCTTGAAGCCATTCGCATACTGCTAGCCTATGCCAACCATCACAACATCCTTCTGTATCAAATGGATGTGAAGAGTGCCTTTCTCAACGGCAAGATTGAAGAAGAAGTGTATGTTGCACAACCTCCTGGTTTTGAAGATCCAAAACATCCTGATATGGTATACAAGCTCAACAAGGCACTGTATGGCCTCAAACAAGCCCCTCGTGCTTGGTATGACACACTCGAAGACTTCCTGAAGAGCAAAGGCTTCAAACCTGGTTCTCTAGATCCTACACTCTTCACAAAGACATATGATGGAGAACTATTTGTGTGCCAAATCTATGTGGATGACATTATCTTCGGCTGCACTGACAAGAAATACAGTGATGAGTTTGGACACATGATGCAAGAGCAATATCAGATGTCCATGATGGGTGAGCTGAAGTTCTTCCTTGGTCTTCAAATCCGTCAGCAGAGCAACGACATCTTCATATCTCAAGAGAAATACATCAAAGATTTCCTGAAGAAGTTTTGAATGCAAGATTGCAAGGAATACATGACGCCAATGCCAACCAAGAGTCATCTGAGTCCCGACGCCAATGGTAAAGAGTTTGATCAAAAGGTATACCGCTCCATGATTGGTTCTTTACTTTATTTATGTGCATCTAGGCCAGATATAATGCTTAGTGTTTGCATGTGTGCCCGATTCCAAGCGGCACCAAAGGAATCACATCACTTAGTTGTGAAGCGAATTCTTCGATATTTGGCTTACACCCCAACACTAGGATTATGGTATCCAAAGGTCTCAGAGTTTGATCTAGTTGGATTCTCAGATGCTGATTATGCTGGTGACAAGGTTGATCGCAAGTCCACATCAGGCACATGTCACTTTCTGGGACGATCACTTGTTTGTTGGTCTTCAGAGAAGTAGAACTAGGTATCTCTCTCCACTTCTGAATCTGAATACATTGCTACTGGATCTTACTGTGCTCAGCTTCTCTGGATGAAGCAAACTCTCAAGGACTATGGTGTCCATCTGAAGCATGTGCCACTCTACTGCGACAATGAAAGCGCCATCAAGATTGCCAACAACCCAGTTCAGCACTCGAAGACAAAGCACATTGAAATTCGTCATCACTTTCTCAGAGATCATGTCATGAAGGAAGATATTGATATCATTCACGTCAACACTGAAGAGCAATTGGCAGATATCTTCACAAAGCCCTTGGATGAGAAAAGGTTTTGCAAGTTGCGGTGTGAGCTAAATATCTTGGAATCCTCAAATGTCCTGTGATTGGACACACATCCTAACACTTATGCATATTGATGACTTAGATGTGCAACACACGAAGTAACGTATATCTTCAATCAATGAAGACATACACTCTAAGTGTGAATACATTAATGCGGAATTTGACTTCGGAGCGCCACGATAATTGTGCGCCGTGTCTGGGTCTAATACTTCCTATACGGTGGGTAACGCCACCACCAAACTTTTGTTTGAAGTGTTTCATTTGGCGTTACATTTGCAAAGTCTTCGCATTTGGTTTGTCTTCAACATTGATTTGTCTTCATGTTTATCTTCACAATGTTGATTTGGTCTCATTCTGATATATACATATAATTGTGTTCTGTCCTCTACAGCATTCACTTATAGCTATGTCTTCATGCTTGAATCTTTTGATCTAAGTGAATGTGATCGGACCCCAACCTCTTCTATGCTTCTACCTCAAATTCTATCTATCCAAATCATATGCATTCTATTGAAACTGTCAAATGTCTTCTCTGCGTCCTTGTCAGCAGAAGATACAGAGACAAAAATTGAATCTGTTTTAAATGCTATACCCTTATTGCCTGAAACCCGGAGAAGCCGGAACGACCACCCGATAGTCCAGGCGTGCGTGAGAACATGGAACAACTTCCAATGTGTTGCATGCTTGCCACGTGTCCTTTAGATGTGAACCGCCAGGGGCACCTGCGTAATTGCGCTGTGTTGTCCCTTTCCTTATAAATACACATCACATCACGGTCAAAATCCTTCTCCCACCTCTCCACCTCGCACAAACCCTAGCGCCACCTCTAGCTCTCGACGACGCCAGTGACGAAGCGCTTAGATGCCGCGACCTCACTGACGCCGTCCTCACGCCGGCCGCGGACCTCGTCTCCTCCGCCGCCGCCGTAGGTGTCTTCCGTCGCCAAGTTAGGGCATGGGAGATTGAACTGCTCGGCCTCCCACTCCGCTCCGTCTAGCAGTTCTTCGTGTGGTAATTAAAACTTACTTTTTACTGTCTTTTTGATCCGATAGATTCATCCTTCTCCACCAAAAGTGGTTTCTATGCCTACAAAATTGAATCTATCCTGTTCTGCATCTCATATCATGCCTAGTATATTCACTTATGCTTCACAACAAGTTAGATTCCTCACTTGTACCTATTCTTGGATTCGTACAAATCTGGAACCAACTCTCAACAAATAAGTGAATATCTTCGCGCTATGAGGTCAATGTCTTCAAATGATTTATCTTCAAAATCTTCTGAGAATGCATATGACCTCCTCCCCTTCCCTCGCACCTCTAATGCTGTCACAGGTACATGTCCGTGGGAGAATCCCTTGGTTCTCATAGTCTGCATTCATTTGCAGAATTCTTACAGCGTCACATCAATTCTCCTGAAGCCAGTTCCTGTCTGACCAGGAGACGGAAGCCATTGCAAGTTCTGAAGCCATTCAGTTTGAACTTCATGGCCACAAAAAAGTCAGCAAGAAAGGGCGGCAGAAAGCGTCGTGGGAACACATCCAAAGATTTGCCACCAGATCTCTATGAGTTATAAAAGACAGATCCTGAAGAAACCTATGGCGAACGCAAGACTCGAATCCAATGGATTCGCAGATACTGGGCTGAAGAGTATGCAGAGAAGAATGCCATCAAGCGACCATGAGGAGATATTCTCATAAAAAATCTTCCACCCAGGTCCAGAACTGAAGCCATTCCTCAAGGTTTCTATCCTTGCATGGTTCGCGGACCACAGCCAGAGAATGTTGACCCATCTTCTCTGCTATGGTGTCGTGACGACAATCTGTTCAAGCGCAACTACAAGTTTGCCATGGATTCAGCGGTGAAAAACAAGAAAGCATTTGGACTCGACTTCAACCCCGGTCCATCTGCTCCTCGGGCTGATGGCACCTGTGATGCAGAACCCAATATCATCAGGCCCTTCTACAACCTCGAAGGTCTTCTCACTCACATTGCTGTTCAGGGGGCAGTCGTGGATCAGTCTACGGACGATGCTGATTATGATGAAGCACCAGCTCCACCCAAGCCACAAAAGCAAAAGAAAACAAAGGCTTCAAATCCCTCTAATGCACCAAGTGCTTCGCATGTGAAGCCATTGGCAATTGCTCCTCCTGCATCCAGTATGCAATCTAAAGATCTTTCTCGTATCTCCAAGAAGACAGATAAGCCCAAGAAGAAGCCCATCCAGAGTTCTGGGCAAGCACTCACCCCAGCTACCGTTCTGAGGAACGAGAATGAAACCATTGATATGTCAAGTGATGACGACCTTGGTGATGATGCTCTTGAGCTGCTGATAAAGAGCAAGCAGGAGGCGGAGATCGTCAACGATCTTCCCCTCTTTGATGTGGACATCTTGAATAACTTCATTGATGAGTGGTTTGACAACCCTAGCCTCAACATTGATGATCTTCAGCGTCCAATTGGCATCAGTGTCTCTTTCCATGGAGCCATAGCTAATGAGCTGGCTCTTGCTCAGAAGATAGTCGAGCTGAAGAACAAGATTGACTATGAGAAGGCTCAATTCAAGAAACACATGGCCAAGCTCAGCGTGGCTGATGTTCAAAACTTCAAGCAGATGATGCATGACCTCAAGGAGGCATTTCACAAGAAACGTGAAGAAGCAAAAGGTTTAAGAGAGTGAATGAAACACCTCGCTGCAAAATGTGTTCAAGCTCACAATGAAGTAGAAAAGCGCAAGGCTCTTGGGCGTCCAGGCATCGACCTCAAGATGGCTGCCAAAAAGAAGAAGCCTGCTGTGGCCCAAGCTGAAGCATCAGGGTGGGAAGCACCTCGCATTGTCTTCCCTGCCAGCATGACAGACTCGAAGCCTAAGGTCCCCACATCTGCTTCAGAACTGAAGAAGACAAGGACAACTGAGGCCGTAGCCAGGAAGCGCAAGAACAAGAATGCCACTGATGATGCACCACATACCAAGAAGCGGAAGACCAAGTCTTTGAAGAAAGATCGGGCTGCTCCCTCAGAGCCCCTTGTTGTCGAGCCCATCTCAGTTGCTCGTCCTGCATCCGAACACCAAGAGTGTCAGCTAGTAGTTCACGAGTCTGCTTCCACAAAGGCTCCTGAAGCTGAAGAAGTTCCAGCTGTTGACCTCATCGCAGCTGAAGACATTGGTCCACAAGACAATGTAGATGATGATGAAGTCCTTCCTCAGATCGAGCACCAAATGGTATCATCGCCTGTTCTCACTAACAGCGAACTCATCAGCATTGGACGTCCCTTGACGCCAATCGCTCAGGATGCATCGTGTGCTGATCACCCCCAACAAGAAACTCCAAGTCAAGATTCACCCAGTACTCCCCCACCTCAAGTCACCACTTCGGTGCTTGACGATGACGACTATGTGGTCAAGCCAACTCCCTCTCCAAAAGCGTCGCCCGCATTCCGCAGGCTTCGCAAAGGACCAAGGCCACAAGTCGCTCTGCCGAGCGTTCCAGAAGGAGCAGTGCAAAACAACTCAGTGGCATGACAAGTGTTTCCTGACGCCACTCCAACTATGAATGTCTCTGCGTCTGAAGCAAAAGCTGCTGAAGGCATTCCGGCTGCATCAGCCGATGACAATCAAGAACCACGAGATGAAGAAAGAGCTGCTACACCCCCTGTTTCCCAAGAAGATGTTCTCAAGGAGAACGAGTCTGTGCCCGACCCTCCAGCTACTCAAGTGGAGGTTGAAAATACTGAGGCGGCCACAAACAACACTATTGAAGCCAATGACGTTGTCATGGCTGAAGCTAATGTGGCGCCTGAAGTGAATATGGTGCCTGAAGCCAATGTTGCACCTGAAGCCAATGTGCAGTCTGAAGCCGATGTCAATGCCAATGCTCCTGTACCGCCTCACACCATTGAGCAAGCATTTGATCGCGGCCAGCTTGTCACTGTTTGGTGGCCTATTCTGGTTCCTCCGCCTGCTCCCGGACCACAGTTTGACTACCATGTGGAGCACAGGCCTCAGGTTCAGAAGCCAAAGCCCCGGCTGCCAAGGTTTCTAGGTACTGCGTCTTTGCCAGGATAGTTCAATGTGAATGGCTTCAAAGCACACAACACCTTCTTTAATAGTGCCAAGAACCCATATTCAAGGCCAAGAATTTCATCTGATCAGTTCTGGAGCTATCAGCAGAGCAGTTATTATTCTTGTGTCTTATACAATCAAGGCCACATTTTCCCCATATGCGTCTAGACTGCGAAGCCATTGCTGGCCTGCCCTGCTTGGAAGAAGCCCTCGACTGCTTCAGCGATGCTGGCCTTCTGCAGTTTGTGATCGACAAAGAAAATTGGAATGAAGAGCTTCTGTTACAATTCTATGCTACTCTTCACATTCGCGGCTACAACAGGGATCCGAAGACTTGGGTCCTTGAGTGGATGACAGGCAATGTACACCATGAAGCCAAAGCTCTTGATATCATTGAGCTTACTGCCCTGCCCACTCCAGGTGAACTGTATGAACCTGGTTGTCAGCTTCACCGCAATGCTTTGGAAAGCATATTCCAGAAGCCTCAGCCAAATATGAGCCAAATGCTGAGCATGATGAAGCCACTGCCACAAGATGCTGAATATCCAAAGGAATTCTTTGTTGAAGACCTAGAGTATCTGCCCCGCACCATCCATAATATTATAAGGTGAACTCTATGGCCTGTCAAAGGACATTCTTCTGCAGCAAAGCTTGAAGGCTCAATGAAGACATTGGTTTTCTATATTCTCAATGGCATCAGCTTCAATGCTAGGGATTTCTTCATCGGACAACTTGCTGCATCTGGCTCTGATCTATTTGGTCTGAAGTTTTATGCTCCATGGCTAATGCGCCTCATCAAGCTTCACTCTGCTATCAACTATCAGCCCTCTGCGCGCAACCATCTCATATTCTTGCCAGAGGTCGATATGTCTGTCGAAGCCATATACCCAGAGCCTGCCAAGGAGCCAATTTATCTTCACAACGTCGATCATCAAAGTTTCACTCAACCTATTGAAGGAGTTCTTGCTGCAACTCGTGTTTATCCTTTGGCTGGAAATACACGTGCACCTCATCGTGCCCATACTGAAGCCACTGAAAGCACTATTGCTCAAAGGCCTCGAAAGCGATCTCATGTACTCAATGATCGAGAGTTTCTCGTGGCCTTGCATCAGAAACAAGATAAGCATCATGACTGGCTCAAGCATCAGACGTAGAGTCTCTTGGTGGATGTCAATCGCATTCGCAATCTAGCCACCAAGAATGCATTTGTCACTCATGAAACCTGTCGGCGGCCGTGGAAGAGTCTGACATTGCTCAGTTTTGAAGATGATCTTCAACAAGATGGCTTCACAGAGAGATTCAAATTTGATTCCACTCCTCCCAGGAACGTTGTCTTGCGTCGGACTCCCTCACTCGAAGACTCTGAGTACCCCTTCTCGGCGGCCACTGTTAATGCCAGATTCATCGATGACGAAGATGATGCTACTTCACCTACTACAACTTCGGCGCGCATCGACACTGCACCAAGTTCTTCTGCACCACCGGACTCCAACGTCTACCCTGCCCCTTCACCTACTCCTCATGGGAACGAGTAGAGGCTCTATGTCTTCAAACCTTTTTGGTCCTTACTGACAAAAGGGGGAGAAGCATATGAGTTGATAGTCTTCAAGCGGGTCCATATGGGTGGTTGCTTTATATTTTGCCAAGTGGTTACAACTCTTGTTTTGATACATTTGGTTCTTTGAGTTGTAACACTTAAACTTGATGGTCGTCTGCTACCTTTTCTCTCGAATATGTGTTGCGATGATAAATTCCGCACAGAGTCATTCTGCAGACATCCGTTTTCCATTATGCATGTCATTATCTTCGTTATATCTTTTCATGCATGATGAATTGTCTTCATGAGCTGAAGAGGACCTCCACGAACCAAACCTGCCATGTGCATTTGCATTCAAACGCAAACTACTTATATGCACATCTTCTGGGGGAGCCTTTTGCTACTTATGAAGACAATACCTTAACCCTTACAATTTCACATACTTTTATCCCCGTTGAAAACTTCAACCAGTTTGTCATCAATCACCAAAAAGGGGGAGATTATAAGTGCATCTAGTGCCACCCCACTTGGTTTTGGAGTATTGACGACAAACCTGGTTGAGGGACTAATGTGTTTGTGTGAATTGCAGGATAACACAGGTAGTAGTCCCTCATTGATTCAAATTACCTACCGGAGATGACCCCTAAAAATGTGTGAAGACATTGAAGATAATGGTGGACTGTTAAGATATTCACATTGCAGACTCTGACATAAGAAGACATCACATGAAGACTATGGAGAGCGAAGACATAGTCGTTTCATAGTTTCCTTTTCTTCTTTGTTGAGTCATATGAACCACCGTACTGTTAAGTGGGGTCCAAGTGAACAAAGTCAGAGTGACTGAAGTGATGCTCAACCAAATCCTATGTCTTAGAGCGAAGACAATGAGAGCAAATCTTTTCCAGAGTCGGATAAGTCAGCTTTACTTGTAGCCCAGGTCAAGCTGCCGCGTGTGTTTGAAATCAGACCGTTGGACACATGTCAGTTCCTTAGTGACCCAGGGTCATTTCGGACAAATCAGGTCGGGTTGCCTCCTGGCTATAAATAGCCCACCCCCTACACCATAAATTGGTGGCTGCTTAGAGTTAGTGCATAGCTTTTGTCGTTTGAGAGCAACCCACCTCCAAAGCATTTGAGAGAGATATCCTTGCGAGGACAAAGCCCAAAACACCCAGAGCCCAAAGAGTGTTTGGCATCACTGAAGTCTTTCTGTCCGCGTGACCTGAAGACTTGTTACACTTGAGGACTATGAATCCTCCAGCCGGTTAGGCGTCGCGTTCTGAGCATCCAAGAGTCATTGTGGATTGCCGGTGAACGAAGTCTGTGAAGGTTTGGAAGTCTACCTTGAAGACTTACCAGAGTGATTGGGCGAGGACTAAGTGTCTTTAGCTCAAGGGGAATAAGGTGAAGACACGGTCTTCTGAGTTAAATCTCAGCCTCCCTAACCAGACGTAGAGTTTCACAGCAACTGGAACTGGTCCAACAAATCACTGTCCTCACCAAGCAACTGGTTCTATCTCTTACTTCTCTTTACTTACAGTTTGTCCTTGTGAAGTCATTGCCTGCTTGCATTATCTGTTTGACTTCACTGTGTGACGACTATTGTTGTTTGGCTTCACACTATCTTCCATTCTGATCCATACTACCTAGCTGCTAATAGTCTTTGTGCTTTCACTTCATTGAATACTTGACTATGGTTTGTCTAGTGTAGTCTACCTTCCGCGGCATGTCAATAGGTTCATTTCTATTGTTTGTCTTCAAAACTCCCATGTTTTGAAGACTTTCAGAAAAATTGCCTATTCACCCCCCTCTAGTCGATAACTAGCACTTTCACGTACCGAGTGGTGATGTCTGCAATGAAAGTCACAGCAGCCGGACCATTCAATTTCTTGATTAGCTTTGCTTCTATCCACTTGGTGAATTTGTCCACGGCAACGAGAAGATGAGTCATGCCGCCGCGTGCTGTCTTGAACGGTCCCACCATGTCCAATCCCCAAATGGCAAAAGGACAGGCAAGGGGAATGGTCTTGAGTGCAGAAGCCGACAGATGTTGCTTGGAACTGAACTTCTGGCACCCTTTGCATTTCTTGACCAAGTCTTTGGCATCTTCTAGAGCAGTCGGCCAGAAGAAACCGTGGCGAAAAGCTTTGGCCACAAGTGATCTTGAGGCCGCGTGGTGGCCACACTCGCCTTGATGGATATCCTTGAGGATTGCTTGGCCCTTCTCCAGCTCTACGCAGCGCTGGTACACACCAGTGACACTGCGCCTCACAAGTTTCCTGTTGACGATGGTGTATGCTGTTGCCCGACGTTGCACCTGTCGGGCCGAGATCTCATCGGTTGGCAGCTCTTTGTTCACCAGAAACTTGAGGATGGACTCTGCCCGTGATGGTGCTTAAATTTCTTCTACCGCCACTATGGCCACTTGTACGAGGGCGGTTGGGTTAGGAGGTGGCGGGTTGGAGTTGGCTGCCGCTTGCTGTGTCGTTGAAGTCCCCGAGCTGACTGCTGTAGTCCCCGGGCCGGGTGCGACTGCTGTAGTCCCCGAGCCACCTACTGAAGTCCCTGAGCTGACTGCTGCAGCCTTTGACTCCGATCCGACTGTTTTTGGAGCAGTCGGCACGAAGATAGACTCTGATTGTAGAGAAGGCTTGATCGACAGCTTGCGGAGGTACTGGAGGGAGACGGCGGCTGGTATTGCTTGCCGGGTGGAGCCGATCCGTGCCAGGGTATCGGGTGGCTCATTGTCATTTCGTGGCACGTGAAGGAACTCACACCCTTCAAAATATCCGCTGAGTTGCTGGACGAGGAAGCGGTAGCTTGCCATATTCGCATCCTTGGCGTCCCAGTTGCTAGACGGCTGTTGGACCACCAAGTCATAGTCACTGTAGCACAGAATCCGGTGAATGCCGAGCTCTTTGTCAAGCCGGAGTCCGTGTAGTAGTGCCTCATACTCGGCCACATTGTTGGAGGCGGCAAAATGGATTTGTAGTGTGTATCTGAGCTTGTCGCCTTTGGGAGAGGTGAGGACGATGCCGGCTCCCAAACCGGTGCACATCTTCGAACCATCAAAGTGCATCCGCCATTGGGTGGAGTCCGGCGCTGGCGGCAGGTACTGGGTCTCGGCCCAGTCGACGAGGAAGTCGGCCAGCGCTTGGGACTTGATGGTGGTGCGAGGCTGGTAGAGGATGGTGTGGGGAGCCAACTCGATGGCCCATTTGGCCACTCGTCCTGAAGCAAGCGGGGCAGTGCAAACAACCGTGATGGGGTGCTCTTGAAAATATGGCTTTAACTTCTTGGCGGTAAAGTGCACGCCGTAGCACATCTTCTGGTAGTGGGGGTAGTTTTGCTTGGAAGCCGACAGCACTTCACTCAGATAATACACCGGTCTCTCGACCGACAGAACCTTGCCGTCTTCCTTGCGCTCAACTACTATGACTGTGCTGACCACCCGGCTGGTGGCGGCGTTGTAGAGGAGCATGGGCTCCTTAGCAGCCGGCGCGGCCAGGACAGGCGGCGTGGTCAATATCTTCTTGAGCTAGAGAAAAGCCTCATCTGCCTTGTCATTCCACTCGAAGTGAGTGGTTTTCTTCAGGAGTTGGTACAGGGGAAGTGCCTTCTCGCCTAGCCGACTGATGAAACGGCTGATGGACGCCAGGCAGCCGGTGAACTTTTGGACATCTCTCAGTCAGGTAGGCTTCTCCATCCTCTCGATGACCTTGATCTTCACAGGGTTGCACTTGATGCCGCGTTCGGAGACCAGGAAGCCGAGGAGCTGGCCGGCTCGTACTCCGAACACGCACTTCTCTGGGTTGATCTTGATCTGAAATCAGCACAGATTTTTGAAAGTCTCCTTGAGATCTTCTAGGAGGGTCCCATGCTTCTCCGTCTTCATCACAACATCGTCCGCATAGACGTGGGCGTTTCTGGCGAGCTACTTGAGGAGGCACTTCTGCATGCAACGCTGAAATGTGGCGCCGGCATTCCTCAAGCCGAACGTCATCGTCAGGTAGCAGAAGGCTCCGAATGGTGTGATGAAAGAGGTCTTCAGCCTATTAGCCAAGTTCAACTTGATCTGGTCGTACCCTGAATATGGATCCAAAAAACTCAACAGCTCGCATCCGGCTGTGGAGTCTATCACTTGGTCAATCCTTGGCAAGGCAAATGGATCTTTGGGGCAAGCTTTGTTGATGCTGGTATAATCAATACACATGCGCCACTTGTTGTTCTTCTTCGGTACAAGGACTGGGTTGGCCAGCCAATCTGGATAGAATACTTCCATAATGAAGCTGGCTGCTAGGAGTCGGGCTATCTCTTCACCAACAATTCTTCTCTTCTCCTCCGACAGGCGGCGGAGGGTTGCTTGACCGGTTTGGCATCAGGTCGGACGTGTAGCTTGTGCTCGGCGAGATCCGTCGGAACACCCGGCATGTCTTTGGGAGACCATGCAAAGATGTCCCGATTCTCATGGAGGAAATCGACGAGCTCGCTTTCCTATTTGCTGTCGAGGTCTGCACCTATGTAAGTGCATCTAGTGCCCCTTAGTGATTTTGGTGTATTGAAGACTTATAGGTTAAGGGACTAATGTGTTTATGAGTGTACAAAAGTCTATAAGTCTATGAGGAGTTTGATATTTACAGAGAAAGTCGACCCCTAAAAATGAAGTTCTTCATCTGAAGACTTTGGATTTCTGAAAACTTTCTGAAGACTTTGAAAGTGAAGAAATTGGTTTAACCCTGAAGACTTGGTATTCATATGAGGAACATGAAGCCTCAAGACTTTTGTTTTCGTAGTTTCATTTTCTCTTTCTTGAGTCATAGGAAACACCGTACTGTTAAAGGGGGTCAAGGAAATACTAAGGAAAAATTTCCAAGTGATGCTCAACTCAAAATCCTACACCTACCAATCCCTTTGAGTGAAGCCATTGGAAATCTCATGCAGTTCAGTCATATTCTTCAGTGACAGAGACAAAGTTCTTCTGTTCTCTGAGGAATTTGTTCTGACTGAGGAAGTAGGAATTCGCCAGTGCGGATTGCCTACACAGTGAGGTACATGATAGCCCTGAGGAATTTGAGCCTCAAATATCCGACCGTTGCTGTGCTACGCGCCAGCTGTCCCAAAATATCTACCATCCTAATGGTCATATCATTGAAGGGCATTTATGTCTTATCATGTCGGGCTGCTCCCTAGGCTATAAATAGCCGCCCCCTACAACCACTAGCTGGTTGGCTACTCCGAGAGAAACTGACACTTGTCATTTGAGAGCATCCCATCCTCCGAGGACTTTGAGCGAAAATCATTGAGTGAGGAAACCCAAACCCAAACACCTACAAACCCAAAGTGATTGAGCATCACTGAAGAGATTGATCTTGTGTGAATTCGATGCTTGTTACCTTTGAAGACTGTGCTTCTTCCAGACGATTAGGAATCATGGTCTAGAGCATCCAAGAGGAATTGTGGATCGTCGAGTGACCGAGTCTGTGAAGGTTTGGAAGTCACCTGAGGACTTACCACGAGTGATTGGGCGAGGTCTGTGTGACCTTAGATCAAGGAGAATACGGTGAGGACTGTGTGTCCGGGACTGTGTGTCCTCATGTTTAAATACCTAGCCGCTCCAACCAGACGTACAACTGAGACAGCAGTTGGAACTGGTCTACCAAATCATTGTCTTCACCAAGCTTACTGGTTCTATTTCCTCAACTCTTTCATTTCCTCATAACTGTGTTGTGCACTTGTTCATATCTGTGTTTGAAGACTTGACTGAAGACTTTCTCAATTTCCTCAGTTCAATTTCTTCAGTCTGTTTGTCTTCATCCTATGTTATCATGTGCTTATGCTTTCTGTACTCTGTGCTTGTCTACATTTCATAATGATGACCATGCTTGTGTTCTGTTATGTTTACTTTTGAGTACTTATTCCGCTGCAAGTAGTTCTTCGCTAAGGAATTTCCTCACCCGCGAATTCCTCAGTGAAGAATTTATAAAAATCGCCTATTCACCCCCCTCTAGTCGATATAACGCACTTTCAATTGGTATCAGAGCAAGGTACTCCCTTGTTCTCTGTGATTTTGGTTTAACCGCCTAGAGTTTAGTTATGTCGACCACAGGAATGAAGACCATGTCTTGCCCCATCTTTGACGGTCACGAGTATCCCAAGTGGAAGGCCATGATGAAGAAGCGTCTCATGGAGATGAACAGTGAGCTGTGGACCGTCACTGAGATTGGTCTTACCGATCTGTGCAAGATGGCAGAAGCTGATGACATTCGCAAGTTCACCCTTCCCAACCTCACAGCGAAGGACGTCATCTGCTCCTGTCTGTCTCAAAATCAGTTTAGGAACATCATGCATCTCGATCATGTGAAGCTTATCTGGGACCGTCTCTCTGAGGTCTATGAAGGTCATCGAATACGTCATGATCCTTGGTTTGAGGACTTCAAGGAATCTCTCAAAGCGATGACATTCGAACCAGAATCATCATCTTCTACACCATGCCTTATGGCAAAAGATGCAAAGGTAACTGAATGCTATCTATCTGAATCTAGTGATGATGAATCTGGTGATGAATTAGGACCCAGCTATGTCAAACTTGCTTCCCTTGCCACTAAACAACAAAGAGCTTTGGAAAAAGTTCAATACATGCTAAATAAGAGCGATGATATGTTGGGTGAAGAAATGGATCAGTCGAAAGCTTTGGCTGAGAGTCTTCAGAGACTTCAGACTAGGTTTGACACCCTTCAAAGTCATCATAACACTCTCTTATCTGATCATGAGAAGCTTTCTTATGAATTTCTTCAGAGAAAGCAAGATCTTGAAAAGCTAAGAGTGAGTTATGAAGATCTTCAGAAGGAGTGCGATTCATTGCTAGCTCAATAGATCAGCGCTGCTCAGGAAGATTTTGTTCCTCCATGTTTGAAGTGCATTGAACGTGAATCTGCTAATTCTTCACTTGAATGTTCCAATGCTTCTAATGTTACAAACTCTTCATCTGTCTCTGCTATCCCTAATTCCTCCCCTAAGGACATTGCTAGTATCACTGATGATGCAGGGCTGAAGGAATTGTTCATGAGAGGCATGTACAAAAGCCTCAAAGGGCATCAGACTCTTTGTGATGTGCTTAAAAAGCAGATCCTCAACAGGAACCCTAGGAAAGAGGGTAAACTCAATGCTAATGGTACTTATTGGAAGCCTGAGCAGTACCCCAAAACCTCATGGGTTGCTGCAAAGGGACCTCCAGTTGATCCATCCAATTTATTTGGCTCTACGTGTGAATCCCCTCATTCTTCTGATGAGTCATTTGACTCCAACTATAAACTGTTCAAAAATCAGAATGGTGAAGTATTTGCTAGATATGTTGGCACTAACTGCAGGAATGGTTCCCCTATGAAGAAAATCTGGGTCCCCAAAAGGTGCCTTGAAAATCTTCAGGTGAATGTCATCATGACACCACCTGTGAAGAATAGGAACCCTAGATCAAATTCTTCATATGGGCCAAATTCTTCATATGGATCCAAGTCCTCATACGGACTAAATTCCTCACGTGGATCAAATTCCTCAAAAGGATTAAAGTCCTCATATGATTATCATCGTGCTAACACCTCTATTTCGCAGGGAAGAGCTAAGGGCTATGAATATGAGCATTACTCTTCTAACCATTATGTTCATAAGTCCTCTAAGAATTTCTCTGCTTATTCATATGCTTACCCTAACTCCTCTTATGCGAAACGAATTGGTTTGGCTTCTATGCCACCCTTCTCGCATGGAGCTCGGAGAGTGATGAACTCTTTGCCACCCCTTCAGATGTGGGTGGTGAAGAAAAAGAACTAATCTCTTATGCAGGGTCAGGTCTCCAGACGTGCTAAAATGTCTGAAAAATTTGCTGGAGACCTAAAAAGTGCCTGAAAGGATGCAGGCTAATCATGAAGAAATGAACTTTCATTTTTCACGTCCTCATACTGCTTTATCTATTCTATTGCTTGATGAAATTGATCTCATGAATTGTGATGTCATATTCTTCACCGATGAAGTATATGAGTTCGTAAGTTGCACTAATTCATCTGCAGGATGATCAACCCAAAGCCACTGAGTGGGTCCTCGATAGTGGATGTACAAATCACATGACTGGTGACAAGAATCTATTGATGGATGCTCCCTTATCTCCATCGCATCTGAAGCATATCATCTTCGCTGACAAAGGCAAAAGTCAGGGATTGGGCCTAGGTAAGGTTGCGATCTCAAAGGATCGACACATGGACAAAGTCATGCTTGTCGAGTCCTTAGGATAACCTCATGTCTGTCTCAATGCTTTGTGATCTTGATATGCTTGTTGTCTTTGGCAAGTATCGTCGTGTTGTGATCATGGAAGCTAACAATTCCAAAATCTTCGAAGGCTTTAGGAGAGGAGACTTGTATATTGTTGATTTCTCTACAGGACCACAACCAGCCGTATGCCTACTTGCAAAAGCTTTAGAAGGCTGGCTATGGCATCGACGACTTGGTCATGCAGGCATGAGGAATTTGCACACGCTTGCAAAGAAGAAGCATGTCATTGGCATTGAGAATGTCAAATTCCTCAAGGATCACTTATGCGGAGCCTGTGAAGCTGGAAAGATGACCAAAGCCAAGCATCCAGCAAAGACTATCATGACCACTACTCGACCATTTGAATTGCTTCACATGGATCTCTTTGGTACTAATCATTGTTCTGCAGTTTCAAATGATGCATCTCAATATGGCTTTGTTATTGTTGATGATTACTCTCGTTACACAAGGGTACACATTGTTACTTACAAACATGAAGTGCAGGAAGTCTTCAAACGATTTTCTTCGAGGGCTTGAACCAACTTTGGTGTGAAGATCAAGCACATCAGAAGTGACATTGGAACTGAGTTCAAGAACTCTGGTCTTGATGACGATCTTGATGAACTCGGTATTACTCATGAGTTATCTGCTCCTTATACTCCTCAGCAGAATGGCGTCGTGGAGCGCAAGAACAGGACTCTTGCTGAGATGGCTCGCACTATGCTTGATGAATACAAGACGCCTCGTCGTTTCTGGATTGAGGCAATTGATACTGCGTGCCACATCATCAACAGAGTATATCTTCACAAATTCTTCAAGAAGACTGCATATGAACTCCTTACTGACAAGAAACCCAATGTGAGTTATTCCAAAGTCTTCGGTGCTAATGTTGGATTAGAGATCCTCATCACAACTCTAAATTTGCACTGAAAGCACATGAAGGTTTCATGCTTGGTTACGAAAAGGACTCGCACACCTACAGAGTCTTCAACAACGTTCTTCACAAGGTTGTTGAAACTGTAGATGTACGATTCGATGAAACTAATGGCTCGCAAAGAGAGCACCTACCTTCTATGATAGATGAACTAGCAGATGAGGAAACTATCAAGTTCAAGGCTACTGAGGATGTCATCCATACCGAAGAATGTGCTGAAGAATTCATTCCAGAACGTGAGAAGATCATCGATGACATTGAAGCACCAGGTCCTCTCACACGCTCAAGAGCTTCACATTTATCTAACTTTTGTGGGCACTTTGCTTTTGTCTCTATCACAGAGCCCACTAAGGTAGATGAAGCATTTCTGGAGCCTGAGTGGATTCAAGCTATGCAAGAAGAACTACATCAGTTCGAGCTCAACAACCTGGGAACTGGTCAAACGTCCAGATCCTCGCAAGCACAATATCATTGGCACAAAGTGTATCTACCGCAATAAGCAAGATGAAAATGGCCTTGTGGTGAGGAATAAGGCACGACTTGTAGCTCAAGGCTACACACAGGTTGAAGGAATTGATTTTGATGAAACTTTTGCACCTGTTGCTAGACTTGAGGCTATTTGCATATTACTTGCTTATGCTAACCATCATGATATCACCTTATATCAAATGGATGTGAAAAGTGCATTCCTCAAAGGTATGCTTGAGGAAGAAGTATATGTTGCTCAACCCCCAGGTTTAGAAGATCCAAAGCATCCTGACAAAGTCTTCAGACTCAATAAGGCCCTCTATGACCTCAAGCAGGCCCCTCGGGCGTGGTATGATACTTTGATGGAATTCCTCATGAAGAAAGGCTTCAAACCCGGTTCACTTGACGCTACTCTTTTCACTAAATCTTATGATGGTGAACTATTTGTGTGCCAAATAAATGTTGATGATATTATCTTTGGCTGTACTGACCAACGTTACACTGACGAATTTGGTTATATGATGAGAGATGAATATGAAATGTCTATGATGGGAGAATTGAAATTCTTCTTAGGTATTCAAATTCGTCAACAGCGCAATGGAATATTCATATCTCAGGAGAAGTACCTCAAGGATGTACTGAGGAAATTCGGCATGCAAGATTGCAAAGGGGTCAAAATTCCAATGCCCACAAATGGCCATCTATGCACTGATGAACATGGTATTGACTTCGATTAAAAGGTATACCGCTCCATGATTGTTTCTATATTGTATTTATGTGCATCTAGGCTAGATATTATGCTTAGTGTTTGCATGTGTGCCCGATTTCAAGCTACACCGAAGGAATCACACCATAAGGCTGTGAAGCTTATTCTTCGATATCTAGCTCACACACCAACACTTGGATTATGGTACCCCAATGGCTCAGCTTTTGATCTCATTGGATATTCAGACTCTGATTGTGCTGGTGATCGTGTGGACCGCAAGTCAACATCAGGCACATGCCATTTCCTCGGACGATCTTTGGTCTGTTGGTCCTCGAAGAAACCGAACTACGTATCACTGTCTACTGCTGAAGCAGAGTACATTGCTGTTGGTTTTTGCTGTGCTCAATTGCTGTGGATGAAGTAAACTCTCAAGGACTACAGCGTCAACATGAAGAATGTGCCTCTCTACTGTGACAATGAGAGTGCCATCAAGATTGCTCATAACCCAGTTCAGCACTCAAAGACCAAGCACATTCAGATTTGTCATCATTTTCTTCGTGATCATGTGTTGAAGGGCGACATTTCTATTAAGCATGTGAAGACTGAAGAACAGCTAGCGATATCTTTACAAAGCCCTTGGATGAGAAGAGATTTAGCAAGTTGCTGTGAGCTAAGTATCCTAGAATCTTCGAATGTTCTTTCAAGAGGACACTCATCCTAACACTTATGCAAAATTGATGACTTAGATGTACTACACATGAAGAAAAGTTTTTCTTCAATCAATGAAGACTAACAATCTAAGTGTGAAGAAATTAACGAAGAATTTGATTCTCAGAGCCCTACGACAATTGTACGCGGTGTCTGAAATCATCATTCTTATACGGTGGGTTACGCCACCACCAAAAGTTGAAAATCTTCAATTTGAGTTTTTCCTCAGTTTTTTTTGAAATTCCTCAGTTGTTGATGTTCTTCAACTTTGCATTATCTTCACCATTTCCGTCGTTTTTCTTCATTGGTTATATATATATATATATATATATATACATATATATATATATATATATATATATGAGTTTATGTCCTCTACAGCATTCACCTATTGCTATTTCTTCAAGTTGCTTTTTCTGCTAAGTGAATGTGATCGGACCCTTCCCCCTCTATGCTATACTCAACCCAATCTATTCACAAATTCTTCATGTGCATTCTATTTGAAACTCGTTCAAAATCTTCACTGTGTCCTTGTTAGATGAAGAATTTGCGAATGCAACGTTAAAACTTATCTTATCCAAAAATTTCAGTTTTGCGGCTCAAACCGTTCCACATCCCACGATAATACTTATCTATTCACCCACAATCTCACACGATCTCCACTTCTCAGTACGTGGGTGACACATGTCAAGTGAATGAGAAGGGTCAGGGGGCACGTTCGTCCAATTTCTTCAGGCGAACAGTTTTTCACCGTGGCTATAAATACCCCTCCCCTTCCTCACTTCTCTTTTTACTCCGCTCGACCTCACGCCAGCTCGAGCTTCTCAAACCCTAGCGCCGCTGCTACTTCATCATCGCCGGTGAGGAAGAGCTTCACTTCCTCCACTTCGTCGCCAACGTACTCGCGCTGACCGTGGATTTCTTCAGTCCGCCGCCGCCGTAGCTGTCTTCCTCAGCCAAGTTAGGGCGTGGAAGATCTGAACTGACGAACTTCACATCTACACTTTCCAGTTCGTCGTGTTCTTCGTCCAGGGTTATTAAAAATTACTTTTACTGCCCTCTTTGATTCAAATGATTACTACAAAATCTTCAAAGGTGTTTTTCTTCAAATCTTCACACACTAAACACCTCACATGTCATCTGTTCTTGATTCATTTCTCTAAGCTACATTTTTCTTCAAGATTCCTCAATTGTGTGGATTCTCAATCTATACAATTCTGGAACCTAAGACAAAGAACGCTTAGTGAAATTCTTCAAGACTCATCTGGTCAAATTCCTCAAACTTGTTCATTTTACAAAACCTTCTGAGAACGCATATGACCTCTCCAAATTCCTCGCAACTATACTTTGTTCACAGGTACTCATGTCAGCTGCTGAATCACTAGGTTCTCATCACCTGAACTCATTTGTAGCGTTCCTCAAAGAAAAGTGCATACATCTTCAGAGAATTCGATTGTCCAAATTCCCAGTTGAAGAAAATGGCTGATAGAAAGAAGCCACGGAAGGGAGGAAAGAGGCCTGAGGTCAACACTGCCTTTGAAATCCCTGATGACATATAGAAGGATTAGTGCGCTCCTGATGAGGCCAAGTTTGGCAAGGAGGACAAAAATCAGCGCAAGGTGCGCATACAACGGATAGAGAGGCGATGGGCAAGAGAGTGGAGGGAGTACAGGTATGTTACTCCCAAGTATATGAAGAAATTCGCTCTAAATCCTCCATGCCCAAGACCTCCATTGGCACCTGGCCAAGAAGCAGATCCCACGAGCCTCAAGCATGGTGAGGATTATCCTGATGAATGGGCCAAGCGCCAGGACAAATTGGCCAGACAAGCTAGAGAAGCAGTGAGGAAATTCAACGAAGACTCTTCTGCTGCTGCTGCCACTGCAGAGGCCTCTACTAGCAAGCCAAAGAATGTCATGGCAAAGAAGCCTGCTCATAAGCCAAGTGCTTCACCCTCAATGCCCTCATGGCCTAGTTCCTTAGTAATGCCCTCACGGCCAGAATCTTCAAAGCCCTCACGGCCAACTCCTCATGTTGCTCCCACTCCAAAGTCCTCAGCTCCTCCGCCAAGTACTCCCCTCACAGCAAATGATTACAGGCCAATCTCCCTCCTTAATTGTTGTCTCAAGCTAGTCACTAAATTGTTGGCAAATAGGTTACAGAGGGTGATCTTAAAATTGGTCCACATTAACCAATATGGCTTCCTCAAAGAGAGATCCATCCATGATTGCTTGGGTTGGGCCTATGAATATCTGCATCAATGCCATAAATCCAAGGAAGAGATTATTGTGCTGAAATTATATTTTGAAAAAGCTTTTGACACCATTGAACATCAGGCAATTCTAGACATTCTAAAAGCTAAAGGTTTTCGAGATAGATGGATTAACTGGATCAAAATGCTATTCACTTCTGCCTCATCTGCCATATTGCTTAATGGTGTTCCTAGTAAAAAATTCTACTGTCTGAGAGGAGTGAGGTAGGGATACCCTTTGTCACCACTTATGTTTGTGCTTGCTGCAGATCTTCTTCAATCAATCCTCAACAAGGCCATGCATCTGGGTTTACTATCTTCACCTTTGCAAGTGAATTCCTGCCCTAATTTTCCAATAGTACAATATGCAGATGACACTTTGGTCCTTCTTCAAGCAGATGCCAGGCAACTCCACTGCCTCAAAGCCCTTCTCAACACTTTTGCAGATGCTACTGGTCTGAAAGTTAATTACTCCAAATCCAGCCTCATCCCACTCAATGTGTCTGAGGAGGAAGTTGAGATTTTGACTAATACTTTTCAATGTAAAATGGAATTTTTCCCCATTCAATATTTGGGTGCACCTTTGGGTATTCATAAACCAACTGTTGAACAATGCCTACCTCTGGTCACAAGGCTGCAGAAGAAACTTATGGGTCAATCTTCCTTCATGACCATGGCTGGAAGGCTGCGGCTGGTAAAATCTGTGCTCAACTCTCTGCTGATTTACCTCATGGGATGCCTTGATGTGCCTGTCACTATTAAAACTCAAGCTATTAAATTGTTGAGGCATTGCCTCTGGAGTGGCTCTGACTTGGAGGATCATAGGCCAGCCATGGTGGCTTGGAGAACTGTTTGTAGACCAAAAGACCAAGGAGGTTTGGGAGTGATGGACATCTTTGTCCAAAACAAAGCTTTGTTACTTAAGAATCTGCACAAGTTTTACAACAGACATAACATTGCATGGGTTAATTTGATCTGGGAGACACATTATAATGGTGATTTGCTGCCTGGCAACAGTTGGATTGGGTCATTTTGGTGGAAGGCAAATCTTAAGCTCATTGACAACTTCAAATCTCTGGCAGATGTCACATTGGAGATGGCAAAAGTGCTTTTTTCTGGTCTGACCTATGGCACTCAGCTTGCTTGCAGGATATGTTCCCCCATCTCTTCTCTTTTGTGAAGAATAGGAACTCCACTGTGCACACCATTATTCACACTGAATTTCTGGAGGATCTATTTCATTTACCCTTGACAGTGCAAGCATTCCAAGAATTTGAAGCAATGGAAGACATTTGTATAGCTTTGAGGGGTTCTGAATATCTGGAATGTTTAGATACCTGGAGCTAAATTTGGGGAAATGATCAATTCTCAGTTGCTAAGGCATATAAACTGATGATGGGAGTAAAAATAGTGCCCCAGCAATTTAACTGGATCTGGAATAGCTCTTGTCAACCTAAGCATAAGGTGTTCTTTTGGAGGTTATTACATGACAGGCTCAATACTAGGAATCTCCTTCGAAGGAAATCTTTTCAGTTGGGTAACTATAATTGTGTTGTAAATAATTGCCAGCAGGAGGAAACACTTCACCATCTCTTTTGGACATGTCCTTTTGCTGCTCAATGTTGGGACCTGATTTGTCCCTCTAGACAGGCCAATGTTTCAGTGCTTGAAGCTTTTGCTGATTTAAAACTAAAACTTCATGTGCCTTTCTTCATGGAAATCATCATCCTAGCATCCTGGGACATCTGGATCTCTAGGAAAATTCTCATTTTTCAAGCCATTCAACCAAGCATACAGGGATGGAAAGCCATCTTCTTGGAGGAGCTCAACTTGCTTAGGTTTAGAATTAAAAAGAGCTATGCTAGAACTTTCTGTCTCTGGCTTGACAGCCTTGTCCTGTAATTTAGTAGCTTATAGTTTTTTACTTCTTTTTCTTTTGGCTTTTCTCAAGCCTCTTTGTAGTGCTAGACATCTCTTTTTTGATATAATATAAAAATTGCAGTGGGGTTTTGCCCTACTGTGTATAGTCAAAAAAAGTCCTCGGCTGTTCCGACCAAATCCTCTGCACCTGTGCACCTTGCCACATGCCAAAGGACAACAGGCATCTCTATTGCCTCAGGAGCTTCTGCTAGTTCCTCAGCTGCACCAATTTCCTCAACTGGCCCCTCTCTGCTGAAGACAAAGGCCACTGCTCGACGAGGCACTCGACCAAGTCTTCACAAAAAGCAGGTCGCTTACCAAGTGGCGTCTGATGAAGACGAAGCTGATGATGAAGAACTTGCGGAAATCATCAGAGATAGGCAGGTCAAGGCTGCTAGAGCCAAAGGCAGCAATGTGCCTCTTCTTCTGGATCCGAATGTGATCCTGGACTTCATTGACCTATGGCACAAGGATCCCAACACGCCTTTGCCGGAGATGAACCTCACTCCTGGTCAAAGTCATGTTTTGACTATCTTCATTGAAGAAGATAAATGGAAATTTGAACAAGGAAGAAGAGTGAAGAAAGTGCAGTACAAAAAACAGCGTTTTCTGAAGCAAAATGTTCTGAAGCTTTCCCCCGAAGAACTCATTGCCTTGCAAGCTGAGATCAAGCAACTGAGTGATGAATTTGATCGTTACAACGCTGACTGGCTTGGAGCCAAAGTTAGGTTTGTGAAATTAACACAGAAGTTCAGGTCCAATGTTGCAGCTCCGATGCAATAAGAAAATCCTCAGGCTGAAGCATCTGCTCAGCCGACTGAAGAAAATGCCAGCACCGCTGATGACAATCAGGCTGCTGAAGAAACTCAAAGCACCAGGGCTGATGACTGCATTCCAGCCACTGAAGAAATCTCCAGGGCATCCACGAGTGGTGCGCCTGAAGAAAATGAAAAAGTCAGGGCAACTGCATCAGTTGTGCCAGAAGAAATTCAACCAAATTCCTCTGCTCCTCCTGCGCCTACCCCAACTCCGATCCTTCAATCTGCATCAGATGTGAAGAATATCTTGTCTTAGAAGGAAGCGTTTCTGGACTGCCAGCCAGGCCAATTTTTATTCCTCACTGCTCTTCAATAAGGACAAAGTCTTCGACCACGAGCATATTCCTCATGTGGACATGGAATCATTGCCATGCTTCTCACCTGTCCTTAGTGTGCTTCATGACGCAGGCCTCCTCAACTTTTGCACAGACATAGTTGATTGGAATGAAGAGCTCATTCTTCAATTCTACGCAACACTGCACATCACAGGAGATGCTAACGATGTAAACTCCTGGGTTTTGGACTGGATGACCGAAAACACTCACTATAAGGCACCGGCCTCTGAATTACTTCACGCCCTGCCCATCAGCCCTCCACCTGAAGGAGCTCATTGCCTGTACCAAGAGCCTGAACTGACTGCCCATTATATGCAAGTTCTTATGAAGCCTCTGAAACCTGGTCAAACCCCACGGACCAAATTCCTCGTGAGGGAATTGCTCTATGTGCCCAGAACAGTCTATCGCATCTTGACGAAGACTATGACTCCAATCAAAGGCCACGACTCGAATGATGAAGAAGTCGTTGGCATCATGAAGAATCTGCTATTCAACATCATGCATGGCAGCCCTGTAAACTATCATGATTTCTTCACGAGGACTCTGGCCAATGTCACTGATGCTCCTTCGATTATGAGATTCCTCATAACAAGGTCTTCACTCAACTAGAAGGCTGATTTTCAGAATCACCTCAGCTACTTGCCCCCAATCGAAGTCCACAAGCGGACCTATTCCTCAGCTGATGAAAAGGTCAAGGCACTTACTGTTATTGATGAAGGCATTCGTCCATTGGATGGTCAGTTTCGCAAAGCCGCATCTTATTCCACCAATGATGACTCTGCCACTCATGATTTTGCTGCCAATGCACCCAAGTCTACTCCTCAAGCCACAGCTCCACGTGTGATGACTGACCGTGAGCTACTTCTTAGTCTTCACCAGAAGGTGGATCGAAACCATAAATGGGTTAAGCGTTAGTTTGGTTCTATTCTTCACAACATGACTGCTACACATAATGCAGTGAAGAAAAACCATTACTACCTCCATGAAGTCTTCGGTCGCACCTGGGCTATTCTGTCCAATATGTATGGTGAAGAAGATCTGAACCAAATGGGTCTCAATGAGGACTTTGACTGGTCTGCACCTCCACCGAAGAAATACAAGAAGGTCAAGGTTCCTTCCTTGGTGGCCAGCTTATATTCTTCATCGCGCGACACCGATGAGCATGAAGACTTGGACGACACTACGGTAGGCCCTACAACGACAAACGACCCCAACAATGTCGGCGCTCCTCCATCAACATGATATTCTTCAGGGGCGTCAGTCCTCATTTTTCGATCCTTTTGGTCATTCAATGATAAAGGGGGAGAAATTTGAGTTAGTCTTCAAACGGGTCTATCATATATGGGCGTTTTTTGCTAAGTTACAACTCTCGTTCTTCTCATGACTTTGCTGGATCGAGTTGTAAACTTAAACTCTATGGTGGCCTGATACTTTTGTTGTGCTTTTCTGCATGCTTATTCCTCACTAATGTTAACGCATGCATGCTGAATTACTTCATTCACCATATTTCATCATGCATTTCAAATTCTTCATATTATATGTTAAATGTGTGTATGAATTACAAGATATAGGGGGAGTTTCCCATGATTCTATTCTTCAAGTGTGCATTGCCTCAAAAGCAAATTCCTCACTATGCACATCTTCAGGGGGAGTTCTTCTATATCTTGCAATCAAATTCCTCAATATCAGTATTTACACTCCATATATTTACCCCCCGTTGAAAACTTAACCTATATTGTCATCAATCACCAAAAATGGGGAGATTGTAAGTGCATCTAGTGCCCCTTAGTGATTTTGGTGTATTGAAGACTTATAGGTTAAGGGACTAATGTGTTTATGAGTGTACACAGGTCTATAAGTCTATGAGGAGTTTGATATTTATAGAGAATGTCGACCCCTAAAAATGAAGTTCTTCGTCTGAAGACTTTGGATTTCTGAAGACTTTCTGAAGATTTTGAAAGTGAAGAAATTGGTTTAATACTGAAGACTTGGTATTCATACGAGGAACATGAAGCGTGAAGACTTTTGTTTTCGTAGTTTCATTTTCTCTTTCTTGAGTCATAGCACCGTACTGTTAAAGGGGGTCAAGGAAATACTAAGGAAAAATTTCCAAGTGATGCTCAACTCAAAATCCTACACCTACCAATCCCTTTGAGTGAAGCCATTGGAAATCTCATGCAGTTCAGTCATATTCTTCAGTGACAGAGACGAAGTTCTTCTGGTGTCTGAGGAATTTGTTCTGACTGAGGAGTTAGGAATTCGCCAGTGCGGATTGCCTACACAGTGAGGTACATGATAGCCCTAAGGAATTTGAGCCTCAAATATCCGACCGTTGCTGTGCTACGCGCCAGCTGTCCCAAAATATCTACCCTCCTAACGGTCATATCATTGAAGGGCATTTATGTCTTATCATGTAGGGCTGCTCCCTAGGCTATAAATAGCCTCCCCCTACAACCACTAGCTCCGAGAGAAACTGGCACTTGTCATTTGAGAGCATCCCATCCTCCGAGGACTTTGAGCGAAAATCATTGAGTGAGGAAACCCAAACCCAAACACCTACAAACCCAAAGTGATTGAGCATCACTGAAGAGATTGATCCTGTGTGGATCCGACGCTTGTTACCTTTGAAGACTGTGCTTCTTCCAGATGGTTAGGCGTCATGGTCTAGAGCATCCAAGAGGAATTGTGGATCGCCGAGTGACCGAGTCTGTGAAGGTTTGGAAGTCACCTGAAGACTTACCACGAGTGATTGGGCATGGTTTGTGTGACCTTAGCTCAAGGAGAATACAGTGAGGACTGTGTGTCCGGGACTTTGTGTCCTCAGGTTTAAATACCTAGCCGCTCCAACCAGACGTACAACTGAGACAGCAGTTGGAACTGGTCTACCAAATCATTGTCTTCACCAAGCTTACTGTTTCTATTTCCTCAACTCTTTCAATTCCTCATAACTGTGTTGTGCACTTGTTCATATTTGTGTTTTAAGACTTTGACTGAGGACTTTCTCAATTTCCTCAGTTCAATTTCTTTAGTCGGTTTGTCTTCATCCTGTGTTATCCTGTGTTTACGCTTTCTGTACTCTGTGCTTGTCTTCATTTCATAATGATGACCATGCTTGTGTTCTGTTATGTTTACTTTTGAGTACTTCTTCCGCTGCAAGTAGTTCTTCGCTAAGGAATTTCCTCACCTGCAAATTCCTCAGTGAAGAATTTATAAAAATCGTCTATTCACCCCCCTCTAGTCGATATAACACACTTTCAACCTATGACAGCGTACCTCTCCGGGTTCTCTGGGTCCAACGATATGTTCTTTGTCTCCTTGGCCGGCTTCAAGGAGCCTTCAACTTTCGACTCCTTGGGATCAGGGGACATGTCCGGCTGCTTGCCGGCCATGGCCACAACCCGGTCAAGGAGGCACTTCTCCACAGCGATCACAAGGGACTCTGCCAGCCGACTGCTAGAGGCCGCACAGGCGGACGAATTCTGGTAATCTCCGGAGATGGTAATAGCCCCTTTGGTGCTTGGCATCTTCATCTTGAGGTAAGCATAGTGCGGCACCGCCATGAATTTGGCCAAGGCAGGTCGGCCAAGCAGTGCATGGTAACGGCTCTCAAGGTCAACCACTTCATACCAGACGGGCTCTCGGCGGAAATGATCTTTGTCTCCAAAGAGGACATCTATCTTGATCTTGCCGATTGGTGAGTGAGAAAGGCCAGGAACTATGCCCTGGAAGACAGTGCGACTGGGCAGGAGATGCTTTGGCTTGATGTTCAACTTCTCCATGGTGTCGCGATACAGGATGTTGATGCTGCTACCGCAATCTATCAGGACTCGGGCGAAGCGAGCAGCTCGCCTCTCTGTAGCAAAGGTGGCTTACAACACTAAGGCGTAGGAACCCGGAGAAGGCATTACTTCTGGATGGTCGGCTCGGCTCCAACTGATTGGCTTTTTTCTGACCAGTGCATGAACTCTAGGGCTTTAGTAGCTACGGCATTCACCTCTCGGGACTGCTGGCGACGGCTGCGCCTGTCATCGGCCACACTGGTGAAGACGACATAGGCTCCTTGCTCTTCTGGGTACTCGTCTTGGATGGCGACAACTGGCCGGGCGGCCTGCTGCGGAGGAGGAGGCATCGGCGGCTGGCCAGCAGGCGGAGGAGGCAGCAATCCTTCGCCCTTGGAGATTCGGGTGAGCCAGTGACACTTCCGAGTGATGTGGCTGGACGGCTTCGCGCCGCTGTGGAACTTGCAGGGCGCATCAAGGGTTTTCTCATAGGAGAAGCCGGGCAACCAATTTGTCTTGCCACCCCTCTGACGTTTGGGAGCAGGCGGCCCCTCCGGCTGCTGGTCTTCGACTATCGCCACCTTCCAGCTGGTGGGAGCCGGCTATGGTGCCTTGCGCTTGTTGTCGTTTTGTTGCTGACGCCAGCCGGAGTCCGAGGGGCCTGAGGAGCTACTTTGCCGGATGCATCAACTTGAATCTCCGTCTTCATGGAGGAGTCGGCCGTGGCGTACTTGTCTGCTATGATCAGCAGCTCGTCGAGGGTTGCCGGCTCATCGTAGAGAAGTCGGTGCTTGAGCAGGGTGCCTTCTCTGCACCCGGCTGTGAAGTACTCGATGGCCTGCACCTCGTGCACGCCTTCACAAGATTTACGCAGCTCGGCCCAACGCGTGAGGCAGTCGCGAGTCGATTCGGTGGGACCTTGGATGCACAAGGAGAGCTGCCGGGGCTTGGGAGGCCGCTTGTACGTGCTGGTGAAGTTGCGGATCAAGGCTTTAGTGAAATCTACCCAACTGTTGATGCTGCGGGGCTTCAGGCTGTTCAGCCATGTCCGGGCGGTGCCCTGGAGCATGAGCAGCACGTACTTCACGGCAACGCGCTTGTTGCCGTTCGCTATGCTGACGGCCATGGAGTAGTCGACCAACCAATCTTCCGGCTTCACTGAGTCGGTGTACTTGGGCGTGTCTCTTGGGAGTGTGAACCCTTTGGGGAAGGGCTCGTCGCGGATGCGGGGGCCGAAACAAGGCGGGCCCAGTGCATCTTCTTCTTCTAGCGCCAGGGATCAATTGAGGCGGTCGATCTGGTGGCGGGCATCGTTTTCTCCGATTCCTTCTCGGCGGCCAAGCCGGCCACCAAGACTCGGGTGATCAACAGGCGGTGGGGAGACGTGCCTTTCTCTGCGTAGGGGAGACTGATAGTCGCCTGGTTGTTCCACCGCCCGTGGGTGGCCGTCTTGGTCGCGCTCGATGGTGATGTGCGTCCGGCTGCGGCTTGCAGCCGGCTCCTTGTCTCGTCATCCGCGGGCGCCGCCAGTCGGCGTCCGGGATGTCGCGTCGTGCTCTCGGCGAGGAGGCGGGTCGTCGTTCCGCCGGTTGGGCTCCTCGACGCGGCAGCCACATCAATGAGCCGCTGGACATGCTCCGTCATGTGGCGACGCTCGTCGTCCTCGGGGTTGTCCAGCTCATCTGCTGCCGCCTGGGCAGCTCGTATGTTTTCCCTGGGCGTAGCGTAGACAGGGCGGTCTGCCCCGAACATGCTGGCATTGGCCGAACCATGCTGCCGGACCGTGCCGATGCGGCTGGGCCCGCTAGGAGCAGGCGTGCTGCCGACAGCGTGGTCCATCTCGCGCTGGTAAGTCTCTGAGAGGCGTCTCATGTTGGCTAGCTTCTTGGCGCTCTCGACGAGCTGGACACGGCGGGCTTCCAGTGTCTCAGCGTCGGCATCTTCTGCAATGGGTGCAGACAGGTCTCATAGCGTCGCCTCGAGCGGGTCTCGAGTGCCGTCACCGGAAGCTCCATCGTGGCTGATGACGAGCACCTCCGTGACGGTGCTGCCGCCCCTGTCGGTGTGAGGGAGAGGATCGTCGATGACCACCACATTGGTGGGGAACGCGTCGAGTGACGCCATGTCGGAGTCGACGAGCATCGGGTTGGTGGAGCCGATCGACTCCAAGTCAGAGGCCGGCTGGGTGGCAACGTGGAGCTGGTCGAGGAAGCTGACGAGGCTGCTCTCGGGGCCGTCTGTGCCTGCGTCAGATGCAGGCTCGTCGAAGAGGTGGATCTCACCAACAAGATCAGCGAGGCAGCTCGCCGTGCAAGCGACCTCTGCGCCATGCAGCGCGTCAGCGCAAACCCCGTCTCGCGTGCCGGGCTGGCTGCGCTCGCCAGGAAGGAAGAGGGTTCCCGTCCAGAACAGATCTCCGAACTACGGTGCACCTAGCCCCACGGTGGGCGCCAAATGTCGGGGTTTTGGTGCGACATATGCCAACGGGTGGCTTATCATGGTGGGGGATAGTAAGACGTTGCCGGTGCGAGGAAGCGGGATGAGGCGTAGACATGTACGCCGGTGAACTTTACCAAGGTTCGGGGCTCTCCTAGGAGATAACACCCCTAGTCCTGCTCTGCGGGGTCTCCGCATGATCACTATCTCAACAAGTAGCTACAAGTTGCTCCTTGAGCTGTTTGCTAGGGGAAGAAGAAGGGCAAGGCTAACTCTCTCCTATCTCTATGTGTGTGGTTGGGTAGTCTAATGGTCTGAACCCTTTGCATGGGTGCCCTGGGGGTTTATATAGGCCAACCCCCAAGGGTACAATGGTAAACTGGACGGGTGTAGGCCCAGGCCGTCAGTGTCTCTCGTAGCCAGCTTCTCCGCTGGCTGCTGGGGCCCGCTGACTGGGGGGTCCCACCGACTGTCTTGTACTTGGCCGACAGGCCGCGGCCGTTGCTTGCGGGTCTTGCCGGCTGCTCATCACTGTAGCCGTGCTTCTAATGATGCTTGCCTTGTCGGGGGAGGTGTGGCTAAAGTCCCGCCGCCTGGCGGGCGTTCACTGTAGCCATTCCCCATCTCTTCTGGTTAATGGCGCACAAACTCCTAGGAAGGGGGATGGCCGCCCTCTGGGTGCCGACCTCCCCCCTGTCCGACTGGCCCGCCGCCTGCAGGTCGTACCGACAGCCCGTCGTGGGAGCATGGTCCCTTCTGACTTGGGTGATGTCATGGGCGGAGGGGCCACAGTCCCGCGCCGTGCAGGAGATCTCCGGCTACTACGGCGCACTGTGGCCATGACCCGCCCTGGATTCGAGGGTGGCAGGCTTTCCTGTAGCCACACCCCGTCTCGTCGTGCTTAAGAGGGTGCAGACTTTGAGGGCGCCTCGGGGTGCCTGCTAGGAGTCGGTCTCTCTAGAGGCCGCCTGCTAGGAGGCGACCCTCCTCGTGGCCGTCTTCTGGGGTCCTCCGCCTTCCGGCAGCCGGCCGCGTGGGCCAGCCGGCTATGAGAAGGCGGCAACCAAGCTTTGAGGCTTGAGGGGCGCAGTGGGCCCTGATGTCTTGAAATGTCATGGGGGGCAGATGAGGCTACCCATGACCAATAACTCTGACAGGGGCAATCATAATCATACAGGCTAGACATATAGGGTTTAGTCATTACGATCTCGTGGTAGATCAACTCTCGTAACCCTCATATTCATCAAGATCAATCAAGCAGGAAGTAGGGTATTACCTCCATCAAGAGGGCCCGAACCTGGGTAAACATCGTGTCCCCCGTCCCCTGTTACCATCGACATTAGACGCACAGTTCGGGACCCCCTACCCGAGATCCGCTGATTTTGACACCGACAAACACCTCTTAGGAAAGGTATGGAATCAACACTTGACATTGAAGCAACTCGAATACCACAACTCAAAACAAAACAAAGGATTTGGCTTGCAAAATAAGCCAGAAACAAACATATGATAGAGATTTCGCCCAAAGTGTTCGTGATGAGGCCCCACGGGCACGACGTATAGCGGACATCACGAATGACAAATGAGACGTCCCCGAATCGGCATAGCCAAGGACTTTTAAGAAGCCTCACGACCACTGTAAATCGACCGTGTAAAATGAAACACTAGATGTTGGACCCCAATCTCAAATCATACATTTGTCGAACAGAAATCCTGGGTAACTACTTGAATTCCCACCTATTAACTCCCGAAACTTTCTGGTTATGCAATCTAGTGTTGGGGATACAGGGAGGCACAAATATGTCACACAACTAACAAATCCTACACTCCAATTGTATCCATCCGTCAACACATAACCAAGAAAACCTCGGAAATCATGTACCTCGGAGCTTAAAAAACATCCGATATACTAGTTGTGGCAATACATCTGATCACTCTCCCCAGTACCGGGTGTCGTCGAACTACTCTCACCACAAATACTATAGAAGCGTTTTTTATGTCGGCGACCTCTGGTATTATGGAACTGAAATGATAAACAGTGTGACGAAAACACCTTGGAGCTCAACTCCCCGGGACACTGCCACAACCCCTAAATGCCAGGAGGCACCAAGAAAGAATTCCTGTCACAATGATATCGCAATGCTCCAACAATACCCGCGTGATCCTAAAAAATTTAGAGTGAAAAAGAGGAGGATGAAGTGAAAACATCTACGTCAGGAGTCCTCACCAGAGCGATGAAGAGGATGAGGAGTGAAAAGAATTCATACTCTCCGATATAACTAAGACTCAAAATAGTTTTTTTCAGACTCAACAACGGCAGCGGTTCAATCAATCAAGGGGGCTCCTAAGGTCGGTAAGGCTTTGATACCAACTTGTAGCGCCCAAGATGCGATTCTATCCCAATCACATGATGAATTCATGATCGGGGCACAATCTCATTTCGAGCGCATAGCAAGGTGGATATCATTACAACATACCATGTACTGAATAGATGAGAATACAAGATAAAGGCTTACACTCGCCACAAGCTAGAACATGAATACATCAATTCATCAATACATAGTAATCATCATTTAGAAGAGCAGGATCTGACTATGGATGAAAACAAACGAAAAAGAAGAACGACATCCACCCTGCTAGTCCGAGGCTCCCGACCCAGAACCTAATCCGTTGATCGAACAAGAAGAAGAACTCCAAAAGCAATCAAGCATCGCTCTCACGTCAGATCATCGCATTACCTGTACCTGCAACTGTTGTTGTAGTAATCTGTGAGCCAATAGGACTCAGCAATCCCATTACCAGGGGTATCAAGACTAGCAAAGCTTAATGGGTATGGAATGGATAAGTGGTGAGGTTGCTGCAAGCACTAAGCATTATATGGTGGCTAACTTACGAGTACAAGAATAAGATGAGAAACTATGCAACGATCGCAAACTAGTAATGATCAAGAAGTGATTCTGACCTACTTACGTTCAAACATAACCCAAGCGTGTTCTCTTCTCGAACTCACCCGAAAAGAGACAGTCACCGTTTCGCACGCGGTTGGTGTATTTTATTTCGGATCTGGTGTCAAGTTCTGTACAATCGGATATTAAAAACTCTCATCTGCCACATAACCGCGGGCACGGCTCTCGAAAGTTTAAACCCTGCAGGGGTGTCCCAACTAAGCCCATGACAAGCTCACGATCCGCGGATACAATCCTCCATCGCGGGACATGCGATCAAACTCGGGATCCTGGTGCACAAGACATTTCGACAATGGTAAAAAAAAACCAGCAACACCTCCCGGCGTGCCGACACCCTGATAGTAGCTGCGCGTATCTCGTCTCAGGCCACGACCAGCTGAACACTACGTACAACAACCGAAAACCCCGGGTGAAGGGGTGGCATCGCAAGTGGCTATGTTTTGGACCAACACTCATGAGGAGCATTGGCCCGGGGGTTGATTAAGAGACCTCGGGGGCCGGCAGGTCCCTATGCAAGTTTTTAGTTGTTATTAGGAAAATGGTAAAACCAATGTTGGGCCTTGCTAGAAGAGTTTTATTCAAAGTAAACTGTCAACAGGGGCCCATAAACCCTCACCGTGTTAGGGACACAAAATCAAGGAAGATAACACCATTATGACGGAAATTAAGGCGGCAAGAGTGGAACAAAACACCTGGCAAAAGTTCGAGCCTTCCACCCTGTACGAAGTATATAGATGTATTAATTAAATAAGAGATATTGTGATATCCCATGATATCCAAGATATCCATGTCCCGACATGGAACAACCGCAACTGCGCCTGCAACTAGCACCACTATAAGAGGGGCTGAGCAAAGCGGTAACATAGCCAAACAACGGTTTGCTGGGATGGTGGAAAAGGTTAGAGGCTAACATGGCAATTTGGGAGGCTTCATAAACAAGTGGTGGGTAGCGCGACATAGCGATAGCATCGAGTCAACTAGCATAGCAAAGATAGTAGTGAGATCCAAGGTGACAGTCATCTGGCCTAAAATGCCATTAGGAAGAAGACCGAATCCATGAAGTAGATGAACCAATGTAGCCGAACCAATCCTCACAATCGCAACGTGACCGGAACTATCGAGAAGAAGGACAACCGGAAAGAAGCAAACAACATGGTAAACCAACAAGCATAAATATGGCATGATGCGCAACCAAGTATGATGCATGTCCGATTAACGAGGCATGGGATGGCAAAGTGCAACAAACAATACTAAGAATTAAGTGGAGCTCAATATGCAACGAGTTGCATATTGACGAAACACTACATTCATTTATTTAGTTCACTCTTTTTTATGTACCCAACAATATTAAATGTTGTTACACATGGCAAGGGGTGAAGTATAAGTAAACTAGCTATTTAGGCAATTTAAGTGAGGCCGGAAACACAATCACCAATTTCGAAAAATCCCCATATGCATATTATGAATTTGGTATTGTTCTGCCCTAAAACCATATTTTATTGTTGCTAAACATGAAAATAAAGTGCAACATGTTAATCTATGCATTTTTCTACCCCATTTACATCTAAAGTTTATTTAAATCGGAGCTACGGTTATTTAGTTATGAAATAAAGCATTTTAACATGTCATTATGCAAACTAAAGGCAAACATCAATTTAAACATTTTTAACATGTATGAAAGATGCATATTATGAAACTAGATGAATTTCTAAGCATTTGACATATATAAATTATTTACATATGATGCACGGTTCTGGATTTATTAAATGCATGAACAATGAGGGTCTTTTTGTAAAACTGCAGTCTATGGATAATTAGCAAATTCACAGAAAAGGGAAAAAACATGACACGGGCCGAATCTGGTGCATGGAGGGCCAACAGAGAGGAGGGGCTGGGCGGCTGCTCACATTGGGCCAACAGGCCGGCTGGAGGCTGTAGAGTCGCCGGGCCTTGGCGTGCTGGACGCGACCCAGGCGCGGGTCAACGCGCGGCGGCAGCGTGCGCTCGTTCTCTGCTCGAATGAGGACGACGCAGAGGGAAGGGGCGATGTAGGGGAAGCAGAGGCGTGGCGGCAACTTGGCGGCAGCAGGAGGTCTAGGAGGGGTTGCCGGGGCTTCGGTGACGCGGAAGAGGCGAGGCAGGCCAGTGTTGGGCGGATCTGGGCGAGGAAGGCCTTGGACGGGCGCGGAGCAACGGATCCGGGCGACGGGGCGGTGGTGAAACTCAAGGCCATGGCGGCCTCCTTCAGTTCCCTGTCCAAAATGAGACAGAGAAAGAGAGAGTTGAGAATGGGGAAGGGAAAGAAGGCAGAGAGACAAAGGGGAGCGCGAGGGTCCTGCTGGTGCTCCCGAAGTGGCGCGCCAACGATGGTCGGGTTGAGGCTCGGGGTTGTGCTGCCGCTCTTGCGCGGACACAGGCAAGGCAGGAAGACGGCGAGGCCTCCATCCTCAAGCATGAGGAGAGGCGCACGGGAGGCGGCGAAGGGCACGGGACTCGGGGCTCCGAGGGTGCTGTGCTCCGGCGAGGTGGTCGACAGGGTCCGGCGGAGTCGGGCGCGGCAGGATCGAGGGAGGCAGGGGAGCACATGATCAATATGTTCCTCCCCTCGAGCTGCTATGGGCGCAGAGGATGAGTGGAGGCGCACACGGGAGGGGCGCCATGGGTCTTGGTGCGTGCTCGAGCTCAAGAAGCGAGCTCCTCTTGCTCAGACGCGGGCGTTACGAGGACGAAAGACGGCGAGGTGGCGGCTCGCAGTCGAGGAGGCGCTCAGCACGGGTGCAGAGACGGGGGCGGCTTGGTGGAGCTGGTTGCCGGCGGCGGCGACGCGAGGGGAACAGGCCGAGCACTACTGCTCGGGGCCTCGAGCAGCTACACGACCCCTTCGGGATCGAGGGGAGAATAGGTAGGCCTCGGGCGCCTGGGGAAGAAGCAGAGGAGCTCGAGATCGAGGCTCCTACTCGATCTGAAGCTGGGCACGAGGATGGATCGAGAGGAGGAGGTGGGTGGCTGCTAGTTGGATGGATGAACGGAGAGTAGTGGCTGGGCGTGGAAGGAGATGAGGAGGTGGGTGGATCGGGAGGGATCCCGAGGAAGATGCAGCTGGCGGCAGCGCGAGACGGGAAGGATGGGACAACTCTCCTAAAAATTAGAGTTGAACTCATTTGAACTAGTGCGTTTATATATATATATATATATATATATATATATATATATATATATATAGGGATGAGAGATGAATTGGGGTAGATACAGGCCCTCAGATCGTAATCGGGCGGTCGAGAAAAATAGACTAGCTGAATTCAATAAGAAACCAAAGATATTTTAGGGATGTTTGGGGATGATCCAGACCATCGGTAATGACTGCCCGGGTTGGGTTCGGAGAAGTTTTCGGATGCACGGGAGGGGTCGATGGACTGTGCAGAGAGACTCCGGTTTAGGCAACAGAGAAAACGAAGAACAAGGTTGCAAGTGTGGTTGGACTCGGAACGGCCAGTGATGACAAGGGAGAGACGTGGCAACTATAAACAGATGCAAGATTTATGAAAACGATGGCAGCGGACTACCGATGCAATGCAAATGATGACATGATGAATGCAACACACATATAATTATCACAGCTGACACGCAAAACATGGAAGGCATCTAGAGCGTCGGTCTCGGGTCGTCACAGAAATGATGCCAGATGCGATCTTATCTACATGAACATGCGATGCTGATGAAATGCTTATGCATGCATGCAACCTGTCAGGGCCCCCCAACGCTTTATTTATCTCTCTGTTGCTCAAGGTCTGCGCCTCACTTTGTATAAGGGGTTACATGCAACAGAGGCACGGCCTATACAAAAGGGTGGCTGCCGGGCAGGGCCCGACAGCCGCACCTTACGGGTAGAACTTGCGAAGATTCTCAATATTCCATGAGTTTTGCAATCGAATGCCATCTCCAGTCTCCAAAAGGACTGCGCCAGCTCTGGTGACTCGCACTACCCAGTAAGGGCCTTCCCACTTTGGTGTCAACTTGTTTGTACCCTTCGTCGACTGAACGCGCCTAAGGACAAGGTCGCCTTCCACAAAACACCGGGCATGAACCGTGCGGCTGTGATAGCGACACAGCGCTTGCTGGTAGCATGCAGCACGCATAGCGGCCCGGAGACAGTTCTCCTCGAGAAGCACAGCGTCGTCATGTCGGTGCTGATCTTGCGCTACATCATTGTAGGCAAGCACTCGAGGCGACCAATAAATGAGTTTCGTGGGGATAATTGCTTCTGCCCCATAAACTAGGGAGATGGGAGTCTGCCCAGTAGCTCGATTTGGTGTCATTCTGAGGGACCAGAGAACTACCGGCAGCTCATCGATCCATCGCGTGCCGCACTTTTGTAGCGTATGAAATGTTCTTGTCTTGAGTCCTCGAAACACTTCAGTGTTCTCCATCTCAGCTTGTCCTTTTGCTTCTGGGATGTGCAACAGAGGCAAATGAGATCTTTCTTTCGAGGGCATGAACGTATTGCATGAAGGCGCGGCTCTTGAACTGGGTGCTGTTGTCGGTGATGATCCGGACAGGGACCCCGAAGCGGCACACCAATCCTTTCAAGAAATTGACAGCTGACTAAGCAGTCACCTTTTTCATAGCATCTATTTCCGGCCACTTTGTAAACTTGTGGATGGCAAGGAACAAGAATTCAAAGCCCTTGGTAGCTCTGTGGAAAGGGCCGAGGATATCGAGCTCCCAGACCGAAAATGACCATAACAAAGGGATTGTCTGAAGAGCTTGTGCAGGCAGATGGATGTTCTTCGAACGGAACTGGCAGGCTTCACACTTGGTGATGAGCTCGACCACATCTTTGAGGGCTGTGGGCCAATAGAATCCTTGTCGGAATGATTTCCCAACTAATGCCCTTGATCCAATGTCGGAGCCGCACATGCCTTTGTGTATATCCGCCAGCAATTCCTTTCCTTTTTCCTGACAGATGCACTTCAATTTCACACCATTGACCCTCCTTATTTCTAGAGTGTCATCGACAAACTGATACATACTGGCCCTCCGGGCTACTCTTTCAGCTTCCTCTTGCTCATCGGGATGTTCTCCAATTTGTAGGAAATGGACTATGTGCCTTGCCCAAGTTGGAGCCTGGGGCTCGCCAACAAGGACTAGCGGCATCTCCTCATCTGCGGGAGCGCGTTCCTCGACTGTGGGGACCAATGACCCGGTAGGAGAGTGCTGCACACTTTGCAGATGATCAGCTATATTGTTTTCCGCACTGGGTACATGCTCTGTTTGCAATCCGTCAAAGCGCTCCTCCAATCTTCTCACTTCTTCTATGTATGCCTCCATCAATGGTCTTTGGTAATCTTTGTTGCCTTGTCTCAGCACAAGTTGTGAATCTCCTCGAATGATCAATTTCTTGATTCCCAATTCTATGGCAATCCTGAGCCCGGCAAGGAGCCCTTCATACTATGTTGTATTGTTTGTTGCTTCCTCCCGGGAAAAATGCATATGGACGACGTACTTCAAGTGCTCCCTAGTGGGAGCAACGAGAAGCACGCTAGCCCCTGCACCTTGCAGGGAGAATGCACCATTGAAATACATGATCCATTCTTGGGGTGCTTCCTTGCCGGGGGTAACTGTTTCTAGCACTGCTTCATCAGGGGTTGGCATCCATTCTGCAATAAACTCTGCCAATGCCCTGCTCTGAGTTGTTGAGGTGCTCTCAAATGTCAGGGCAAAGCTGGATAACTCCAAAGCGCACTCCACTAATCTGCTGGTAGCCTCAGGGTTTTCGAGTATCCTTTGCAACAGGAAACAGGTGACAACCATGATCTCATGGGCTTGGAAGTAGTGGCGCGGTTTCCTTGAGGCCATGATGAGGCCAAAAATCAACTTTTGCACATCAGAGTACCTCAATCTAGCCCCCTGTAATAGGGAAATGACGAAGTATACTGGGCGCTGCACCACTTTCTTCCTTGCTGCATCCTTGGGGTTGCCCCTGCTGTCGTGCTCCTCTTTGTCCTGATCCTCATCCGGTCCTACCGGGCTTTGCTCACTCTCTGTTTTCTCTACTTCCCGTTGTGCCACTAGGGCTGCACTAACCACTTGATTAGTTGCCGCTAAGTATAGCAGCAATGGCTATTGTGGTTTGGGAGAAACCAAAGTGGGCACAGAGGACAAGTAGGTCTGCTTCCGGGGTCCACTTCATGGGCCCTGCCTTCTTCAAAATTTTGAAGAACGGCAGGGCACGCTCAACAGACTTGGAGATGAATCTGCTAAGTGCGGCAACGCACCCTGTCAGAGGCCTCACATCTTTGACTGTCCTGGGTGCCTAGATCTGCTTGATAGTCTTGATCTTCTCGGGGTTGGCTTTGATCCCATGATGGGACACGAAGAACCCAAGTAGCTTGCCGGAGGGAACGCCAAACACACACTTCTTCGGATTTAGCTTCAAGTTGATATTGCGCAGATTAGAAAATGTCTCCTCCAAATCCTAGATGAGGGTTGATCTATCCTTGGTCTTGACCACAATATCATCCATATAAGCCTCAATGTTTCTGTGCAACTGTGTTTCAAAACCAATATGGACTGCTCTTGCAAAAGTGGACCCAACACTCTTTAACCCGAAAGGCATGCGCATGAAACAGTATGTACTACATGAGGTGATGAATGAGGTCTTCTCTTCGTCCTCCTCGGACATGAAGATCTGATGATATCCAGAGTATGCATCCAGAAAAGAGAGCAAATCATAACCCGAAATGGAGTCCACAATCTGGTCGATGCGTGCCAAGGGAAATGGGTCCTTCGGGTAAGGCCTTGTTGAGATATGTGAAGTCTATGCAAAGCCTCCATTTTCCGTTAGCCTTGCGTACGACCACTGGTGTCGCGGGAAACCATGACCACCTATGGGACCTGAAGGCCCCTTTCTGGTTCGGCAGTGGGGATTAGCATTGCACAAAGAGCAGACGAACGTGTGGCAGCACAGCAGAGATCACGTAGCCATTTTTACCCAAGTTCGGGCCGCCGCGAGGCGTAAAACCCTACTCCTGCTTTGGTGGATTGATGGTGGGAAGGTGGTAGTGGAGCGTAGTACACTTGCCCGGCAAGTGTTTCCTCGGGGCGGTAGTGGCTATGCGCGTTTGGAGGTGTGAGTTATCCAATCTTCTAACCCTTTCTACGGTTGCCATGGGCCTCCTTTTATAGATCAAGGGGTTACCACAATGGTAAAGTAGTCATTATGTACTGATAAGATAGCAAACAGTGTTATCATACCTAATTCTGGGGCAGACAGGGCGCATTAAATGCACCGCTCAATGTCACATCGTTGGTGTCCCGGCAAAGCATGCCGGGCTATCTCGCCAGCTGCACGCTTGCTCGCTTGACACGTTGCAGGACGTGTGTCACCTGCAGGTATTTCCTGTAGGGAGAGGTTGCCATGTGGTGAATGGTTGCCACTTAGTCACTTCGCGGCTTGACACCGCACTGATTGACGACGTGGGTTGTGACGGAGTAGTTGGTGAGGTGGTTTTGCCTCCATGTGTTCGGGCAGGCCGTGCCGGGACGTCTTAGACGTTTTCTTCCAGGGGTGGCCTCGCCCTTTGCAGAGCTCGCCTGCCCAGCAAAGGAGGTCCTTCTCCTGACAGCATCTTGCTTCTCTGGCTTGGTCCCTTTGATATGCGTGTTGGTTCTTTGGAGATCTTGGTTCCTTGTATTTTGGCTTGGGTTGGTGCTTCAATCTTGTCCCCGTGCCTGTGCATAGTCTGGGCAGCAGACCCAAGGTTTGTTGCACTGACAGAAGCCCTCGGGCCTGCCCCAAACACGCTGTCGAGCGTCATCAGGGTAGGGCCTAATAAGTGCACAGGCGGGGTGGCTGAAGAGGCTGGTCTCTTGACGTCTTCTTTGCTTATTCATTAGCCTTGATTCAGGGCCAGTTTTCGGTTTCTCCGTGCGTCGTGCGCAACGCTGTGGAATAATCTTGATCGTGGCCTGCAGATCCTCCTCGCCCCATGATCACAGGGCGGAAACTGCCATCCCACTTGCCTCTTGTTTCGCACGCACCTGCCACATGTTCCGCATGCATTGGGCATGGTAGATGGTGGATGCGGAAGGCACGGGGAGGAGTGCCATGGCCGAAAACCGAGCGCTCATGGTTGGGGCAGAGGGTCGGCCTTGATTCTCAGAGCCACAGAGGGTGCAGAGAGGCCGCATTGGAGGAGTGGGGCGGCCATTTCCCGTATGAGGAGCCAGCCCCCTGCCTCACCCCCTATAAAAAAGGGGCAAGGGTAGTGCCTCCCTGCACTCACTTCTTCTTCTTCTTCTTCTCCGCAACCTTTCCCTTCTAGCCATGGTGAGAGGGTGAGGGCGTGCCGTTGTCCCAGCGGCGACGACGAGGGCTTCTACTCGACATCACATCCCTCCTCCTCCGGATCCGGTGGTGGCGGAACCCGCCCCGAGGGGAGTAGGAAGGGGGCGAGGTCGAGGTTGCCGAGGTGCTCGAGGGGGAGGAGGGCGGGGCGGCGCCTTGGCTGCGCCCCCACTGGTGGCTCCTCCTCTGATGGAAGGCCACGTTGGGGACCAACCTCGGGAGTTCATCATCAGGCTATACAAGCCCTTGCATGGTCATCTTCGCCTTCCAACTCCCTTTGCGCGGGAGATGGAGCTCGAACAACCACGTGCTCTGAGGTTGCACATGAGGGGCTATGGGAATGGCAGCATGTGGGTTGATGTCGACTTCCCTGCCCCTCATGTCATGTACCATCACCGTGGCTAGAAGACCTTTGCCCGTGCCCATGGCTTCTCGGAGGGGCACGTTCTCCTGTTCAAATTAATGGAGAGCGACATGCTCTCCGTCAAGATCTTCTGGCATTCGGGAGGTCGCTTAGGGTGCTGTGCGGAGAGCTCGACCGACGAAGAAAGCTCCTCCTCGAGCGGAAGGGACGAGGAGGACAGTGATGGCGACAACGACGGCAGCGGGCGGGAGAGCAACGACTCTGACTCCGGCTGATCGTCGCCCGCACCATCTTCATCCGGCGGCAACACCATCATTTGCATCTGCATCTCCTTCCCGGCAGTGGGATTTGCGGGGATTTAGATACAGAGGTGGGGATGGTGCTCCCGGGCTCCTCCCGCAGTCTTCCAGCTGGACCCTGGCAGGCTTCCTCTCAGGCTGCAGCTTTGTTATCCCTGCCGTGTCCTGCTGGCCCTGGTGGCGGTGGTCGACGGGTCGCCTCCGCCGTGCTCTCCATCGACTTGTTCCCCGGTGCTCCCGCCCACGTCGGGCTACCTCTCTTGGAGCCCGAGGGGGGTGGGCTGGGCTCCTGCCCATGCGCTCCTTTTGCCCTCCTCGCCTTCGACGGTCGTGCCTAGGAGGAGAGGGACAAGAAAGGGCATTACGGGGCAGTTATCTTTTTTCAATCTTAAACATGTGGGCACTTGCCAAATTTTAATTCAAATAATGTAATATCTCGAATCCGTGTTTGTGTTCTGTAATGCTTGTACTCGTATCAGCATATCAATGAAAAAGATGAACCTTGCTGGGAACCCGTGCATGTGTATATCCATGCAGAGGTGAGATGCCTCTTTAGTGTAAGTCAACGAGTTTTCCTCGGCAGGCTATCCTGCCGGCGCCCTTTTTGTCTGCCAGAGAGCTATGTCTGTCGGGTTACAGACAAAGGGACCAGCCCCCTCGCCAACTTCTTTTTACCAAAGGCCACTACGACCATCCTGTCCGAAGCAATGTTCGAGTCAGGCATGGGAGCACCTAAGTCTCAAAAGAGTGGCGGGGTTTTCTCATGCACAAGTTATAGCTTATAGAACACTAACGGACAAGAGGTAGAACTTATCTGTTTGGCTTGCCGGGGATCGTAGTGCTGAGCAATCTTCTCCACTCCTTGTCGAAGCCAAGTACATGGTAGGGTGAGAGCAGCAACACCAGTCCGGATCCGATTACACCCCCAGATTCCGAACACAATACCGATATCATCGGGGGCTCAGGCACCGAAATAACATCATCAGCCCATCTAATAATGGCAGTAATCGCCCCATGGACCGAACCCTTCTTGGCCTACCATAATAGGCGAGAGCTCCCTGAGGACCAGAATGAGGCTCGCTGCATTGTTCGGCGCTCGAAAGCCTACAAGGTCCATGACAGAGAGCTCTACAAGAAAAGCGCTACCGAAGTCCTTCAAAGGTGTATCTCCGAAGAAGAGGGACGACAGCTCCTTGCCGAAATCCATGCTGGTCTCGGCTGTCACCACGCCGCGGCTCGGGCCCTTGTAAGTAAAGCCTTCTGTACAGGTTTCTTTTGGCCGACGGCCCGAGCTGATGCACAGGACCTTGTCCAACGTTGTGTCGGATGCCAGCTTTTCGCCAATCAAAGCCATATGCCGCCTACCGCTCTACAAACAATCCCCATTACTTGGCCTTTCGTGGTCTGGGGGCTGGATATGGTTAGACCCCTTAAAGGAGGAAGCCATAAGAAAAAATATCTGCTGGTCATGGTAGATAAATTCACCAAGTGGATAGAGGCGAAACCAGTTAAAATGGCCAAAGCTGGACCAGTGATAGACTTTATATCCGGTGGCGTGCAATGTTATGGTGTCTCACACCGCATCATCACTGATAACGGCTCCAACTTTACAGCCGATGAAGTGAAAGCTTGGTGTGCTAACATGGGCATTAAGCTTGATTATGCCTCCGTCTATCACCCACAAAAAAAGGCAAGTCGAACGAGCTAATGGTCTTATCATGAGCGGCATCAAGCCTAGACTAGTGCCGTCTTTGAAAGAATCAGACAAGCACTGGGTTGAGGAGCTGAACTCTGTACTCTGGGGGCTGCGGACCACGCCCAATCGCACTACCGGATACACACCATTTTCATGGTGTACGGCGTAGAGGTCGTTTTGCCCTGCGACATTATTCATGACTCACCTCGAGTGCGCATGTATGAAGATAGAGAGAGGCCGACCTTGATCGACAGGACAGTCTAGATGCCCTGGAGGAGGAGCGCGACATTGCAAAAGCCCATTCTGCATTCTATCAACAACAAGCTCGCAGATACCAAAGCAGAGAAGCGCGGGCCAAGACTTATAATGTTGGTGAACTCGTTCTATGCTTGCCCGAGAAGAAAAAGGACAAACTCAAGCCCAAGTGGGAGGGTCCCTTCATCATAGATGAAGTTCTTACTGGAGGAGCGTACCGCCTGCGTGATGCATCGGATAATCGCTTAGAGCCGAACCCATGGAATGCTGCCAGACTCCGAAGATTCTACGCCTAGAGCTCGACTCTTTGTTCGTCTCCTTCCCCCTTTTGTTTCCATTTTTATCTCTTTAACTTTTTCTCTAGCTCTATAGCTCTTGTACGGACAAACCACACACCTATGACGTACACATCATTAAATGTATACGCGCATAATACATGGGGGCTTCTTTTACAGAAGCTTATTATTACGAGCATCAAGCTCACCACATATGTGTCCTTTCCTCATATGTACCTTTTCTTCGCCATTATATGCACCGTTATGACTTAAGCTTTGGCCAAGCTGGGTTGCCTGGTTCCTGTGCTTATGCCCTACGTTCCTGTTTGTTCGGCAAGGGCATAAAGGGAGCACCTCTGCAATTGCTACACCCGGGTCATCCGGACTTGTACCTCAGACTGGGTGAAGCCGAAAGCTAGCGTTCTTAAGGGAATATTTGGTCGCTGGACGAAAGACGTTATACCCTAATTACACTATGAACCGCCAGATGTCATGTATACAGCGATTTTTCAATCACAGTTCGGACATGCATACTAACGCATGTTCACCCAGGGAAAGGAACCCTTAACGGAACTATTCTCCCTGGAAGATGTTTCTTACAATCAACATGTAATATAACATAGCTAGATGGATACAACTTGTCTGTTCAAGCAACTATGACACCTACGCCTAGTTTCCACGCATACCCCGGTCTATATTGCCGATTCGTTATTCGGAAACACTCTGCACCTTCAGGTCCAGAGGTCGAAGCGAAAAGGTCTTCCATGACAATCGTTTTACAATCCGGCTAGGGACAAATTTGTCAATTGAAGTACATAGTCATTTGGACTAAAAAACCTCTTCCTCTATGCTGTCTAACAGGCTGTCTAGCTTACAATCCTGTTGGGAAAACTTGGTGGCTATCTTTACTTGGTCATATACCAAACTAACTGGAATCTCTTGTCCATCTGACCCCCGAGGTCCGGCCTGGGCCATATGATTCGGATCATGCTTTGTGTACCATGTTTTTACCATGGCCCAGGCCTCTCGCGCACCTTCTCGGCAGGCTGATATCTTTCATAATCGAAAGCGCCGCCGAGCTCCTTGGAATAGCTTCACGAGCTCCTCCATACTTCCTAGAGGGGATGTGGATGGCCACAAAGCCTTGGCAACGCTCCGCATTGCTTGCCGAGATCGCTCGCACTCCTGGGACAGCTCTTGTAGCAGATCGCCTTGAGATCTGGACATTTCCTCTTCGGGACGGCCAGTCAGCATACCTGCAGATATAAATCTGTCAGCTCATTTTTTCACTGAATTAGACGGAGGTAAGTTCAAAAGCATACTGAATATGCCGCCTCGTAGCCTCCTATTTTCCATGACGGCGTCAGCTAGCTGGGCTCGCACATCTTTTAGTTCTTCGCCCAACAGGGTGTTGGAATCCAGCTACTTGTTCTTTTCATCCCTGACCCGTGTCAGCACACGTTCGCCTGCGTCCAGTTGCCTTTTGGCCTCTTGTTCCCCCGCCTGCGTGACTTTCAGTTCCTCTTTAAGTTGATCTGCTGATCCTGTCATCAGAAATGCAACAGTATTAACATTACTGGTACATGATTATACTTTTTCTGGATGGAGGGGAACATTACCAGGCGGTGCCTCTTTGGACTTCTCCAGTTCGGCGCTAACAACAGCTAGCTGAGTCCGGCACTTTTCCAGCTCATGAGACAGCATGTTGTTCTTCTCTGTGAGTACCTGATTATACAATGATCCTTCAATCGGTTGTTTCAACTGTTTCAAGTCTCGGGGGCTACTGGTACATGATTACCAGATCTGTACAATGCGTACTTACCCGCTTATCTTTTAAATACTGGTCAGTGGCTCTGGTAAGCCTGTCCTGAGCGGCTCGGATGTACGCATCAGCCGAGCTGAAGGCGTCGAATGCCTCTTTAGCAAATCCGGGGTCGCGGAGAGAGGCCCTCCGACGCCGATGATTCATGGCACTCTCCACTTCAGAGTTCGTGACGGATACATTATCCGAATCCTCTGAAGGAGGACAATCCGACGTCGCTCCCGTGGCAGCCCCCGCCCTAGAGGCAGGGTCTGGAACTTGACTAACGGAGGCACGACCGGCAGGATCCCCATACATAGTCCGGTGAACACTCTTCCTGACAAAACACAGCAGACAATGTCATGGCTCGATGTGCCTGCCAGGGAGCTTGTTTGAAGTCATACCTCTTTGATGAAGGCTCGGCCGCATTGTCGTTTGCCTTCCTCTTCGAAGACCCGCCCGGCGTAGGCACCGCTCTCTTATGAGACGCCTCTGGTGCAGCATGACGCGCCGAGCGCCTCCCCTTTGGAGCACGAGACAGTGCGGTGGGTGAGGTATAATGAGGAAGCTCTTTCGGGGGAGATGTCTCCTGGCTACTTACATGTGTGGCGGGAAGGAGCCCAGGATAATCGGCCATGATGGCCACTTCGGTGTCGTCATAGCTCGCCTGGTAGAAGACTCCCTCTTGGAGTTCTACAAATATGTTTGTATCCTCTTCAAATCCGAGATCGAGGTCTCGGTTATGGTCCTCTGGCTGTGGAGCGGGGCTATAAATCCCCGCGATAGCCTTCTGCCATTCCTATTAAAAATGGACGGGTAAATGTCAATTAGACATGACCCGGGGAAAGGATTGAGTAAGGAGGTGGTATTAAAGCTCACCCAGCTAGGGGGATTGTACATGGAGAATCCCTCTTGGCGCTTAAGGCGAGTAAACTCCTCTTTCTCCCCTCTATATAGATCAGCCAATATTGTGGCCAGGGCGGCGGGAGTGTCCGGACCTTTCCGTTCGCAGCGTGAGGCGTCATCTTCCCCATTGTAGTGCCACATAGGGAGCCCTCTGAACTGGAGTGGCTGAACACCCCGCACTATGGAAGTTGCCATTACCTCGATTATTGACAATCCGGACTGGTCGAGTGTCCTTATCTTGTCCATTAATTGTTGGACTTCTGCGCTATCCTCCTCCTCGAGGCTCTGAGGACGCCAACTTTGGCGTTTCCTCAACGGAGCGCTGGAAAATTCGGGAAGGCCCATCCGGACTGGATCGGGGAGAGCGACATCTTCAATATAAAACCACTCCGAGGGCCACTCTTCGGATGCCTTCTTCGGTGTGCTGAATGAACAAGTATATAGTCCCGGCTATGCGCCATATCTCGGCGCCGCCCACCTCGAAAATTGATCCCTTTTGGGTACGAGGGACGAGGCGGAAACGTTTCCTCCACAAATCGAAGTGAGCCTCGCAGCCTAGAAATAACTCGCAAAGAGCGACAAAACCCGCGATATGTAGGATGGAGGCCGGAGTGAAGTTGTGCAGTTGGAGGCCGTAGTACTCCAGGAGGCCTGGGAGGAAAGGGTGGATTGGAAACCCGACACATCTTGTTAAGAAGGATATGAAGCACACTCGCTCCCCCTGTTTGGATTAGGGAAATTTTCCGCCAGGGCTGCGCCTGTAAAGGAGGTTAATCCTGCCCGGATGGGGACTAGATCCGTGGGGGGAAGGAATCCCTACGTCTGAAGCTTACTCAGCTGGTCATGGGATACTGAACATTTCTCCCAATCGCCTTTTTCGGAGCCATGGGGGCGGGATGAAGAACTGGGAGCTCTAGCCATGCCGGAATGGTTTCTCCTAGCAAGTTCTAAGGATTTTCCGACTGGTGTGAGATGGCATCTGAGATCCAATCCACTTAAATATACGCCTTTCTTACATAGCCAGGGTATTATGTGCAAAAATACTCTGACCTTTCATGTTCGCTCGACACGTGGAAGCCGAAGCAATGAAGGCGCAGAAGCCGATGGGTATGGCATTAAATGGAAGGCCGAGTATAATTCTTCAGGTCAAACGCTTTGAAGTATTCGGAGGAAGAACCTGCCTTGCAATGCCGAAGACTATCAGCGCGCCGGACACATCGTCATTGAAGTCTGGTTCGGGGGCTACTGAGGGAGTCCTGGATTAAGGGGTCCTCGGACGTCCGGCCTATGTGACGTGGGCCGGACTGATGGGCCATGAAGATACAAGATAGAAGACTTCCTCCCATGTCCGGACCGGACTCTCCTTTGCATGGATGGCAAGCTTGGCGTTCAGATATGAAGATTCCTTCCTCTGTAAGCCGAATCTGTATAACCCTAGGCCCCTCCGGTGTCTATATAGACCGGAGGGTTTAGTCCATAGGGGCTGTCGGGGTTTTGGTGCGACATATGCCAACGGGTGGCTTATCATGGTGGGGGATAGTAAGACGTCGCTAGTGCCAGGAAGCGGGATGAGGTGTAGACATGTACGCTGGCGAACTTTACCCAGGTTCGGGGCTCTCCTAGGAGATAACACCCCTAGTCCTGCTCTGCGGGGTCTCCGCATGGTCACTATCTGAACAAGTAGCTACAAGTTGCTCCTTGAGCTGTTTGCTAGAGCAAGAAGAAGGGCAAGGCTAGCTCTCTCCTCTCTCTCTATGTGTGTGGTTGGGTAGTCTAAGGGTCTGAACCGTTTGCATGGGTGCCCTGGGGGTTTATATAGGCCTACTCCTAGGGGTAGAATGGTAAACTGGCCGGGTGTAGGCCCAGGCCGTTAGTGTCTCTCGTGGCCGGCTTCTCCGCTGGCTGCTGGGGCCCGCCGACTGTCTTGTACTTGGCCGACAGGCCATGCCCGCCGCTTGCAGGTCTTGCCGGCTGCTCATCACTGTAGTCAAGCTTCTAATGATGCTTGCCTTGTCGGGGGAAGCGTGGCAACAGTCCCGCCACCTGGCAGGCGTTCACTGTAGCCATTCCCCATCTCTTCTGGTTAATGGCGCACAAACTACTAGGAAGGGGGAGGGCCGCCCTCTGGGTGCCGACCTCCCAACTAGCCGACTGGCTGAGGCTGGCCGCCTTCTGGTGTCTCACGGGCAGGTAGGGCCTGCCGCCTGCAGGCCATACCGACAACCCGTCGTGGGAGCATGGTCCCTTCTGACTTGGGTGATGCCACAGGCGGAGGGGCCACAGTGCCGCGCCGTGCAGGAGATCTCTGGCTAGTACGGCGCACTGTGGCCATGACCTGCCCTGGATTCGAGGTTGGCAGGCTTTGCTGTAGCCACGCCCTGTCTCGTCGTGCTTAAGAGGGTGCAGACTTTGAGGACGCCTGGGGCCGCCTGCTAGGAGGCGGCCCTCCTTGTTGCCATCTTCTAGGGTCCTCCGCCTTTCGTCAGCCGGCCGCGTGGGCCAGCCGGCTACGAGAAGGCCGCAACCTAGCTTTGAGGCTTGAGGGGCGCAATCGGCCCCGATGTCTTGAAATGACATGGGGGGCAGATGAGGCTACCCATGGCCAATAACTCCTACACTAGTCCTCGAAGCTGGTGGGGTGCCGCGGCTGACAAGGCGGGGTGCCCCTGCAGCTTCCTACTCTGAGTAGTCTTGTTTGCTTGTCTTGTCCGTCTTCTGGTATGCCGACTACTAGGAGTCGGATGCGGCAGACGGCCGCTTGATGAATTTTGAACCGCCAAGGCGGGAACCCGGTGGCGTGCTAGCTAGGCATCTAGGCTTGCCGCCTGCCGCTCGCACGCCACGCGGCGTCAGCCAGCCAGGCCGGCCTGCCAGCCCACGAGCATGACAGGATGTGCTGCAGGCTGAGCCCGCCACTACCAGGCCTCGGCGCGCGCGCGGATCCACTGCAGTCGAGGTGGGGCGGCTGGGATCCCACGCGCCATTACCACGTGTATTTACCGCTCGGTAAATGCGGGGTCATGGGGACGTGGGCGCAGTTAATCCCACGACCCCACGCCCCACCCCCTCAGCTTCACCGCCAGGGGCTATAAATCGGGGGAGGAGAGGAGCGGCAAAGGCACGCACCCTCTCCTCTCCGTCGTCTCCTCTTGCTTCTTCCTTTCCTTTGCCGCCACCGCACTCGTGCTCCGTCGAGTGTTGTCGCGGCTCGCCGTCGCCTTCGAGCTTCTTCTTCCTGAGCTCTCTCTCCGCTCCACCGCGGGCTCGCGCGCTCGTCACCGCCGTTCGTCTTTGTCGAGCTCGGGCCGTCATGGAGCGCTCCGGCGACTGGGACGACTCTAACGTCCATGAAGACCATCTCACCTTCCTCCACGACACGCGGCAGCTACCCGGCGTGGGCTACATCAAGATGCACGTGCCGCCTGCCGACGAGAGCTCGCCGGCGCCGGAGGAAGGCGAGCGCGTCATCTTCCGCTCGCACTTCCTCCGTGGCTTCGGCCTGCCGGCGAGCGGCTTCCTCCGCTCGTTCCTGTCTTTCTACCTACTCCAGCCGCACCACCTCACACCGAACACGGTGGTGCTGCTGTCGGCTTTCGTCACCCTCTGTGAGGGTTATCTTGGCATCCTCCCCACCCTCGAGCTCTGGGGAGCCTTCTTCTACACCAAGCTTGGCACCTCCGCGAGGGAGGAGGCGGCCTAATGCGGGGCTTTCATTGTTGTGCGACGCCCGGGTGCTAGAAAAGCCTTCCCAGCCATCAAGCTGATATAGTTGGTCAAGCTGTGGCAGAAGTCGTACTTCTACGTGAAGAACGTCGACCCGGTGATCGACTTCATCAACCTGCCGGAATACGTGGCCGGTCTGCCTGTCGAGCCCCACACCAACTGGGGCTTCGACGCCTCCGCCGCCATCGCCCGCCTCAACGTGATGAAGGAGTCAGAGGGCCTCAAGCCGTCCGACTTGTTAGTCGCCTTCATGGTGCGCCGAGTCCTCCCGCTCCAAGGCCGGCCTCACATCATAAGCCAGATGAGTGGGCATCGCGACCCATGCCGGATGTGCACCACGGAGATGCCGACTACCGAGGTGGCCTATCTGGTGAATGAGATTGCCAACCTCAAGATCGAGCCGGAGGAGTGGCGGTTCGGCTAGCGGCCGTACTCCTGCGCAGATCCGCTGCCTATGGTAAGCTCTTGATTCTTTTCTTTTCCTCTTGCTGGGTTCTCTCTTGCTAGCTTCTCTCTTGCCGGCTTTTCTCTTGCCAGGTTCTCTCTTGCAGGCTTCCTCTTGCTGGCTGACCAACTCGACCATTATGCAGGTCCTCCCCCTCCAGCTGGAGGCCAACATCGAATTCATGCCGGACCAGGAAGTGAGCGATGTGGCGGACCCCGACTTGGGGGCGGCCGCCCCGGAGGACGACGCCACCAGCGGTGGTGGTGGAGCAGGCGGCTCCCCAGGAGCAGGAGGTGTGGAGGACTGCTCGGATGACGACGAGGAGGAAGAAGAGCAGGAGGAGGTGGCGCGCCGTCTGCCACCTGCCGACAGGGCGGGCCCGATTTCCTCGGCCGCACCGACCGCACCAGGTGGCGGGTCGAAACGCTGAGGCGTGCTGCTATTCGGCTGCCATCCCAAGAAGCCCAAGCACTCGGCCACCGCGGCCAAGAACACGGCCGCCGCGACCAAGCGACGCGAGGCCGCCGTGAAGGCGGCCAAGTTCCAGAAAGCCCCCAAGCAGCCTCCTATGGTCTTGGCGTAAGTCTTCATCCTTTCGCATGTCTTCTTTTATTCTTTTTGTCTTGATGACTCCTTCTGAATCTTCTTTCTACTCTTTCTTTTGAGCAGGGCCCCGCTCTTTCTTGAGCGGTCAACTTCTGCCTCCGTCGTCAGGGCGGCGGAGGGCTCCACCAACAACCGCCGCATAGACCTAGTCGCCGATCTCCGGGAGGCGCAGGAGAGGAGCGCATGGGAGGTGCGGGAGGAGAAAGAAGCCAAGGCGGCACAAGCGGACGCGGACGCTGGAGCCTAGGCCCAAGCCGACACCGTGGCGAAGAAAAGGGCAGAGGACGCCGCGCGCCAGCAAATCCAGCAACTCATCACCCCCCTGCGCTCTGCGCCACCAGCGCCAGAGTTCTCAGCGCCGACTGGAGGAGCCGGCGATGAGCAGCCGGTCAGGGAGAGGGAAGACGCTGACGCCGTCTTGCCAGAGGTGGAGGTGCCTCCACGACCGCCGAGTGCGGATGCACAGGGCAGCCAGCCGGCCGCCCCATTAGTGATGCCAGCCGGAGGCGAGCTCGTGGCGGGGTCGGGTCCCATGGCCCGCACTCCAGTGCACCGCCGTGCGGAGAAGGCGGCATCGGTGCCGAGGCCGCTGGAGGTCAGGAGCGCCAGTTTGTCGACCCCTGAAGCCGACGCAACCAGCGCCGCGCTGCTGGAGTGGGTGCACAGGGGCGGGACAAGCGCCTTGATTAAGGCGGCGCAAGACGTCCAGGCTGATTTCAAGTCCGAAGCCGCCGCCCTCTCGAAGTGCATGAAGGCGTTCATAAAGACGCGGGCCACCATCCGGGTACGTAACTTTCCTTTTGCTTTTGATTCCTATAATCTTCGGTGGGGGCACGACAGTGCACCCACTGGGTGTAGTCTCCAAGTTCTGGGCTGGCTGCTGAGCAGGCGGCTTGGAACTTCATGGTGAGTTCTGAGCTCTGGCTCACTTCTTTTTCTGTTGGTTTGTTGCAGGACAACCAAAACATCCGCGCGGCCACCTTCAACGCCAATTTCCAGCAGCTGGACCGACGGACCGCCGATTTGACGGAAAGCCGGAGTAAGCACTCCATCTTCTTTTCTCCGCGGGGGCGCGTCAGCGCACCCGCAGGCTGTAGTCCCCGAGATGCGAGCCAACTTCTGTGCAGTCGGGTCGGATCTTCCAATAATTACTTTTCTTCCTTCTTGATTGTTGATATCTTTTCTTTCTTGTCCTTGCAATAGCAACTGGGCGAAGCCAACACCGCACTGCATGCCAAGGAGGACAAGTGCAACAGAGTGGCCCAGGAGCGCGACAGCCTGGTCAAGGAACTGAAGGACCAGGTGGAGCTTCACAAGTCGGCCCTGAAGCAGGCGGAGGACAACGAAGCCAAGCTCTTGGTCGAGTTCGAGATCGAGTGCACGGGTTGGGCTGAGACGGAGGCGGCACTGACCACTGGTTACAGCCAGATCGAAGACATAGTCGACAGTGAGCTTTCTTCTCTTTTCTCAACTGCCGTCTTGTCGAGCGAGCCGGCTTCTAGCTTCTGACTCCTGACTTATTGTTCGCTTGTGCAAACTTCTTCCCCGGCCATTCCGTCGTTGCCAACCAAGCCACCGAGGCTCGCCGCGAGGAGCGAAGGGCGGAGGGCGCGAAGATTGCTGCCGACGCCCCTCTGACCCTTGGCGAGCAGCTCCTTAGCATTCAAGCTCGTGTCCAGCCGGCCCACCGGATGCTCCGCCGGCTGCAGCGTGTTGGGGCTCAGGCAGTCTCCGCCCTCTGGCCAGACAGGCAAGCCCCACGCACGCCCAGTCGGACCGCCGACTGGTTGGAAGTGGTCGCCGGCCGTCTTGAGGCGTGGAAGGGCTCTGCGGCCCGAGCAGGGGTGCGGCGGGCCTTGGAGTTCGCCAAGGCATGGTATCCTGGGCTAGATCTAGCCCAGTTGGCCACGTTTCGGCAGGAAGCCGGCGCCGAGCTGGCAGCGGTGGAGCGCGACCTCACTATTCGCGCGGCAGCGATCGCCAAGTACACCAACACCGGTGACTTCGTCCCTGAGCTGAACGAGAACGGCATCGAGGCACCTCCAGAATGGTTCGGACTGAACCCGGATGATGGCGAAAACTCGGCAGAGGAGATCTCCACCAGCGATGAAGGGGAAGATGAGGAACACCAGGATGATGAAGATGGCGCGCTGGAGGTCGGAGCGGGCGGCAAGCCTCAACTCGACCGCGCCTCCAGCACCTAGCCGCGTGCAAGCACGCCGACTGTTGCTGAAAGCGGCCAAGCCGAGACTCACCAGCCGGCCAATCCACTAGCCGGCGCCCCCGACTCCACCAACCTGCCAGACTCGCCTGCAGCCCCTTTGGTCTAGGCCGCCGATTTATCTAGCTTTTCCTGCTTAGTAGTTTTCTCGACAAACTTTTGTTAAATTTGCACAATTCCACCCGCGGGGTGTACTCAAACTATGTTGAATATTGGCCGATGGCCTTTTGGTATGTAAATTGTTTTCTGCGCAAACTGTTCTTTTGCCGAGTTCCGACTTTCCCTGCTTTTTATTCCTTGCCTTTTTCCTTTGCCGCCCTCCCATGGTTTCCTACTTGCTAGCCGGACAGCCGCTCTACGGACTGCGGCCTGGTCAAGTATCTCACCATTGTGGGAGGACAAGTACTTTGGCCGATTGGAACATTGCAAGCTAAGTAGGAAGCCGGCTTGCCGGCTGCTCAGCAGCCGGTCGGCAAGGCGAAGGGCCGGCTTGTCCTATGTCGATTTTTTGGTCCTTAGCCATTTTTCATGTGAGCATTGTTTCTTGCCTTTAACTCTTGTGAAGCGAACAGCCGCTCTGCGAGTTGTGTGGCTTGTGGCAAGAGAGGGCTTATGTGCTTGCACATTACTTGTCCGGACTGCAGGAAAGACCGACATAGCACAAGGCGGCAAGTCCCCGGGTCGACTAGTCGAACCCGGTTTCAGGCGGAGGAATGAAATAACACATTCATAGGCATAATACTTATCATATAGATAAAAAGGGGTGGCCCTCGAGTGTTCCTCGAGGGACCTGAAGTCTTCGTACTTAATACAAAAGGTAGCGTGGTACATACTGCATCAACTGTCAAATCTTCGAAGGAGATTTGCATTCCATGGGTGCTCTGTTTCCTTGCCGGAGTCGCCCCTCTTGCACGCCCTGGGCTTCTGGGCATCGATCAGGTATTAGGAGTCGTTGCCCAAGGCTTTGCTGATGATGAAAGGGCCTTCCCCAGGGGCCGAGAGCTTGTGCTGGCCGGCTGTTCGCTGGATCAGCCGGAGCACAAGGTCTCCCTCTTGGAAGGATCTTGGCTTGACCTTCCGGCTGTGGTAGCGGCGTAGACTCTGCTGGTAGATGGCGGACCGACTGAGTGCCAACAGCCGGCCCTCTTCCAGCAGATCGACGTCGTGTTCTCGTGCTTCCTTTGCCTCCGCCTCCGTGTACATGGTGACGCGAGGTGAGTCGAACTCGATGTCAGTTGGGATGACAGCCTCGGCACCATATACGAGGAAGAAGGGTGTGAAGCCGGTTGACTTGTTCGGAGTGGTGCACAGACTCCAGAGGACGGTCGGTAGCTCGTCGAGCCAGCAGCCGGCCGAATGCTCCAGAGGCTCGACCAGACGGGGCTTGATTCCGGACAAAATGAGGCCATTTGCTCGCTCGACCTGGCCGTTTGACTGTGGGTGGGCAACGAACGCTAATTCTAGTCGGATGCCCTACATCGCCCAGAAACGGGCCAAGGCGCCTTTGGCAAAATTTGTGCCATTGTTGGTGATGACGCTGTGCGGTACGCCGTACTGTAAGTGCATCTAGTGCCACCCCAGTTGGTTTTGGAGTATTGACGACAAACCTGGTTGAGGGACTAATGTGTTTGTGAGAATTGAAGGATAACACAGGTAGTAGTCCCTCATTGATTTAGTTTACCTACCGGAGATGACCCCTAAAAATGTGTGAAGACATTGAAGATAATGGTGGTCTGTGAAGATATTCACATTGAAGACTATGACATAAGAAGACATCGCATGAGGACTATAGAGAGCGAAGACATAGTTATTTCATAGTTTCCTTTTCTTCTTTGTCGAGTCATAGGAACCACCGTACTGTTAAGTGGGGTCCAAGTGAACAAAGTCGGAGTGACTGAAGTGATGCTCAACCAAATCCTATGTCTTCGAGCGAAGACAATGAGAGCAAATCTTATCCAGAGTCGGATAAGTCAGCTTTACTTGTAGCCCAGGTCAAGCTGCCGCGTGTGTTTGAAATCTGACCGTTGGACACGTGTCAGTTCCTTAGTGACCCAGGGTCATTTCAGACAAATCAGGTCGGGTTGCCTCCTGGCTATAAATAGCCCACCCCCTACACCATAAATTGGTGGCTACTCAGAGTTAGTGCACGGCTTTTGTCGTTTGAGAGCAACCCACCTCCGAAGCATTTGAGAGAGAGATCCTTGCGAGGTCAAAGCCCAAACCACCCAGAGCCCAAAGAGTGTTTGGCATCACAGAAGTCTTTCTGTCCGCGTGATCTGAAGACTTGTTACACTTGAGGACTGTGAATCCTCCAGGCGGTTAGGCGTCGCGTTCTGAGCATCCAAGAGTCATTGTGGATTGCCGATGAACGAAGTCTGTGAAGGTTTGGATGTCTACCTTGAAGACTTACCAGAGTGATTGGGCAAGGACTAAGTGTCCTTAGATCAAGGGGAATAAGGTGAAGATGCGGTCTCCAGAGTTAAATCTCAGCCTCCCTAACCAGATGTACAGTTGTCACAGCAACTGGAACTGGTCCAACAAATCACTGTCCTCACCAAGCAATTGGTTCTATCTCTTACTTCTCTTTACTTACAGTTTGTGCGTGTGAAGTCATTGCCTACTTGCATTATCTGTTTGACTTCACTGTGTGACGACTATTGTTGTTTGGCTTCACACTATCTTCCATCCTAATCCATACTACCTAACTGCTAATAGTCTTCGTGCTTTCACTTCATTGAATACTTGACTATGGTTTGTCTAGTGTAGTCTACCTTCCGCTGCATGTCAATAGGTTCATTTCTATTGTTTGTCTTCGAAACTCCCATGTTTTGAAGACTTTCATAAAAATCGCCTATTCACCCCCCTCTAGTCGATAACTAGCACTTTCAATTGTTATCAGAGCAAGGTACTCCCTTGTTCTGTGTGATTCGGTTTAACCACCTGGAGTTTTAGCTATGTCGACTGCAGGGATAATCAAAGTCTCCGCTGCGTGCCCTGTCTTCGATGGGACTGATTACCCCTATTGGAAGAATAAGATGTGCATGAATCTTGAAGCCATTGATGTCGATCTATGGTATGTCGTCAAGAATGGTGTTCCCAAGACGGGTCAAGGTGTCACCCCTGCTGATGTCAATAAGTTCGTTCAACTGGATTCTACTGCCAAGAACATCATCTGTGGTCATCTTACCAAAGGACAGTATGGCTGTGTGAGTGCTCTAGAAACGTCGAAGCTAGTCTGGGAATGGCTCTCCAAGGTCAAGGAAGGCGTCTCAACCTAGAGAGACTCAAGGATCAGTGTTCTTCACAACCTCTTCAACCGCTTCAAGAGAAATGACTATGAGAATGTCCAGCTCACATTTGATCGCCTCACTGACATCACAAATGAGCTTCATGCACTCGGCGCCACTGAGATCACCAAGCATGAAATCGTCAAGACACTCCTGAGATCACTTGACAGCTCGTTTGACACCCTAGCCCTGATGATTCAAGAACGCCCTGACTTCAAGACTCTCGATCCGTCTGACATACTTGAGAGGCTCAACACACATGAGTTTCAGCTATCCGAGAATAGAGATGTCTATGGCCCCAACTATGGCCGAACTCGCGCTTTGAAGGCAAAGGCTGTTTCCTCATTTGAAGAAGAATCTAACTGCAGTTCTGGTGATCCTGAAGAAATTGGAAAGGAGCTTGATATGCTTGTGAAGAAGTTCCAGAAATTCACTAAGAAGAAAGGCTTCAGAAAGTCTTCACGATCCAGCTCAAGAAATGATGAAGCTTCTACTCATGACCACAAGAAGAGAACATGCCACAAGTGCAAGAAACCTGGTCACTACATCTCTGAGTGTCCACAGTGGGATAATGAGAACAAGAAAAAGAAGAAGTGCAAGGAATATGATTCTAATGACAAGAAGAAGAAGAAATCCTCAAAGTCTTCTTCCAAGTCTTCATCAAAGTCTTCATCACATCAGAAGAGTTCATCTGGCAAGGCTCGTGCTTTTGTTGGCAAGGAGATGGATTCAGAGGAGGAGTCTGCTTCTGAGGAGGCGGAGGTGGAGTGAGGAGGAGTCCATCTCTGGCGTTGCCAGTCTGGCTCTAGCTACAACCTACGTTGCCAAGTTCATCTTCAACACTGAAGACAATGGCTCCATCACCAACGCTGATGCTAAAGACAAGGACGACTCTGCTCCCACCTACTGCTTCATGGCACGTGGTGCCAAGGTAAACTCACGCGATGCTTACTTTCAAACATCAAGTGAAGATGACTCTGATTGCGAATCCAAACCTAGCTACAAAACACTTGCTAAAATTGCAACTGAACAACAGAAAGCTATGGAACATATTCAAAAATTGCTAGGCAAAAGCGATGATCTGTTGGACGCGGAAATGACCCGATCTCACTCCTTAATTGAAGACATCAAAAACCTTCATGTTAAGTACGAGGAACTTGAAAGTCGTCATGATACGCTCTCAACAACTCATGAAAAGCTTTCCTACGATTATCTTCAAAGGAAGCAGGAGCTTGAGAAATTGAGCGCGGCTCATGAAGATCTTCAAAAGGAGAACGAGTCACTTTGCGCTCAACAGATCAGTCCCGCTCAGGAAGGATTTGATCCACCATGTCTAAAATGCCTTGAGCGTGATAACGCTACCTCTATTGCTGAATGTTCTACTGCTGCTACTGTTGCAATATCTTCAACTGCTGATGTGGTAACTAACCCCTCTGCTGAGGATACCACTACTATTGCTGATGAAAATGCTTGGTTGAAGACATTGCTTGAGACAGGGATGTACAAAAGCCTCAAAGGGCATCAGACATTATGTGATGTCCTCAAAAAGCAGAATCTGAACCGAAACCCTAGGAAAGAGGGTGTTGGGTTCGAGAGGAAAATGAATGTTGATGGTTCTTACTGGAAGCCTGAGTAGTACCCCAAAACCACATGGGTTGCTACAAAGGAACCTTCAGTGCATCCATCCACCTTATCTGGCTTTACTTGTACTAACCCCATTATCATTGATGAATCCTTTGATGCAAACTATAAACTATTTAAGAATCAGAATGGTGAAGTGTTTGCCAGGTATATTGGTACTAACTGCAGGAATGGGCCACCTATGAAGAAGATCTTGGTACCCAAAAGTTGTCTTGAGAATCTTCCTGTGAATGTCATCATGACACCACAAGGGAAGAAGGCAAACCCCAGACCAAAGGCTTCATATGGTCCAAAGGCTTCATACAGACAGAGGACTCACCAGAGCCACCCTAATGCCAATGTTTTGCAGGGAAATCATACTCAGGCTTATGAATATGAGCGTGTTTCTTCAAACCGCTATCTTCATAAAACTAAGAACTTTTTTGCTTATTCATATGAGTATTTTTCACCTCCTGCAAGGATATTTGCTAGGGCTCCAAAGCCGAAGTTCTTAGATGCTGCACTTAGACTCATTGCTTCGAAGCCACCCCTGAAAATGTGGGTGGTTAAGAAAACTTAACTCTCTTTTGCAGGGAAAGGTCTCCAGCGGGAAATCAAAGGCGTCCGATGCTATTGCTGGGGACCTAAAACATCTTGTGGGGAGCAAGATAAAATGCTCAAATGGTCTTACTATGTATTTTGTTCCTGAATCTCTTGCCAGTCATCCTATCAGTCCTAACCTGGATCTAATCTTTGATAATCCGCTTGTTCGTCAAATGTTTATGCTTCACAATACCCTTGGTGAAGCCTATCCCCCTAACTGCACTATAGGGTATGGCACCAAAGTCTTCAGAATGGATTATGGACAGTGGATGCACTAACCACATGACTGGTGATCGGAGTCTTCTGATGGATTCAACACTACGTCCATCTAACAAGAGTCACATCACATTTGCTGATACTGGTAAAAGCAAGGTATTGGGTCTAGGTAGAGTTGCAATCTCAAAGGATCAGCACATGGATAAAGTGATGCTTGTTGAATCCCTAGGTTTCAACTTAATGTCTGTCTCAATGCTTTGTGACTTAAACATGATTGTGATATTTGGAAAATATCGTTGTCTTGTTCGAATGGAATCTGACAAGTCTCTAGTCTTTGAAGGGTATCGGAAAGATGATCTGTATATGGTAGATTTCTCAGGAGGACCACAGTTGGCCGTATGTCTTCTAGCAAAACCTTCAGAGTGCTGGCTCTGGCATCGGAGGCTAGGACATGCGGGAATGAGGAACTTGTACACTCGCGAAGAAGAAACACGTCGTTGGCACCGAGGGTGTCAAGTTCAAGAAGGATCATCTGTGCGGTGCCTGCGAAGCTGAAAAGATGACAAGGGTCCAGCATCCCTCGAAGACAATCATGACTACATCTCAACCCTTCGAGCTGCTTCACATGGATCTCTTTGGCCCTACTCACTACTCTACTCTCACTGCCACTGCTTGTCTCTATGGCTTCGTCATTGTTGATGATTATTCAAGATATACATGGGTGCATATAATCCTCTACAAGAATGAATTGCAGGATGTCTTCGGACGCTTCGCCAATCGTGACATGACAAACTATGGCATCAAGATCAAGCACATCAGAAGTGACAACGGCACAGAGTTCAAGAACACCGGCCTCGACCTTTACCTGGATACATTGGGCATCACTCATGAGTTCTCTGCTCCATAAACACCTCAGCAGAATGGCATCGTGGAGGGCAAGAACAGAACACTCATTGAGATGGCTCGGACGATGCTTGATGAATACAAGACTCCAAGGAAGTTCTGGCCCGAAGCCATTGATACTGCATGCCATGTCATCAACTGTGTTTATCTTCACAAGCTCCTGAGGAAAACATCCTATGAGCTCCTGACTGGTAAGAAGCCAAATGTAAGTTACTTCAGAGTATTTGGTGCTAGGTGCTGGATCAAGGATCCACATCCCACTTCAAAATTTGCGCCGAAAGCACATGAAGGTTTTATGCTTGGTTACGGAAAGGGTTCACACTCCTATAGAGTCTTCAACCTCTTTCACTATAAAGTGCTTGAAACTGTGGATGTGCGGTTTGATGAGACTAACGGCTCGCAAAGAGAGAACCTGCCAAATGTGCTAGACGAAGTTCCACCTGGTGAATCTATCAAGCTTATGGGAACTGGAGAAATCATACCTTCTGAGGCATAGGCTGAAGAGAAACTTATTATTTCTGTGCCTAATCAACCTGAAGATAATAATCAGCCTGAAGCCAATACTCATGATGAAGACAATGATCAGCAAGAGCAAAATCTTCGTCCAGTTCATCCTCGTGTTGCAAATGAAGTTCATATTGAAAAGATGATTGATAGCATCAATGGACCTGGTCCACTCACTCGTTCAAGAGCGACACAACTAGCAAATTTCTGTGGGCACTTTGCATTTGTTTCAATATATGAACCCACGAAAGTTGCTGAAGCCTTCAGGGAACCTGAATGGATTCAAGCTATGAAAGAAGAGCTTCGTTAGTTCGAGCTGAACAATGTGTGGGAATTAGTCAAGCGTCCTGATCCTCGCAAGCACAACATCATTGGCACCAAATGGATATATTGCAACAAGCAAGATGAGCATGGTCAAGTTGTCAGAAACAAGGCTCATCTCGTTGCTCAAGGATACACTCAAGTTGAAGGAATTGACTTCGATGAAACATTTGCTCCGGTGGCTAGGCTTGAAGCCATTCGCATACTGCTAGCCTATGCCAACCATCACAACATCCTTCTGTATCAAATGGATGTGAAGAGTGCCTTTCTCATAGCAAGATTGAAGAAGAAGTGTATGTTGCACAACCTCCTGGTTTTGAGGATCCAGAACATCCTGATATGGTATACAAGCTCAACAAGGCACTGTATGGCCTCAAACAAGCCCCTCGTGCTTGATATGACACACTCGAAGACTTCCTGAAGAGCAAAGGCTTCAAACCTGGTTCTCTAGATCCTACACTCTTCACGAAGACATATGATGGAGAACTATTTGTGTGCCAAATCTATGTGGATGACATTATCTTCGGCTGCACTGACAAGAAATATAGGGATGAGTTTGGACACATGATGCAAGAGCAATATCAGATGTCCATGATGGGTGAGCTGAAGTTCTTCCTTGGTCTTCAAATCCGTCAGCAGAGCAACGACATCTTCATATCTTAAGAGAAATACCTCAAAGATTTCCTGAAGAAGTTTGGAATGCAAGATTGCAAGGGATACACGACGCCAATGCCAGCCAAGAGTCATCTGAGTCCCGACGCCAATGGTAAAGAGTTCGATCAAAAGGTATACCGCTCCAAGCGGCACCGAAGGAATCACATCACTTAGCTGTGAAGCGAATTCTTCGATATTTGGCTTACACCCCAACACTAGGATTATGGTATCCAAAGGGCTCAGAGTTTGATCTAGTTAGATTCTCAGATGCTGATTATGCTGGTGACAAGGTTGATCGCAAGTCCACATCAGGCACATGTCACTTTCTGGGACGATCACTTGTTTGTTGGTCTTCAAAGAAGTATAACTGTGTATCTCTCTCCACTGCTGAATCTGAATACATTGCTACTGGATCTTACTGTGCTCAGCTTCTCTGGATGAAGCAAACTCTCAAGGACTATGGTGTCCATCTGAAGCATGTGCCACTCTACTGCGACAATGAAAGCGCCATCAAGATTGCCAACAACCGAGTTCAGCACTCGAAGACAAAGCACATTGAAATTCGTCATCACTTTCTCAGAGATCATTTCATGAAGGAAGATATTGATATCATTTACGTCAACACTGAAGAGCAATTGGCAGATATCTTCACAAAGCACTTGGATGAGAAAAAGTTTTGCAAGTTGCGGTGTGAGCTAAATATCTTGGAATCCTCAAATGTCCTATGATTGGACACACATCCTAACACTTATGCATATTGATGACTTAGAGGTGCAACACACGAAGTAACGTATATCTTCAATCAATGAAGACATACACTCTAAGTGTGAATACATTAATGCGGAATTTGACTTCGGAGCGCCATGATAATTGTGCGCCGTGTCTGGGTCTAATACTTCCTATACGGTGGGTAACGCCACCACCAAACTTTTGTTTGAAGTGTTTCATTTGGCGTTACATTTGCAAAATCTTCGCATTTGGTTTGTCTTCAACATTGATTGTCTTCATGTTTATCTTCACAATATTGATTTGGTCTCATTCTGATATATACATATAATTGTGTTCTGTCCTCTACAGCATTCACTTATAGCTATGTCTTCATGCTTGAATCTTTTGATCTAAGTGAATGTGATCGGACCCCAACCTCTTCTATGCTTCTACCTCAAATTCTATCTATCCAAATCATATGCATTCTATTGAAACTGTCAAATGTCTTCTCTGCGTCCTTGTCAACAGAAGTTATAGAGACAAAAATTAAATCTCTTTTAAATGCTATACCCTTATTGCCTGAAACCTGGAGAAGCCGGAACGACCACCAGACAGTCCAGGCGTGCGTGAGAACATGGAACAACTTCCAATGTGTTGCATGTTTGCCACGTGTCCTTCAGATGTGAACCGCCAGGGGCACCTGCGTAATTGTGTTGTGCTGTCCTTTCCTTATAAATACACATCACATCATGGTCAAAATCCTTCTCCCACCTCTACTCCTCGGACAAACCCTAGCGCCACCGCTAGCTCTCGACGACGCCGGCAACGAAGCGCTTACATGCCGCGAGCTCACCGACGCCAGCCTCACGCCAGCCGCGGACCTCGTCTCCTCCGCCACCACCGTAGGTGTCTTCCGTCGCCAAGTTAGGGCACGGGAGACTGAACTGCTCGGCCTCCCACTCCGCTCTGTCTAGCAGTTCTTCGTGTGGTAATTAAAACTTACTTTCTACTGCCTTTTTGATCCGATAGATTCATCCTTCTCCATCAAAAGTGGTTTTTGTGCCTACAAAATTGAATCTATCCTGTTCTGTATCTCATATCATGCCTAGTATATTCACTTATGCTTCACAACAAGTTAGATTCCTCACTTTTACCTATTCTTGGATTCATACAAATCTGGAACCAACTCTCAACAAATAAGTGAATGTTTTCACGCTATGAGGTCAATGTCTTCAAACTGATTTATCTTCAAAATCTTCTAAGAATGCATATGACCTCTTCCCCTTCCCTCGCACCTCTAATGCTGTCACAGGTACATGTCCGTTTGAGAATCCCTTGGTTCTCATAGTCTGCATTCATTTGCAGGATTCTTACAGCGTCGCATCAATTCTCCTGAAGCCAGTTCCTGTCTGACCAGCAGACGGAAGCCTTTGCAAGTTCTGAAGCCATTCAGTTTGAACTTCATGGCCACAGAAAAGTCAGCAAGAAAGGGCAGCAGACAACACCATGGGAACATATCCAAAGATTTGCCACCATATCTCTATGAGTTATACAAGACAGACCCTGAAGAAACCTATGGCGAACGCAAGACTCGAATCCAATGGATTCGCAGATACTGGGCTGAAGAGTATGCAAAGAAGAATGCCATCAAGCGACCATGGGGAGATATTCTCATAAAAAATCTTCCACCCAAGTCCAGAACTGAAGCCATTGCTCAAGGTTTCTATCCTTGCATGGTTCGCGGACCACAGCCAGAGAATGCTGACCCATGTTCTCTGCTATGGTGTCGTGACAACAATCTGTTCAAGCGCAACTACAAGTTTGCCAAGGATTCCGCGGTGAAAAACAAGAAAGCATTTGGACTCAACTTCAACCCCGGTCCATCTGCTCCTCGGGCTGATGGCACCCGTGATGCTGAACCCAATATCATCGGGCCCTTCTACATCCTCAAAGGTCTTCTCACTCACATTGCTATTCAGGGGGCAGTCATGGATCAGTCTGCGGATGATGCTGATTCTGATGAAGCACCACCTCCACCCAAGCCACAAAAGCAAAGGAAAACAAAGGCAAAAAATCCCTCTACTACACCAAGCGCTTCGCGTGCGAAGCCATTGGCAACTGCTCCGCCTCCATCCAGTATGCAATCTGAAGATCTTTCTCGTATCTCCAAGAAGACAGATAAGCCCAAGAAGAAGTCCATCCAGAGTTCTGGGCAAGCACTGACCCCAGCTGCCGTTCTGAGGAACGAGAATGAAACCATTGATATGTCAAGTGACGACAATCTTGGTGATGATGCTCTTGAGCTGCTGATAAAGAGCAAGCAGGAGGCGGAGATCTTCAACGATCTTCCCCTCTTTGATGTGGACATCTTGAATAACTTCATTGATGAGTGGTTTGACAACCCTAGCCTCAACATTGATGATCTTCAGCTTCCAATTGGCATCAGTGTATCTTTCCATGGGGCCATAGCTAATGAGCTAGCTCTTGCTCAGAAGATAGTCGAGCTGATGAACAAGATTGACTATGAGAAGGCTCAATTGAAGAAGCACATGGCCAAGCTCAGCGTGGCTGATGTTCAGAACTTCAAGCAGACGCTGCATGACCTCAAGGAGGTGTTTCACAAGAAACGTGGAGAAGCAAAAGGTTCAAGAGAGCGAATGAAACACCTCGCTGCAAAATGTGTTCAAGCTCACAATGAAGCAGAAAAGCGCAAGGCTCTTGGGCGTCCAGGCATCGACCCCAAGATGGCTGCCAAAAAGAAGAAGCCTGCTGTGGCCCAAGCTGAAGCATCAGGGTGGGAAGCACCTCGCATTGTCTTCCCTGCCAGCATGACAGGCTCGAAGCCTAAGGTCCCCACATCTACTTCGGAACTGAAGAAGACAAGGACATCTGAGGCCGTAGCCAGGAAGCGCAAGAACAAGAATGCCACTGATGATGCACCACATACCAAGAAGCGGAAGACCAAGTCTTGGAAGAAAGATCGGGCTGCTCCCTCAGAGCCCCTTTTTGTCGAGCCCATCTCAGTTGCTCATCCTGCATCCGAACACCAAGAGCGTCAGCTAGTAGTTCACAACTGCTTCCACAAAGGCTCCTGAAGCTGAAGAAGTTCCAGCGGTTGACCCCATCGCAGCCAAAGACATTTGTCCACAAGACAATGTAGATGATGATGAAGTCCTTCCTCGGATCGAGCACCAAATGGTATCATCGCCTGTTCTCACTAACAGCGAACTCATCAGCATTGGACGTCCCTTGACACCAATCGCTCATGATGCATCGTGGGCTGATCACCCTCAACAAGAAACTCCAAGTCAAGATTCACCCAGTACTCCCCCACCTCAGGTCACCACTCCGGTGCTTGACGATGATGACTATGTGGTCAAGCCAACTCCCCCTCCAAAAGCGTCGCCCACATTCCGCAGGCTTCGCAAAGGACCAAGGCCACAAGTCACTCTGCCAAGCGTTCCAGAAGGAGCAGTGCAAAACAACTCAGTGGCACGAGAAGTGTTTCCTGACGCCACTCCAACTATGAACGTCTCTGCGTCTGAAGCAAAAGCTGTTGAAGGCATTCCGGCTGCATCAGCCGATGACAATCAAGAACCACAAGATGAAGAAAGAGCTGCTACACCCCCTGTGCCCTACCCTCCAGCTACTCAAGTGGAGGTTGAAAATACCGAGGCGGCCACAAACAACACTATTGAAGCCAATGACGTTGTCATGGCTGAAGCTAATGTGGCTCCTGAAGTGAATATGGTGCCTGAAGCCACTGATGCACCTGAAGCCAATGTGCAGTCTGAAGCCCGTGTCAATGCCAATGCTCCTGTACCGCCTCCAAGGCCTCACACCATTGAGCAAGCATTTGATCGCGGCCAGCTTGTCACTGTTCAGTGGCCTATTCTGGTTCCTCTGCCTGCTCCCGGACCACAGTTTGACTACCATGTGGAGCACAGGCCTCAGGTTCAGAAGCCAAAGCCCCGGCTGCCAAGGTTTCTAGGTACTGCGTCTTTGGCAGGATAGTTCAATGCGAATGGCTTCAAAGCACACATCACCTTCTTTGATAGTGCCAAAACCTGTATTCAAGGCCAAGAAATTAATCTGATCAGTTCTGGAGCTATGAGCATAGCAATTATTATTCTTGTGTCTTATACAATCAAGGGCGCATTTTTCCCCATACGCATCTAGACTGCGAAGCCATTGCTGGCCTGCCCTGCTTGGAAGAAGCCCTCGACTGCTTCAGAGATGCTGGCCTTCTGTAGTTTGTGACCAACAAAGAAAATTGGAATGAAGAGCTTCTGTTACAATTCTATGCTACTCTTCACATTCGCGGCTACAACAGGGATCCGAAGACTTGGGTCCTTGAGTGGATGACAGGCAATGTACACCATGAAGCCAAAGCTCTTGATATCATTGAGCTTACTGCCCTGTCCACTCCAGGTGAACTGTATGAACCTGGTTGTCAGCTTCAGCGCAATGCTTTGGAATGCATATTCCAGAAGCCTGAGCCAAATATGAGCCAAATGCTGAGCATGATGAAGCCACTGCCACAAGATGCTGAATATCAAAAGGAATTCTTTGTTGAAGACCTAGAGTATCTGCCCCGCACCATCTATCATATTATAAGGTGAACTCTATGGCCCGTCAAAGGACATTCTTCTGCAGCAAAGCTTGAAGGCTCAATGAAGACATTGGTTTTCTATATTCTCAATGGTATCAGCTTCAATGCTCAGGATTTATTCATCAGACAACTTGCTGCATCTGGCTCTGATCTATTTGGTCTGAAGTTTTATGCTCCATGGGTAATGCGCCTCATCAAGCTTCACTCTGCTATCAACTATCAGCCCTCTGCGCGCAACCATCTCATATTCTTGCCAGAGGTTGATATGTCTGTCAAAGCCATATACCCAGAGCCTGCCAAGGAGCCAATTTATCTTCACAACGTCGATTGTCAAAGTTTAACTCAACCTATTGAAGGAGTTCTTGCTGCAACTCGTGTTAATCCTTTGGCTGGAAATACACGTGCACCTCATCGTCCCATACTGAAGCCACTGAAAGCACTATTGCTCAAAGGCCTCGAAAGCGATCTCGTGTACTCAATGACCGAGAGTTTCTCATGGACTTGCATCAGAAACAAGATAAGCATCATGACTGGCTCAAGCGTCAGACGCAGAGTCTCTTGGTGGATGTCAATCGCATTCGCAATCTAGCCACCAAGAATGCATTTGTCACTCATGAAACCTATCGGCGGTCGTGGAAGAGTCTGACATTACTCAGTTCTGAAGATGATCTTCGACAAGATGGCTTCACAGAGAGATTCAAATTTGATTCCACTCCTCCCAGGAACGATGTCTTGCGTCAGACTCCCTCACTCGAAGACTCTGAGTACTCCTCCTCGGCGGCCACTATTAATGCCAGAGTCATCGATGACGAAGATGATGCTAGTTCACCTACTACAACTTCGGCGTGCATCGACACTGCACCAAGTTCTTCTGCACCACCGGACTCCAACGTCAACCCTGCACCTTCACCTACTCCTCATGGTAACTAGTAGAGGCTCTATGTCTTCAAACCTTTTTGGTCCTTACTGACAAAAGGGGGAGAAGCATATGAGTTGATAGTCTTCAAGTGGGTCCATATGGGTGGTTGCTTTATATTTTGCCAAGTGGTTACAACTCTTGTTTTGATACATTTGGTTCTTTGAGTTGTAACACTTAAACCTGATGGTCGTCTGCTACCTTTTCTGTCGAATACGTGATGCGATGATAAATTCCGCACGAAGTCATTCCGCAGACGTCCATTTTCCATTATGCATGTCATTATCTTCGTTATATCTTTTCATGCATGTTGAATTGTCTTCATGAGCTGAAGAGAACATCCACAAACAAAAACCTGCCATGTGCATTTGCAGTCAAACGCAAACTACTTATATGCACATCTTCAGGGCGAACCTGTTGCTACTTATGAAGACAATACCTTAAACCTTACAATTTCACATACTTTTATCCCCATTGAAAACTTCAACCAGTTTGTCATCAATCGCAAAAAAGGGGGAGATTATAAGTGCATCTAGTGCCACCCCAGTTGGTTTTGGAGTATTGACGACAAACCTGGTTGAGGGACTAATGTGTTTGTGAGAATTGCAGGATAACACAGGTTGTAGTCCCTCATTGATTCGGTTTACCTACCGGAGATGACCCCTAAAAATGTGTGAAGACATTGAAGATAATGGTGGTCTATGAAGATATTCACATTGAATACTATGACATAAGAAGACATCGCATGAAGACTATGGAGGGCGAAGGCATAGTTGTTTCATAGTTTCCTTTTCTTCTTTGTTGAGTCATACGAACCACCGTACTGTTAAGTGGGGTCCAAGTGAACAAAGTCAGAGTGACTGAAGTGATGCTCAACCAAATCCTATGTCTTCGAGCAAAGACAATGAGAGCAAATCTTATCCAGAGTTGGATAAGTCAGCTTTACTTGTAGCCCAGGTCAAGCTGCCGCGTGTGTTTGAAATCTGACCGTTGGACACATGTCAGTTCCTTAGTGACCCAGGGTCATTTCGGACAAATCAGGTCAGGTTGCCTCCTGGCTATAAATAGCCCACCCCTACACCATAAATTGGTGGCTGCTCAGAGTTAGTGCACGACTTTTGTCGTTTGAGAGCAACCCACCTCCGAAGCATTTGAGAAAGAGATCCTTGCGAGGACAAAGCCCAAACCACCCAAAGCCCAAAGAGTGTTTGGCATCACAGAAGTCTTTCTGTCCGTGTGATCTGAAGACTTGTTACACTTGAGGACTGTGAATCCTCCAGCCGGTTAGGCGTCGCATTCTGAGCATCCAAGAGTCATTGTGGATTGCCGGTGAACGAAGTCTGTGAAGGTTTGGAAGTCTACCTTGAAGACTTACCAGAGTGATTGGGCGAGGACTAAGTGTCCTTAGCTCAACGGGAATAAGGTGAAGACGCGGTCTTCTGAGTTAAATCTCAGCCTCCCTAACCAGACGTACAGTTGTCACAGCAACTGGAACAGGTCCAACAAATCACTATCCTCACCAAGCAATTGGTTCTATCTCTTACTTCTCTTTACTTACAGTTTGTCCTTGTGAAGTCATTGCCTGCTTGCATTATCTGTTTGACTTCACTGTGTGATGACTATTGTTGTTTGGCTTCACACTATCTTCCATCCTGATCCATACTACCTAGTTGCTAATTGTCTTCGTGCTTTCACTTCATTGAATACTTGACTATGGTTTGTCTAGTGTAGTCTACCTTCCGCTGCATGTCAATAGGTTCATTTCTATTGTTTGTCTTCAAAACTCCCATGTTTTGAAGACTTTCATAAAAATTGTCTATTCACCCCCCTCTAGTTGATAACTAGCACTTTCACGTACCGAGTGGTGATGTCTGCAATGAAAGTCACAGTAGTCGGACCGTTCAACTTCTTTATTAGCTTTGCTTCTATCCACTTGGTGAATTTGTCCACGGCAACAAGAAGATGAGTCATGCCGCCGCGTGCTGTCTTGAACGGTCCCACCATGTCCAATCTCCAGACGGCAAAAGGCCAGGCAAGGGGAATGGTCTTGAGTGCAGAAGCCGGTAGATGTTGCTTGGAACTGAACTTCTGGCACCCTTTGCATTTCTTGACCAAGTCTTTGGCATCTTCTAGAGCAGTCGGCCAGAAGAAACCGTGGCGAAAAGCTTTGGCCACAAGTGATCTTGAGGCCGCATGGTGGCCACACTTTCCTTGATGGATATCCTTGAGGATTGCTTGGCCCTTCTCCGGCTCTACGCAGCGCTGGTACACACCAGTGACACTGCGCCTCACAAGTTCCCTGTTGACGATGGTGTATGCTGTTGCCCGACGTTGCACCTATCGGGCCGAGATCTCATCGGTTGGCAGCTCTTTGTTCACCAGAAACTTGAGGATGGGCTCTGCCTGTGATGGTGCTTAAATTTCTTCTACCGGCACTATGGCCACTTGTACGAGGGCGGTTGGGTTGGGAGGTGGCGGGTTGGAGTTGGCTGCCGCTTGCTGTGTCGTTGAAGTCCCCGAGCCGACTGCTGTAGTCCCCGGGCCAGGATCTGAAGTCCCCGGGCCGGGTGCAACTGCTGCAGTCCCCGAGCCGCCTACAGAAGTCCCCGAGCCGACTGCTGCAGCCTTTGACTCGGATCCGACTGTTTCTGGAGTAGTCGGCACGAAGATAGACTCTGATTGTAGAGAAGGCTTGATCGACGGCTTGTGGAGGTACTAGAGGGAGACGCCGGCTGGTATTACTTGACGGGTGGAGCCGATCCGTGCCAGGGTATCGGGTGGCTCATTGTCGTTTCATGGCAGGTGAAGGAACTCGCACCCTTCAAAATATCCGCTAAGTTGCTGGACGAGGAAGCGGTAGCTTGCTATATTCGCATCCTTGGCGTCCCAGTGTTGGGGAACGTAGTAATTTCAAAAAAATTCCTACGCACACGCTAGATTATGGTGATGCATAGCAACGAGAGGGGAGAGTGTTGTCCACGTACCCTCGTAGACCGACAGCGGAAGCGTTATCACAACGCGGTTGATGTAGTCGTACGTCTTCACGATCCGACCGATCAAGTACCGAACGCACGGCACCTCCGAGTTCTACACACGTTCAGCTCGATGACGTCCCTCGAACTCCGATCCAGCCGAGTGTTGAGGGAGAGTTTCGTCAGCACGACGGCGTGGTGACGATGATGATGTTCCACCGACGCAGGGCTTCGCCTAAGCTCCACAACGGTATTATCGAGGTGTAATTTGGTGGAGGGGGGCACCGCACACGGCTAAGAGATCAATAGATCAATTGTTGTATCTCTGGGGGTGCCCCTGCCCCCGTATATAAAGGAGCAAGGGGAAGAGGGCCGGCCAAGGGGAGGTGGCGCGCCCAAGGGGGGAGTCCTACTCCCACCGGGAGTAGGACTCCTCCTTTCCTTGTGGGAGAGGGAGAAGGGAAGGGGAAGGAGAAAGAAGGAAGGGGGCGCCCCCCCTCCCTAGTCCAATTCGGACTAGCCCATGGGGAGGGGTGCGGCCACCCTTTGAGGTCTTTCCCTCCTTTCCCGTATGGCCCATTAAGGCCCAATACGAATTCCCGTAACTCTCCGGTACTCCGAAAAATACCCGAATCACTCGGAACCTTTCCGAAGTCCGAATATAGTCGTCCAATATATCGATCTTTACGTCTCGGACATTTCGAGACTCCTCGTCATGTCCCTGATCTCATCCGGGACTCCGAACTCCTTCGGTACATCAAAACTCAATAAAACTGTCATTGTAACGTTAAGCGTGCAGACCCTTCGGGTTCGAGAACTATGTAGACATGACTGAGACACCTCTCCGGTCAATAACCAATAGCGGGACATGGATGCCCATATTGGCTCCCACATATTCTACGAAGATCTTTATCGGTCAGAGCGCATAACAACATACGTTGTTCCCTTTGTCATCGGTATGTTACTTGCCCGAGATTCGATCGTCGGTATCTCGATACCTAGTTCAATCTCGTTACCGGCTAGTCTCTATACTCGTTCCGTAATACATCATCCCGCAAATAATTCATTAGTCACAATGCTTGCAAGGCTTATAGTGATGTGCATTACCGAGTGGGCCCAGAAATATCTCTCCGACAATCGGAGTGACAAATCCTAATCTCGAAATACGCCAACCCAACAAGTACCTTTGGAGACACCTGTAGAGCACCTTTATAATCACCCATTTACGTTGTGACGTTTTGTAGCACACAAAGTGTTCCTCTGGTAAACGGGAGTTGCATAATCTCATAGTCAGAGGAACATGTATAAGTCATGAAGAAAGCAATAGCAACATACTAAACGATCGGGTGCTAAGCTAACGGAATGGGTCAAGTCAATCACGTCATTCTCCTAATGAGGTGATCTCGTTAATCAAATGACAACTCATGTCTATGGCTAGGAAACATAACCATCTTTGATTAACGAGCTAGTCAAGTAGAGGCATACTAGTGACACTCTGTTTGTCTATGTATTCACACATGTATTATGTTTCCGGTTAATACAATTCTAGCATGAATAATAAACATTTATCATGATATAAGGAAATATATAATACTTTATTATTGCCTCTAGGGCATATTTCCTTCAGTCTCCCACTTGCACTAGAGTCAATAATCTAGTTCACATCGCCATGTGATTTAACATCAATAATTCACATCACCATGTGATTAACACCCATAGTTCACATCTCTATGTGACCAAGACTCAAAGGGTTTACTAGAGTCAATAATCTAGTTCACATCGCTATGTGATTAACACCCAAAGAGTACTAAGGTGTGATCATGTTTTGATTGTGAGATAATTTTAGTCAACGGGTCTGTCACATTCAGATCCGTAAGGATTTTGCAAATTCCTATGTCTACAATGCTCTGCACGGAGCTACTCTAGCTAATTGCTCCCACTTTCAATATGTATCTAGACTGAGACTTAGAGTCATCTAGATTTAGTGTCAAAACTTGCATCGACGTAACCCTTTACGACGAACCTTTTGTCACTTCCATAATCGAGAAACATTTCCTTATTCCACTAAGGATAATTTTGACTGCTGTCCAGTGATCTACTCCTAGATCACTATTGTACTCCCTTGCCAAAATCAGTGTAGGGTATACAATAGATCTGGTACACAGCATGGCATACTTTATAGAACCTATGTCCAAGGCATAGGGAATGACTTCCATTCTCTTTCTATCTTCTGCCGTGGTCGGGCTTTGAGTCTTTACTCAATTTCACACCTTGTAACACAGGCAAGAACTCTTTCTTTGACTGTTCTATTTTGAACTACTTCATAATCCCTTTAAGGTATGTACTCATTGAAAAACTTATCAAGCGTCTTCATCTATCTCTATAGATCTTGATGCTCAATATGTAAGCCGCTTCACCGAGGTCTTTGTTTGAAAAACTCCTTTCAAACACTCCTTTATGCTTTGCAGAATAATTATACATTATTTCCGAGCAACAATATGTCATTCACATATACTTATCAGAAATGCTGTAGTGCTCCCACTCACTTTCTTGTAAATACAGGCTTCACCGCGAGTCTGTATAAAACTATATCCTTTGATCAACTTATCAATGTGTATATTCCAACTCCGAGATGCTTGCACCAGTCCATAGATGGATCGCTGGAGCTTGCATATTTTGTTAGCACCTTTAGGATTGACAAAACCTTCTGGTTGCATCATATACAACTCTTCTTTAATAAATCCATTAAGGAATGTAGTTTTGTTTATCCATTTGCCAGATTTCATAAAATGTGGCAATTGCTAACATGATTCAGACACCCTTTAAGCATAGATACCAGTGAGAAACTCTCTTATCGTAGTCAACACCTTGAACTTGTCGAAAACCTTTTTGCGACAATTCTAGCTTTGTAGATAGTGACACTACTATCAGCGTCCGTCTTCCTCTTGAAGATCCATTTATTTTCTATGGCTTGCCGATCATCGGGCAAGTCAACCAAAGTCCATACTTTGTTCTTATACATGGATCTCATCTCAGATTTCATGGCCTCAAGCCATTTTGCGGAATCTGGGTCTCACCATCGCTTCTTCATAGTTTGTAGGTTCGTCATGGTCTAGTAACATAACCTCCAGAACAGGATTACCGTACCACTCTGGTGTGGATCTTACTCTGGTTTACCTACGAGTTTTGGTAGTAACTTGATCTGAAGTTACATGATCATCATCATTAACTTCCTCACTAATTGGTGTAGGAGTCACGGGAACAGATTTCTGTGATGAACTACTTTCCATAAGGGAGCAGGTACAGTTACCTCATCAAGTTCTTTGGTAGTAACTTGATCTGAAGTTACATGATCATTATCATTAACTTCCTCACTAATTGGTGTAGGAGTCACAGGAACAGATTTCTGTGATGAACTACTTTCCAATAAGGGAGCAGGTACAGTTACCTCATCAAGTTCTACTTTCCTCCCACTCACTTCTTTCGAGAAAAACTCCTTCTCTAGAAAGGATCCATAAAGCAACGAATGTCTTGCCTTCGGATCTGTGATAGAAGGTGTACCCAACTGACTCCTTTGGGTATCCTATGAAGACACATTTCTCCGATTTGGGTTTGAGCTTATCAGGATGAAACTTTTTCACATAAGCATCGTAACCCCAAACTTTAAGAAACGACAACTTTGGTTTCTTGCCAAACCACAGTTCATAAGGCGTCGTCTCAACGGATTTTGATGGTGCCCTATTTAACGTGAATGTAGCTGTCTCTAATGCATAACCCCAAAACGATAGTGGTAAATTGGTAAGAGAGATCATAGATTCCACTATATCCAATAAAGTACAGTTATGACGTTCGGACACACCATTATGCTGTGGTGTTCCAGGTGGCACGGTTTTATGAAACTATTCCACATTGTTTTAATTGAAGACCAAACTCGTAACTTAAGTATTTTCCTCCACGATCAGATTGTAGGAATTTTATTTTCTTGTTACGATGATTTTCAACTTCACTCTGAAATTCTTTGAACTTTTCAAATGTTTCAGACTTATGTTTCATTAAGTAGATATACCCATATCTGCTCAACTCATCTGTGAAGGTGAGAAAATAATGATATCCGCCACGAGCCTCAATATTTATCGGACCACACACATCTGTATGTATGATTTCCAACAAATCTGTTGCTCTCTCCATAGTTCCGGAGAACGGCGTTTTAGTCATCTTGCCCATGAGGCACGGTTCGCAAGCATCAAGTGATTCATAATCAAGTGATTCCAAAATCCCATCAGTATGGAGTTTCTTCATGCGCTTTACACCAATATGACCTAAACAGCCGTGCCAGAAATAAGTTGCACTATCATTATTAGCTTTGCATCTTTTGGCTTCAATATTATGAATATGTGTATTACTACGATCGAGATCCAACAAACCATTTTTGTTGGTGTGTATGACCATAAAAGGTTTTTTTATTCATGTAAACAGAACAACAATTGTTCTCTAACTTAAATGAATAACCGTATTGCAATAAACATGATCAAATCATATTCATGCTCAACGCAAACACCAAATAACATTTATTTAGTTTCAACACTAATCCCGAAAGTATAGAGAGTGTGCGATGATGATCATATCAATCTTGGAACTACTTCCAACACACATCGTCACCTCGCCTTTTACTAGTCTCTGTTTATTCTGCAACTCCCGTTTTCGAGTTACTACTCTTTAGCAACTGAACCAGTATCAAATACTGAGGGGTTGCTATAAACACTAGTAAGTACACATCAATAACATGTATATCCAATATACCTTTGTTCACTTTGCCATCCTTCTTATCCACCAAATACTTGGGGTAGTTCCGCCTCCAGTGACCAGTCCCTTTGTAGTAGAAGCACTTAGTCTCAGGCTTTGGTACAGACTTGGGCTTCTTCACTTGAGTAGCAACTTGCTTGCCATTCTTTTTGAAGTTCCCCTTCTTCCCTTTGCCCTTTTCTTGAAACTAGTGGTCTCGTCAACCATCAACACTTGAAGTGGTCTGGTCAACCATCAACACTTGATGTTTTTCTTGATTTCTACCTTCGTCGATTTCAGCATCACGAAGAGCTCGGGAATTACTTTCGTCATCCCTTGCATACTATAGTTCATCACGAAGTTCTACTAACTTGGTGATGGTGACTAGAGAATTCTGTCAATCACTATTTTATCTGGAAGATAAACTCCCACTTGATTCAAGCGATTGTAGTACCCAGACAATCTGAGCACATGCTCACTAGTTGAGCGATTCTCCTCCATCTTTTAGCTATAGAACTTGTTGGAGACTTCATATCTCTCAACTCGGGTATTTGCTTGAAATATTAACTTCAACTCTTGGAACATCTTATATGTTCCATGATGTTCAAAACGTCTTTGAAGTCCTGATTCTAAGCTGTTAAGCATGGTGCACTAAACTATCAAGTAGTCATCATATTGAGCTAGCCAAACGTTCATAACGTCTGAATCTGCTCCTGCAATAGGTCTGTCACCAAGCGGTGCATCAAGGACATACTTTTTCTATCCAGCAATGAGGATAACCCTCAGATCACGGATCCAATCCGCATCTTTGCTACTAACATCTTTCAACATAATTTTTCTCTAGGAACATATCAAAAATAAACCGGGAAGCAACAACGCGAGCTATTGATCTACAACATAATTTGCAAAATACTATCAGGACTAAGTTCATGATAAATTTAAGTTCAATTAATCATATTACTTAAGAACTCCCACTTAGATAGATATCCCTCTAATCATCTAAGTGATTACGTGATCCAAATCAACTAAACCATGTCCGATCATCACGTGAGATGGAGTAGTTTCAATGGTGAACATCACTATGTTGATCATATCTACTATATGATTCACGCTCGACCGTTCGGTCTCTGTGTTCCGAGGCCATATTTGCATATGCTAGGCTCGTCAAGTTTAACCTGAGTATTCCGCGTGTGCAACTGTTTTGCACCCGTTGTATTTGAACGTAGAGCCTATCACACCCAATCATCACGTGGTGTCTCAGGACGAAGAACTTTCGCAACGGTGCATACTTAGGGAGAACACTTTTATCTTGAAATTTTAGTGAGAGATCATCTTATAATGCTACCGTCAATCAAAGCAAGATAAGATGCATAAAGGATTAACATCACATGCAATCAATATAAGTGATATGATATGGCTATCATCATCTTGTGCTTGTGATCTCCATCTCCGAAGCACCGTGCTTGTGATATCCATCTCCGAAGCACCGTCATGATCACCATCGTCACCGGCGCGACACCTTGATCTCCATCGTAGTATCGTTGTCGTCTCGCCAACTAATTGCTTTTACGACTATCGCTACTGCTTAGTGATAAAGTAAAACTATTACATGGTGATTGCATCTCATACAATAAAGCGACAACCATATGGCTCCTGCCAGTTGCCGATAACTCGGTTACAAAACATGATCATCTCATACAACAAATTATATCACATCATGTCTTGACCATATCACATCACAACATGCCCTGCAAAAACAAGTTAGACGTCCTCTACATTGTTGTTGCAAGTTTTACGTGGCTGCTACGGGCTTAGCTAGAACCGTTCTTACCTACGCATCAAAACCACAACGATAGTTTTTCAAGTTGGTGCTGTTTTAACCTTCGCAAGGACCGGGCGTAGCCACACTCGGTTCAACTAAAGTGAGAGAGACAGACACCCGCCAGTCACCTTTAAGCAACGAGTGCTCCGAACGGTGAAACCAGTCTCGCGTAAGCGTACGCGTAATGTCGGTCCGGGCCGCTTCATCTCACAATACCGCTGAACCAAAGTATGACATGCTGGTAAGCAGTATGACTTATGTCGCCCACAACTCACTTGTGTTCTACTCGTGCATAGCATCAACGCAAAAAACCAGGCTCGGATGCAACTGTTGGGGAACGTAGTAATTTCAAAAAAAATTCCTACGCACACGCAAGATTATGGTGATGCACAGCAACGAGAGGGGAGAGTGTTGTCCACGTACCCTCGTAGACCGACAGCGGAAGCGTTATCACAACGCGGTTGATGTAGTCGTACGTCTTCACGATCCGACCGATCAAGTACCGAACGCACGGCACCTCCGAGTTCTACACACGTTCAGCTCGATGACGTCCCTCGAACTCCGATCCAGCCGAGTGTTGAGGGAGAGTTTTGTCAGCACGACGGCGTGGTGACGATGATGATGTTCCACCGACGCAGGGCTTCGCCTAAGCTCCGCAACGGTATTATCGAGGTGTAATTTGGTGGAGGGGGGCACCGCACACGGCTAAGAGATCAATAGATCAATTGTTGTATCTCTGGGGTGCCCCTGCCCCCGTATATAAAGGAGCAAGGGGAAGAGGGCCGGCCAAGGGGAGGTGGCGCGCCCAAGGGGGGAGTCCTAGTCCCACCGGGAGTAGGACTCCTCCTTTCCTTGTGGGAGAGGGAGAAGGGAAGGGGGAAGGAGAAAGAAGGAAGGGGGCGCCCCCCCTCCCTAGTCCAATTCGGACTAGACCATGGGGAGGGGTGCGGCCACCCTTTGAGGTCTTTCCCTCCTTTCCTGTATGGCCCATTAAGGCCCAATACGAATTCCCGTAACACTCCGGTACTCCGAAAAATACCCGAATCACTCGGAACCTTTCCGAAGTCCGAATATAGTCGTCCAATATATCGATCTTTACGTCTCGGACATTTCGAGACTCCTCGTCATGTCCCCGATCTCATCCGGGACTCCGAACTCCTTCGGTACATCAAAACTCAATAAAACTGTCATCGTAACGTTAAGCGTGCAGACCCTTCGGGTTCGAGAACTATGTAGACATGACCGAGACACCTCTCCGGTCAATAACCAATAGCGGGACATGGATGCCCATATTGGCTCCCACATATTCTACGAAGATCTTTATCGGTCAGAGCGCATAACAACATACGTTGTTCCCTTTGTCATCGGTATGTTACTTGCCCGAGATTCGATCGTCGGTATCTCGATACCTAGTTCAATCTCGTTACCGGCTAGTCTCTATACTCGTTCCGTAATACATCATCCCGCAACTAACTCATTAGTCACAATGCTTGCAAGGCTTATAGTGATGTGCATTACCGAGTGGGCCCAGAGATATCTCTCCGACAATCGGAGTGACAAATCCTAATCTCGAAATACGCCAACCCAACAAGTACCTTTGGAGACACCTGTAGAGCACCTTTATAATCACCCATTTACGTTGTGACGTTTGGTAGCACACAAAGTGTTCCTCTGGTAAACGGGAGTTGCATAATCTCATAGTCAGAGGAACATGTATAAGTCATGAAGAAAGCAATAGCAACATACTAAACGATCGGGTGCTAAGCTAACGGAATGGGTCAAGTCAATCACGTCATTCTCCTAATGAGGTGATCTCGTTAATCAAATGACAACTGATGTCTATGGCTAGGAAACATAACCATCTTTGATTAACGAGCTAGTCAAGTAGAGGCATACTAGTGACACTCTGTTTGTCTATGTATTCACACATGTATTATGTTTCCGGTTAATACAATTCTAGCATGAATAATAAACATTTATCATGATATAAGGAAATATATAATACTTTATTATTGCCTCTAGGGCATATTTCCTTCACCCAGCCGCCAGACGGCTGTTGGACCACCAAGTCAGAGTCACCGTAGCCCAGAATCCGGCGAATGCCGAGCTCTTTGGCAAGCCGGAGTCCGTGTACTAGTGCCTCATACTCGGCCAAATTGTTGGAGGCGGCAAAATGGATTTGTAGTGTGTATCTGAGCTTGCCGCCTTTGGGAGAGGTGAGGACGATGCCGGCTCCCAAACCGGTGCGCATCTTCGAACCATCAAAGTGCATCCGCCAGTGGGTGGAGTCCGGCGCTGGCGGCAGGTACTTGGTCTCGGCCCAGTCGACGAGGAAGCCGGCCAGCGCTTGGGACTTGATGGTGGTGCGAGGCTGGTAGAGGATGGTGTGGGGAGCCAACTCGATGGCCCATTTGGCCACTCGTCCTGAAGCATCCTGGCTGCCTATGATCTCAGCAAGCGGGGCAGTGCAAACAACCGTGATGGGGTGCTCTCGAAAATATGGCTTTAACTTCTTGGCGGTAAAGTGCACGCCGTAGCACATCTTCTGGTAGTGGGGGTAGTTTTGCTTGGAAGCCGACAACACTTCACTCAGATAATACACCGGTCTCTCGACCGACAGAACCTTGACATCTTCCTTGCGCTCAACTATTATGACTGTTCTGAGCACCCGGCTGGTGGCGGCGATGTAGAGGAGCATGGGCTCCTTAGCAGCCGGCGCAGCCAGGACAGGTGGTGTGGTCAATATCTTCTTGAGCTAGAGAAAAGCCTCATCCGCCTTGTCATTCCACTCGAAGTGAGTGGTTTTCTTCAGGAGTTGGTACAGGGGAAGTGCCTTCTCGCCTAGCCGACTGATGAAACGGCTGATGGACGCCAGGCAGCCGATGAACTTTTGGACATTTCTCAGTCAGGTAGGCTTCTCCATCCTCTCGATGGCCTTGATCTTCACAGGGTTGCACTCGATGCCGCGTTCGGAGACCAGGAAGCCGAGGAGCTGGCCGGCTGGTACTCCGAACACGCACTTCTCTGGGTTGAGCTTGATCTGAAATCAGCACAGATTTTCGAAAGTCTCCTTGAGATCTTCTAGGAGGGTCCCACGCTTCTCCGTCTTCACCAAAACATCGTCCACATAGACGTGGGCGTTTCTGCCGAGCTGCTTGAGGAGGCACTTCTGCATGCAACGCTGAAATGTGGCGCCGGCATTCCTCAAGCCGAACGTCATCGTCAGGTAGTAGAAGGCTCCGAATGGTCTGATGAAAGAGGTCTTCAGCCTATCAGCCAGGTTCAACTTGATCTGGTGGTACCCTAAATATGCATCCAAAAAACTCAACAGCTCGCATCCGGCTGTGGAGTTGATCACTTGGTCAATCCTTGGCAAGGCAAATGGATCTTTGGGGCAAGCTTTGTTGAGGCTGGTATAATCAATACACATGCGCCACTTGTTGTTCTTCTTCAGTACAAGGACTGGGTTGTCCAGCCAATCTGGATAGAATACTTCCATAATGAAGCTGGCTGCTAGGAGCCGGGCTATCTCTTCACCAACAATTCTTCTCTTCTCCTCCGACAGGCGGCGGAGGGGTTGCTTGACCGGTTTGGCGTCAGGTCGAACGTGTAGCTTGTGCTTGGCGAGATCCGTCGGAACACCCGGCATGTCTTTGGGAGACCATGCAAAGATGTCCTGATTCTCACGGAGGAAATCGACGAGCTCGCTTTCCTATTTGCTGTCGAGGTTTGCACCTATGTAAGTGCATCTAGTGCCCCTCAGTGATTTTGGTGTATTGAAGACTTATAGGTTAAGGGACTAATGTGTTTATGAGTGTACACAGGTCTATAAGTCTATGAGGAGATTGATATTTACAGAGAAAGTCGACCCCTAAAAATGAAGTTCTTCATCTGAAGACTTTGGATTTCTGAAGACTTTGAAAGTGAAGAAATTGGTGTAACCCTGAAGACTTGGTATTCATACGAGGAACATGAAGCCTGAACACTTTTGTTTTCGTAGTTTCATTTTCTCTTTCTTGAGCCATAGGAAACACCGTACTATTAAAGGGGGTCAAGGAAATACTAAGGAAAAATTTCCAAGTGATGCTCAACTCAAAATCCTACACTTACCAATCCCTTCGAGTGAAGCCATTGGAAATCTCATGCAGTTCAGTCATATTCTTCAGTGACAGAGACGAAGTTCTTCTGTTCTCTGAGGAATTTGTTCTGACTGAGGAGTTAGGAATTCGCCAGCGCGGATTGCCTACACAGTGAGGTACATGAGAGCCCTGAGGAATTTGAGCCTCAAATATCCAACCGTTGCTATGCTACGCGCCAGCTGTCCCAAAATATCTACCCTCCTAACGGTCATATCATTGAAGGGCATTTATGTCTTATCATGTCGGGCTGCTTCCTAGGCTATAAATAGCCGCCCCTACAACCACTAGCTGGTTGGCTGCTCCGAGAGAAACTGACACTTGTCATTTGAGAGCATCCCATCCTCCGAGGACTTTGAGCAAAAATCATTGAGTGAGGAAACCCAAACCCAAACACCTACAAACCCAAAGTGATTGAGCATCACTGAAGAGATTGATCCTGTGTGGATCCGACGCTTGTTACCTTTGAAGACTATGCTTCTTCCAGACGGTTAGGCGTCATGGTCTAGAGCATCCAAGAGGAATTGTGGATCGCCAAGTGACCGAGTCTGTGAAGGTTTGGAAGTCACCTGAAGACTTACCACGAGTGATTGGGCGAGCTTTGTGTGACCTTAGCTCAAGGAGAATACGGTGAGGACTGTGTGTCCAGGACAGTGTGTCCTCAGGTTTAAATACCTAGTCGCTCCAACCAGACGTACAACTGAGACAACATTTGGAACTGGTCTACCAAATCATTGTCTTCACCAAGCTTACTAGTTCTATTTCCTCAACTCTTTCATTTCCTCATAACTGTGTTGTGCACTTGTTCATATCTGTGTTTGAAGACTTTCTCAATTTCCTCAGTTCAATTTCTTCAGTCTGTTTGTCTTCATCCTGTGTTATCCTGTGCTGACGCTTTCTATACTCTGTGCTTGTCTTCATTTCATAATGATGACCATGCTTGTGTTCTGTTATGTTTACTTTTGAGTACTTATTCCGCTGCAAGTAGTTCTTCGCTAAGGAATTTCCTCACCCGCAAATTCCTCAGTGAAGAATTTATAAAAATCGCCTATTCACCCCGCTCTAGTCGATATAACGCACTTTCAATTGGTATCAGAGCAAGGTACTCCCTTGTTCTGTGTGATTTTGGTTTAACCGCCTGGAGTTTTAGGTATGTCGACAACGCGAATGAAGACTGTGTCTTGCCCCATCTTTGACGGTCACGAGTATCCCAAGTGGAAGGCCATGATGAAGAAGCGTCTCATGGAGATGAATAGTGAGCTGTGGACCGTCACTGAGATTGGTCTTACCGATCTATGCAAGATGGCAGAAGCTGATGACATTCGCAAGTTCACCCTTCCAACCTCACAGCGAAGGACGTCATCTGCTCCCGTCTGTCTCAAAATCAGTTTAGGAACATCATGCATCTCGATCATGTGAAGCATATCTGGGACCGTCTCTCTCAGGTCTATGAAGGTCGTCGAACACGTCATGATCCTTGGTTTGAGGACTTCAAGGAATCTCTCAAAGCGATGACATTCGAACCAGAATCATCATCTTCTACACCATGCCTTATGGCAAAACATGCAAAGGTAACTGAGTGCTATCTATCTGAATCCAGTGATGACGAATTTGGACCCAGCTATGTCAAACTTGCTTCCCTTCCCACTAAACAACAAAGAGCTTTGGAAAAAGTTCAATACATGCTAAATAAGAGCGATGATATGTTGGGTGAAGAAATGGATCCGTCGAAAGCTTTGGCTGAGAGTCTTCAGAGACTTCAGACTAGGTTTGGCACCCGTCAAGGTCATCATAACACTCTCTTATCTGATCATGAGAAGCTTTCTTATGAATTTCTTCAGAGAAAGCAAGATCTTGAAAAGCTAAGAGTGAGTGATGAAGATCTTCAGAAGGAGCGCGATTCATTGCTAGCTCAACAGATCAGCGCTGCATAGGAAGAATTTGTTCCTCAATGTTTGAAGTGCATTGAACGTGAATCTGCTAATTCTTCACCTGATTGTTCCAATGCTTCTAATGTTACAAACTCTTCATCTATCTCTGCTATCACTAATTCCTCCCCTGAGGACATTGCTAGTATCACTGATGATGCAGGGCTGAAGGAATTTTACATGACAGGCATGTACAAAAGCCTCAAAGGGCATCAGACTCTTTGTGATGTGCTTAAAAAGCAGATCCTCAACAGGAACCCTAGGAAAGAGGGTATTTCCTTTGAGAGTAAACTCAATGCTGATGGTACTTATTGGAAGCCTGAGCAGTACCCCAAAACCTCATGGGTTGCTGCAAAGGGACCTCCAGTTGATCCATCCAATTTATCTGGCTTTATGTGTGAATCCCCTCATTCTTCTGATGAGTCATTTGACTCCAACTATAAACCGTTCAAAAATCAGAATGGTGAAGTATTTGCTCGATATGTTGGCACTAACTGTAGGAACGGTTCCCCTATGAAGAAAATCTGGGTCCCCAAAAGCTGCCTTGAAAATCTTCAGGTGAATGTCATCATGACACCACCTGTGAAAAATAGGAACCCCAGATCAAATTTCTTCATTTGGACCAAATTCTTCATATGGATCCAAGTCCTCATACGGACCAAATTCCTCACGTGGATCAAATTCCTCAAAAGGATCAAAGTCCTCATATGATTATCATTGTGTTAACACCTCTGTTTCGCAGGGAAGAGCTAAGGGCTATGAATATGAGCATTACTCTTCTAACCATTATGTTCATAAGTCATCTAAGAATTTCTCTGCTTATTCATATGCTTACCCTAACTCCTCTTATGCGAAACGAATTGGTTTGGATTCTATGCCACCCTTCTCGCATGGAGCTCGGAGAGTGATGAACTCTTTGCCACCACTTCAGATGTGGGTGGTGAAGAAAAAGAACTAATCTCTTATGCAGGGTCAGGTCTCCAGACGTGCTAAAATGTCTGAAAAATTTGCTGGAGACCTAAAAAGTGCCTGAAAGGATGCAGGCTAATCATGAAGAAATGAACTTTCATTTTTCACGTCCTCATACTGCTTTATCTATTCTATTGCTTGATGAAATTGATCTCATGAATTGTGATGTCATATTCTTCACCGATGAAGTATATGAGTTCGTAAGTTGCACTAATTCATCTGCAGGATGATCAACCTAAAGCCACTGAGTGGGTCCTCGATAGTGGATGTACAAATCACATGACTGGTGACAAGAATCTATTGATGGATGCTCCCTTATCTCCATCGCATATGAAGCATATCATCTTCGCTGACAAAGGCAAAAGTCAGGTATTGGGCCTAGGTAAGGTTGCGATCTCAAAGGATCAACACATGGACAAAGTCATGCTTGTCGAGTCCTTAGGATACAACCTCATGTCTGCCTCAATGCTTTGTGATCTTGATATGCTTGTTGTCTTTGGCAAGTATCGTTGTGTTGTGATCATGGAAGCTAACAATTCCAAAATCTTCAAAGGCTTTAGGAGAGGAGACTTGTATATTGTTGATTTCTCTATAGGACCACAACCAGCCGTATGCCTACTTGCAAAAGCTTCAGAAGGCTGGCTATGGCATCGACGACTTGGTCATGCAGGCATGAGGAATTTGCACACGCTTGCAAATAAGAAGCATGTCATTGGCATTGAGAATATCAAATTCCTCAAGGATCACTTATGCGGAGCCTGTGAAGCTAGAAAGATGACCAAAGCCAAGCATCCAGCGAAGACTATCATGACCACTACTCAACCATTTGAATTGCTTCACATGGATCTCTTTGGTCCTAATCATTATTCTGCAGTTTCAAATGATGCATCTCAATATGGCTTTGTTATTGTTGATGATTACTCTCGTTACACAAGGGTACACATTGTTACTTACAAACATGAAGTGCAGGAAGTCTTCAAATGATTTTCCTCGAGGGCTTCAACCAACTTTGGTGTGAAGATCAAGCACATCAGAAGTGACAATGGAACTGAGTTCAAGAACTCTGGTCTTGATGACGATCTTGATGAACTCAGTATTTCTCATGAGTTATCTGCTCCTTATACTCCTCAGCAGAATGGCGCCGTGGAGCGCAAGAACAGGACTCTTGCTGAGATGGCTCGCACTATGCTTGATGAATACAAGACGACTCGTCGTTTCTGGATTGAGGCAATTGATACTGCGTGCCACATCATCAACAGAGTATATCTTCACAAATTCTTATGATGAACCAGCACCTGAGGAAACTATCAAGTTCAAGGCTACTGAGGATGTCATCCATACCGAAGAATCTGCTGAAGAATTCATTCCAGAACGTGAGAAGATCATCGATGACATTGAAGCACCAGGTCCTCTCACACGCTCAAGAGCTTCACATTTATCTAACTTTTGTGGGCACTTTGCTTTTTCTCTATCACAAAGCCCACTAAGGTAGATGAAGCATTTCTTGAGCCTGAGTGGATTCAAGCTATGCAAGAAGAACTACATCAGTTCGAGCTCAACAACGTCTGGGAACTGGTCAAACGTCCAGATCCTGGCAAGCACAATATCATTGGCACAAAGTGGATCTACCGCAAGAAGCAAGATGAAAATGGCCTTGTGGTGAGGAATAAGGCACGGCTTGTAGCTGAAGGCTACACACATGTTGAAGGAATTGATTTCGATCAAACTTTTGCACCTGTTGCTAGACTTGAGGCTATTTGCATATTACTTCCTTATGCTAACCATCATGATATCACCTTATATAAAATGGATGTGAAAAGTGCATTCCTCAATGGTAAGCTTGAGGAACAAGTATATGTTGCTCAACCCCCAGGTTTTGAAGATCCAAAGCATCCTGACAAAGTCTTCAGACTCAATAAGGCCCTCTATGGCCTCAAGCAGGCCCCTCGGGCGTGGTATGATACTTTGAAGGAAATCCTCATGAAGAAAGGGTTCAAACCCGGTTCACTTGACCCTACTCTTTTCACTAAATCTTATGATGGTGAACTGTTTGTGTGCCAAATACATGTTGATGATATTATCTTTGGCTGTACTAACCAACGTTACACTGACGAATTTGGTTATATGATGAGAGAGGAATATGAAATGTCTATGATGGGAGAATTGAAATTCTTCTTAGGTCTTCAAATTCGTCAACAGTGCAATGGCATGTTCATATCTCAGGAGAAGTACCTCAAGGATGCACTAAGGAAATTCGGCATGCAAGATTGCAAAGGGGTCAAAATTCCAATGCCCACAAATGGCCATCTATGCACTGATGAAAATGTTATTGACTTTGATCAAAAGGTATACCGCTCGATGATTGTTTCTCCATTGTATTTATGTGCATCTAGGCGAGATATTATGCTTAGTGTTTGCATGTGTGCCCAATTTCAAGCTACACCGAAGGAATCACACCATAAGGCTGTGAAGCTTATTCTTCGATATCTAGCTCACACACCAACACTTGGATTATGGTACCCCAATGGCTCGGCTTTTGATCTCATTGGATGTTCAGACTCTGACTGTGCTGGTGATCGTGTGGACTGCTAGTCAACATAAGGCACATGCCATTTCCTCGGACGATCTTTGGTCTGTTGGTCCTCGAAGAAACAGAACTCCGCATCACTGTCTACTGCTGAAGCTGAGTACATTGCTGCTGGTTCTTGCTGTGCTCAATTGCTGTGGATGAAGCAAACTCTCAAGGACTACGGCGTCAACGTGAAGAATGTGCCTCTCTATTGTGACAATGAGAGTGCCATCAAGATTGCTCATAACCCAGTTCAGCACTTGAAGACCAAGCACATTCAGATTCGTCATCATTTTCTTCGTGATCATGTGTTGAAGGGTGACATTTCTATTGAGCATGTAAAGACTGAAGAACAGCTAGCCGATATCTTCACAAAGCCCTTGGATGAGAAGAGATTTAGCAAGTTGCGGTGTGAGCTAAATATCCTAGAATCTTCGAATGTTCTTTGAAGAGGACAGTCATCCTAACACTTATGCAAAATTGATGACTTAGATGTACTACACATGAAGAAAAGTTTTTCTTCAATCAATGAAGACTAACAATCTAAGTGTGAAGAAATTAACGAAGAATTTGATTCTCAGAGCCCTACGACAATTGTACGCGGTGTCTGAAATCATCATTCTTATACGGTGGGTTACGCCACCACCAAAAGTTGAAAATCTTCAATTTGAGTTTTTCCTCAGTTTTTTTTGAAATTCCTCAGTTGTTCATGTTCTTCAACTTTGCATTATCTTCACCATTTCCGTCGTTTTTCTTCATTGGCTATATATATATATATATATGTATATATATATATATGAGTTTATGTCCCTACAGCATTCACTTATTGCTATTTCTTCAAGGTGCTTTTTCTGCTAAGTGAATGTGATCGGACCCTTCCCCCTCTATGCTATACTCAACCCAATCTATTCACAAATTCTTCATGTGCGTTCTATTTGAAACTCGTTCAAAATCTTCACTGTGTCCTTGTCAGCTGAAGAATTTGCGAACGCAACGTTAAAACTTATCTTATCCAAAAAAATTGGTTGTGCCGCTCAAACCGTTCCACATCCCGCGATAATACTTATCTATTCACCCATAATTTCACACGATCTCCACTTCTCAGTACGTGGGTGACACATGTCAAGCGAATGAGAAGGGTCAGGGGCACGTTCGTCCAATTTCTTCGGGCGAACAGTTTTTCACCATGGCTATAAATACCCCTCCCCTTTGTAACAGCCCCAAAATAGGGTTATCAATTTTTGTGCTGTTATTCTCTCCTGGCACTCACTTTCAAAATTTTCTCCTGAGTTTGTTGGATGACTCTGAGAAATTTTGTCATTTCCAACCTTTCGAAACCTTGCTCATGTCTTTTTCAGTGGGCAAGACCTCATTTGCATCAGCTCAAATCCTTTCAAACCCTAATTCCAAATTTTTGGAATTTGGATATGTCCTTTGTGCTTACAAAGTAGCCATCATTTTCCTTGATCTGTTGATCCTGCCAATTGTTCCCAGAGACCATTCTATCTTTCTGAACCTTGGATATGCAAAAATATTGCTAAGTCCAATGCAATCTTTTTGAATTATGATTTATTCCTTTTCTTGCCTTTCTGAGGAATAAAATCCAAAGGCATAGCTAGCCATCTCTTAAATTCATGAGAATTGGTGGAGTTGATACTTATGCCTAATCCAAGCTCTGGCAAGTATATTGGCCATAATTAAATAAGGAAAATTTCCTTTTCCTATTTAATGCCAATATTGCATTTCTGCCATTTTCCAAAGGAACTACTATTTTTATAGCAGAGAAAATTCCCACATAAATTGTGGAGCTTGTCTTTACTATATAATCACTAGTTCCATCCTCATCTCATGTTCCTCAGTTCAAAAATTGGGCACATGATCCAATGCAAGTTTCTGCCTTCTCTGAAATTTTGCAAAGGAAGTGCTTTATTCCTAATTACAATTGAGCTGCAATTTGGCAGCGTGTTTAACATTGTTAAATAACCCATGGATACCAAAGATGAGCTTAATCCATTCACCCTAGCTCCCTGTGCAATTTTTCAAAGTTTCTGACCAGAACACAAGTTTGTGAAGGAAGTACCTTCATAGTGTTTCCAAATGGGATGAAACTTTTCCATCCTCTCAAATATCTCAAATCATTATCCTCCACCCAAATTCAGTTCATTTCATTGAATTATGTGAGCACATGAGCAATTCTTGTTTTCTGTCCAAATTTTCAGTTTGTGAAGCAAGTGTATTTTATCTTGCTCCATTATGGCTGATAATTTTTCCAGGCCTTCTCCTACTCATATAACCTATCTCCACAAGATTGTGGCTCGATCATTTCACTTGACCAATTGCCCTGAGGATTTTTCTGAAGTTTTTGGATAGAAATGATAGCTGTGAAGGAAGTACCATTTTGGTGAGTCCATTTGGTATGAACTTTTTACAGCATCATGGTATGGTCAAATCATCAGGCTTTGCCAAGTTATAGCCCAATCCATCACTCCTAGTGAGTGTTTCATCATGATTAAGTTTCTGTGTCAGTTTTGGTGGTTGTACAGCAACTATGGTAAATAGTTGTCCCTTTTACCTCAAAACTCCCAGGACCGTAGTCCTTTCTACCCCAAGCCTCCCGGACATCAAGTTTACCATTTACCCTCTTTTGTTTAATCTCTAGGATGTTGCCAAGTTTGCAACAGCAAACTTGTGCAGCTTGGTTTACTTAGCTCAATTGGTCTCTGCCATTTCTTTACCATGGTAATACTCCACTCTGGAAGGACTACGCAGTAGACATGAACTTACATCAGTAAAAACCAGTGGTGACTACGAGGGCAGCCAGCCAAAACGGTGGTCTAGCCACTGTTCTCGTCGGCAGCGCTGCTGCGACCGCCTCTAGCCTCGCCATTAATGTCCAGTAGCCCCCCTCGTCGTCGTCTTCCCTCTGGACCGCTGCCCCCCTTTGCTTTCTTCTCCGGAGAGCCGTGCCAACAACCGGAATAGTGCGCTCCTATGCATCTTCGTCTTCCTCGCCGATGTCTTCTTCCTCCGTTCGTCCGCACGCCTTCCTCGTCTCCGTGACCCTTTGGCGTTCGTCTTGATCCCCCTCGTCGCCTTCCCGTGCCTCCCCGTGAGCCTTGGCCACGCCTGCGCCCTCGCCGGTGCACGGACACGTCGCACACCGCGTGCCACCTCGCCCCCCCTTCCCGAGCTCTCCCGCGGCTATAAGTAGAGCCCTTGAGCTCTTCCGCAGCCACAACGCCTCTCAAAGCCTCTCCACTCGCCTCGGAGCTCCACATGCCCCTCCATGGCCGAATGGCTGCCGCCGATCCCCCTCGGCCATTCTCTCTCTCCGGCCGTCCCTTGCCCAGTCTCAGCCCATGGATGGACGCGCCACTCCCCGTCGATCCTCCCTGGCTCGCCGCCCCTCCGCTTCCCCCACCAGAACCCCATGCCCACCAGAGCCTGAAGCCCCTCTCCGCCGCGTGCCCTGCTGCTTCTTCTCCCATGCTCCTCGCCAGCAACCGAGCCCACCAGGAGATGCACCTCGTTCTCCTGAGCTCGTGGGTAGGTCGGCCGTCGCGAGAGGTGGCTGGACGCGCCGGCGATCGCCGTCGGGGCGATCCCCTCCCGCTGCCTCGCTCGACCCCGAGCGTGAGGAAGAAGAAGGCCAGGCGGGCCCCGCCCGCATTGACCCTGCATCTGGGCCCCACCTATCGACGAGATGGGGAGCGCCACATTGGATAAGTGGACGCGCCCCAGGCGCGAAGTCGTTTTCCCCACGCGAAAGCATCTTGCTGGATAATGCGCTTTCAATCACCGAAAGCGTATTCTTCTTCTTCTTCGGGTTAGAATGCTCTTTCCTTTCTGGAAAGCATATTTCTAAGAAAGACGCGATCTATTTTTCTGCTAGGGCCCCGTTTGTAACGATTTTCTTTACAGATTGGTCCCTGATAGTTAAACGGTCATATCTTTTTACCCACAACTCCAAATGAGGTGAATCCAAAGCCCACGTCTTCGTTTCGTAGAGCCCGTTCCGTTGATGTCATTTTCATAACATTTTCACACAGTGAAAATGACCTTTTTGCCCTTGCCCGTAAACAGCCCCCTCCGAGAAGGAACTGTTTCCGGCAAATCTTTTCGCGATCATTTCGCACTCCTTCCCGGAGTATTTGTCGACCCCCAGGCAAGCCAACCTCTTATCATGAGCCCCGAACTTGCATGTTGACTTTGCTTGCACCTTGTGTGTGTGTGTGTAGTTGTAGTTGTTTTATATCGTTTTCATCGGCAGTTATTTCTTTATACCTATCTTGCATGCTTGTGTTTCATGATACCTTTGCCATGTTAATTAGAATGTTATTATTAATAATGCCATGCCACTACTCTACTTTATTTGCATGTCATCGTTATAAACTGTTATGAGGATTGTAATGCACCGTTGATATACTATTGTCATGTCCTTTATGTTATAGTTGTGCACTTGAGGAGTTCAATATTTTGTTCGTGCATTTGTATGTGGCATGTTGCACTCATGTTAATTATGTTCATGATGATGGAGAAGGAAATAAAATGACTTAATAATAACAAACCTCCTCCGTCATTGATGGGATCGAGTCATAGTGCCGCCAAACCAAACTTTTTCAGTGTAGCCACATTTGCCTTATGGGAGGCCTTAATGCGAGCTATTGTCGTGACCTCTCGCTGGTGCATCCCACTAGGGAAGGTTATGGGCGTGCTTACCCTGATAAGGTAAGCGGACATAACCTTGTGTGCTCGTTTTTGAGATTTTTGGTACCAGTCCCCGAGTGGGAGTTGACCACGACGGTGGTCTGGGTGTTTTTGGTAGACACGGGGCCACCCAGGACCAGCCCGTTGGGGATTGGGTCGGAGTGGCCGGGAGAGCGTCATGGCAGTAGGTTGGTTTCGTCGGAATGCCGTTGGTCCACCCGAATGGGATGACGTGGCCATGGGTTCCGTGGTGTGGGTACAGTGTGCTACCTCTGCAGAGTGTATAAAGTATATCGATAGCAACAGTTCGTAGTAGGTCCCACTATCAGGTCTTGATCGAAATGGAGGATAAACCTGAAGTAATTAAGTTGGTAAATAAATATGTGATAACGAGAATATGGTGACTTGGACTATGAGATAGTCATGAGACAAGGTCTCGATGAGAGTTAGACCAAGTGTGGTCGTGGTTGTGATCGCCGAAAAGATCACCGTTCGGTTGCGAGGCAACCCGTTGGTAAGAGAGTCCGAGGGACTCGGTGCACAAGTTTGATTGCATTGCTGGAATAATATATCATTATTTGCATTTAAAGAACCATGATAGAATAGAAGATGATTGCATAATGTTAACATGCTATGTCTGCATTGGATATTATTGGTAGTTTATTTTCAGCATAGTTTCTTGATGCCATGCTATGCTTTGATTAACATGTTAAGTTATGCCATGATTGAGATAAAATTCTATGTTTTGCTATTACAATGTTATAATCATCTTCTGATATGCCATGTCATTGCCATGTTAGTAGATGTTATGATTTTGTTCATGCTTAGTTGATTTTTATCATGCCATGTTTAGTAATTGATATGAGATAGGGTGTTGCATGCGCTCGGTTCTTGCTTTGTCTGCAGCTTGTTTGGATGCTATGTATTTGGGTGTCTTGCAAGTACATTAAATGTACTGACCTGGCGTGTCATGCCAGTTTTGTAGGCCGTACCCGTATTGCTCGCTTGATCTGTCATGCTAGGCCGTAATCTTGCCAGTCCTATGAGTTGTGGAGCCCAGCCAGAGTTGTTATGCTGCCAAACCAAGACTTCCGCCGCCTTTTTAATAGACTTCCGCTGCCATTCAAATAGCCGTAGGGCTATGCCAGATGGTTGTATTCATCAAGGATGTAATCTCATATACATGTATTTGATGAATATTATTGTACCTGGAATGCTGTATTATGGACCTGTCGTGCGTCAGGTGTTATCCTAGGCTGACATGCGAAGGCCCCCTGCTCCATGCGGATTGGGGTGCCACACCCTTCCTCACTTCTCTTTTTACTCCGCTCAACTTCACGCCAGCTCGAGCTTCTCAAACCCTAGCGCCGCTGCTACTTCATCGACGCCGGTGAGGAAGAGCTTCACTGCCTCGACCTCGTCGCCGACGTACTCACGCCGACCGCGGATTTCTTCACTCCGCCGCCGCCGTAGCTGTCTTCCTCAGCCAAGTTAGGGCGTGGAAGATCTGAACTGACAAACTTCACATCTACACTTCCCAGTTCATCATGTTCTTCGTCCAGGGTAATTAAAAGATACTTTTACTGCCCTCTTTGATTCAAATGATTATTACAAAATCTTCAAAGGTGTTTTTCTTCAAATTTTCACACACTGAACACCTCACATGTCATCTGTTCTTGATTCATTTCTCTAAGCTACATTTTTCTTCAAGATTCCTCAATTGTGTGGATTCTCAATCTATACAACTCTAGAACCTAAGACAAAGAACGCTTAGTGAAATTCTTCAAGACTCATCTGGTCAAATTCCTCAAACTTGTTCATTTTACAAAACCTTCTGAGAACGCATATGACCTCTCCAAATTCCTCGCAACTATACTCTGTTCACAGGTACTCATGTCAGCTGCTGAATCACTAGGTTCTCATCAACTTAATTCATTTGCAGCGTTCCTCGAAGAAAAGTTGCATACATCTTCAGAGAATTCGATTGTCCAAATTCCTCAGTTGAAGAAAATGGCTGATAGAAAGAAGCCATAGAAGGGAGGAAAGAGGCCTGAGGTCAACAATGCCTTTGAAATCCCCTGATGACATATACAAGGATTACTGCGCTCCTGATGAGGCCAAGTTTGGCAAGGAGGACAAAAATCAGCGCAAGGTGCACATACAACGGATAGAGAGGCGATGGGCAAGAGAGTGGAGGGAGTACAGGTATGTTACTCCCAAGTATATGAAGAAATTCACTCTTAATCCTCCATGCCCAAGACCTCCATTGGCACCTGGCCAAGAAGCAGATCCCATGAGCCTCGAGCATGGTGATGATTATCCTGATGAATGGGCCAAGCGCTAGGACAAATTGGCCAGACAAGCAAGAGAAGCAGTGAGGAAATTCAACGAAGACTCTGCTGCTGCTGCTGCTGCTGCCACTTCTGAGGCCTCTGCTAGCAAGCCGAAGAAGGCCATGGCAAAGAAGCCTGCTCATAAGCCAAGTGCTTCACCCTCAATGCCCTCACGGCCCAGTTCCTCAGCAATGCCCTCACGGCCAGAATCTTCAAAGCCCTCACGGCCAACTCCTCATGCTACTCCCGCTCCAAAGTCCTCAGCTCCTCCGCCAAAGTCCTCAGCTGCTCCGACCAAATCCTCTGCACCTGTGCACCTTGCCACGTGCCAAAGGACAACAGGCATCTCTATTGCCTCAGGAGCTTCTGCTAGTTCCTCAGTTGCACCAATTTTCTCAACTGGCCCCTCTCTGCTGAAGACAAAGGCCACTGCTCGACGAGGCACTCGACCAAGTCCTCACAAAAAGCAGGTCGCTTACCAAGTGGCGTCTGATGAAGACGAAGCTGATGATGAAGAACTTGCGGAAATCATCAGAGATAGGCAGGTCAAGGCTGCTAGAGCCAAAGGCAGCAATGTGCCTCTTCTTCTGGATCCGAAGCTGATCCTGGACTTCATTGACCTATGGCACAAGGATCCCAACACGCCTTTGCCGGAGATGAACCTCACTCCTGGTCAAAGTCATGTTTTGATTGCCTTCATTGAAGAAGATAAATGGAAATTTGAACAAGGAAGAAGAGTGAAGAAAGCGCAGTACAAGAAACATCGTTTTCTGAAGCAAAATGTTCTGAAGCTTTCCCCCGAAGAACTCGTTGCCTTGCAAGCTGAGATCAAGCAACTGAGTGATGAATTTGATCGTTACAACGCTGACTGGCTTGGAACCAAAGTTAGGTTTGTGAACTTAACACAGAAGTTCACGTCCAATGTTGCAGCTCCGATGCAATAAGAAAATCCTCAGGCTGAAGCATCTGCTCAGCCGACCGAAGAAAATGCCCGCACCGCTGATGACAATCAGGCTGCTGAAGAAACTCAAAGCACCATGGCTGATGACTGCATTCCAGCCACTGAAGAAATCGCCAGGGCATCCACGAGTGGTGCGCCTGAAGAAAATGAAGAAGTCAGGGCAACTGCATCAGTTGTGCCTGAAGAAATTCAACCAAATTCCTCTGCTCCTCCTGCGCCTACCCCAGCTCCGATCCTTCAATCTGCATCAGATGTGAAGAATATCTCGTCTTAGAAGGAAGCATTTCTGGACTGCCAGCCAGGCCAATTTTTATTCCTCACTGCTCTTCAATAAGGACAAAGTCTTCGACCACGAGCATATTCCTCATGTGGACATGGAATCTTTGCCATGCTTCTCACCTGTCCTCAGTGTGCTTCATGACGCAGGCCTCCTCAACTTTTGCACAGACATAGTTGATTGGAATGAAGAGCTCATTCTTCAATTCTACGCAACACTACACATCATAGCAGATGCTGACGATGTAAACTCCTGGGTTTTGGACTGGATGACCGAAAACACTCACTACAAGGCACCGGCCTCTGAATTACTTCACGCCCAGCCCATCAGTCCTCCACCTCAAGGAGCTCATTGCCTGTACCAAGAGCCTGAACTGACTGCCCATTATATGCAAGTTCTTATGAAGCCTCTGAAACCTAGTCAAACCCCACGGACCAAATTCCTCGTGAGGTAATTGCTCTATGTGCCCAAAGCAGTCTATCGCATCTTGACAAAGACTGTGAGTCCAATCAAAGGTCACGACTCGAATGATGAAGAAGTCGTTGGCATCATGAAGAATCTGCTATTCAACATCATGCATGGCATCCCTGTCAACTATCATGATTTCTTCATGAGGAATCCGGCTAATGTCGCCCTCTCTCCGTTTGAGCTGAAGCCTTATGCTCCTTGGATTATGAGATTCCTCAGAACAAGGTCTTCACTCAACTACAAGGCTGATTTTCAGAATCACCTCAGCTACTTGCCCCCAATCGAAGTCCTCAAGCGGACCTATTCCTCAGCTGATGAAAAGGGCAAGGCACCTGCTGTTATTGATGAAGGCATTCGTCCATTGGATGGTCAGTTTCGCAAAGCTGCATCTTATTCCACCAATGATGACTCTGCCACTCATGATTTTGCTGCCAATGCACCCAAGTCTACTCCTCAAGCCACAGCTCCACGTGTGATGACTGGCCGTGAGCTGCTTCTTAGTCTTCACCAGAAGGTGGATCGAAACCATAAATGGGTTAAGCGTCAGTTTGGTTCTATTCTTCACAACATGACTGCTACACATAATGCAGTGAAGAAAAACCATTACTGCCTCCATAAAGTCTTCGGTCGCACCTGGGCTATTCTGTCCAATATGTATGGTGAAGAAGATCTGAAGCAAATGGGTCTCAAGGAGGACTTTGACTGGTCTGCACCTCCACCGAAGAAATACAAGAAGGTCAAGGTTCCTTCCTTGGTGGCCAGCTCATATTCTTCATCGCGCGACACCGACGAGCATGAAGACTTGGACGACACTGCGGCAGGCCCTACTACGACAAATGACCCCAACAATGCTGGCGCTCCTCCATCAACATGATATTCTTCAGGGGCGTTAGTCCTCATTTTTCGATCCTATTGGTCATTCGATGATAAAGGGGGAGAAATTTGAGTTAGTCTTCAAACGGGTCTATCTTATATGGGCGTTTTTTTGCTAAGTTACAACTCTCGTTCTTCTGATGACTTTGCTGGATCGAGTTGTAAACTTAAACTCTATGGTGGCCTGATACTTTTGCTGTGATTTTCTGCATGCTTATTCCTCAATAATGTTAATGCATGCATGCTGAATTACTTCATTCACCATATTTAATCATGCATTTCAAATTCTCCATATTATATGTTAAATGCGTGTATGAATTACAAGATATAGGGGGAGTTTCCCATGATTCTATTCTTCAAGTGTGCATTGCCTCAAAAGCAAATTCCTCACTATGCACATCTTCATGGGGAGTTCTTCTATATCTTGCAATCAAATTCCTCAATATCAGCATTTACACTTCATATATTTACCCCCGTTGAAAACTTAACCTATATTGTCATCAATCACCAAAAAGGGGGAGATTGTAAGTGCATCTAGTGCCCCTTAGTGATTTTGGTGTATTGAAGACTTATAGGTTAAGGGACTACTGTGTTTATGAGTGTACACAGGTCTATAAGTCTATGAGGAGTTTGATATTTACAAAGAAAGTCGACCCCTAAAAATGAAGTTCTTCGTCTGAAGACTTTGGATTTCTCAAGACTTTCTGAAGATTTGAAAGTGAAGAAATTGGTGTAACCCTGAAGACTTGGTATTCATACGAGGAACATGAAGCGTGAAGACTTTTGTTTTCGTAGTTTCATTTTCTCTTTCTTGAGTCATAGGAAACACCGTACTGTTAAAGAGGGTCAAGGAAATACTAAGGAAAATTTTCCAAGTGATGCTCAACTCAAAATCCTACACCTACCAATCCCTTTGAGTGAAGTCATTGGAAATCTCATGCAGTTCAGTCATATTATTCAGTGACAGAGACGAAGTTCTTCTGGTCTCTGAGGAATTTGTTCTGACTAAGGAGTTAGGAATTCGCCAGTGCGGATTGCCTACACAGTGAGGTACATGATAGCCCTGAGGAATTTGAGCCTCAAATATCCGATCGTTGCTGTGCTACACGCCAGCTGTCCCAAACTATCTACCCTCCTAATGGTCATATCATTGAAGGGCATTTATGTCTTATCATGTCGGGCTGCTCCCTAGGCTATAAATAGCCGCCCCCTACAACCACTAGCTGGTTGGCTGCTCCGAGGGAAACTGACACTTGTCATTTGAGAGCATCCCATCCTCCAAGGACTTTGAGCGAAAATCATTGAGTGAGGAAACCCAAACCTAAACACCTACAAAGCCAAAGTGATTGAGCATCACTGAAGAGATTGATCATGTGTGGATCCGACGCTTGTTTCCTTTGAAAACTGTGCTTCTTCCAGACGGTTAGGCGTCATGGTCTAGAGCATCCAAGAGGAATTGTGGATCGCCGAGTGACCGAGTCTGTGAAGGTTTGGAAGTCACCTGAAGACTTACCACGAGTGATTGGGCGAGTTCTGTGTGACCTTAGCTCAAGGAGAATACGGAGAGCACTGTGTCCGGGACTGTGTGTCCTCAGGTTTAAATACCTAGCCGCTCCAACCAGACGTACAACTGAGACAGCAGTTGGAACTGGTCTACCAAATCATCGTCTTCACCAAGCTTACTGGTTCTATTTCCTCAACTCTTTCATTTCCTCACAACTGTGTTGTGCACTTGTTCATATCTATGTTTGAAGACTTTGACTGAAGAGTTTCTCAATTTCCTCAGTTCAATTTCTTCAGTCCGTTTGTCTTCATCCTGTGTTATCCTGTGTTTACGCTTTCTGTACTCTGTGCTTGTCTTCGTTTCATAATGTTGACCATGCTTGTGTTCTATTATGTTTACTTTTGAGTACTTATTCCGCTGCAAGTAGTTCTTCGCTAAAGAATTTCCTCACCCGCAAATTCCTCAGTGAAGAATTTATAAAAATCGTCTATTCACCACCCTCTAGTCGATATAACGCACTTTCAACCTATGACAGCGTATCTCTCCGAGTGCTCTGGGTCCAACGGTATCTTCTCTGTCTCCTTAGCCGGCTTGAAGGAGCCTTCAGCTTCCGACTCCTTGGGATCAGAGGACATGTCCAGTTGCTTGCCGGCCATGGCCACAACCCAGCCAAGGAGGCACTTCTCCACAACGATCACAAGGGACTCGGATAGCCGACTGCTAGCGGCCGCACAGGCGGACGACTTCTGGTAATATCCGGAGACAGTGATAACCCCTTTGGTGCTTGGCATCTTCATCTTGAGGTAAGCATAGTGCGGCACCGCCATGAATTTGGCCAAGGCAGGTCGGCCAAGCAGTGCATGGTAAGGGCTCTCAAGGTCAACCACTTCAAACCAGACGGGCTCTCGACGGAAATGGTCTTTGTCTCCAAAGAGGACATCTATCTTGATCTTGCCGATTGGTGAGTGTGAAAGGCCAGGAACTATGCCATGGAAGACAGTCCGACTGGGCAGGAGGTGCTTCGGCTTGATGTTCAACTTCTCCATGGTGTCGCGGTACAGGATGTTGATGCTGCTACCGCAATCTATCAGGACTCAGAAGAAGCGAGCAGCTCGCCTCTCTGTAGCAAAGGTGGCTTACAACACTAAGGCGTAGGAACCCGGAGAAGGCATTACTTCCGGATGGTCGGCTCGGCTCCAACTGATTGGCTTTTCTGACCAGTGCATGAACTCTGGGCTTTAGTAGCTATGACATTCACCTCTCGGGACTGCTGGCGACGGCTGCGCCTGTCATCGGCCGCACTAGTGAAGACGACATAGGCTCCTTGCTCTTCTGGGTACTCGTCTTGGATGGCGGCAACTGGCCAGGCCACCTGCTACTGCGGAGGAGGAGGCGGCGGCTGGCCAGGAGGCGGAGGAGGCAGCAATCCTTCGCCCTTGGAGATTCGGGTGAGTCAGTGACACTTCCGAGTGATGTGGCTGGACGGCTTCGCGCCGCTGTGGAACTTGCAGGGCGCATCAAGGGTTTTCTCATAGGAGAAGGCGGGCAACCAATTTGGCTTGCCACCCCTCTGACGTTTGGGAGGAGGCTGCCCCTCCGGCTGTTGGTCTTCGACTGTCGCCACCTGCCAGCTAGTGGGAGCCGGCTGTTGCGCCTTGCACTTGTTGTTGTTTTGTTGCTGACGCCGACTGGTGTCACCAGCCGGAGTCCGAGGGGCCTGAGGAGCTACTTTGCCGGATGCATCAACTTGAATCTCCGTCTTCATGGAGGAGTCGGCCGTGGCATACTTGTCTGTTATGATCAGCAGCTCGTCGAGGGTTGCCGGCTCGTCGCAGAGAAGTCGGTGCTTCAGCAGGGTGCCTTCTCTGCACCCGGCTGTGAAGTACTCGATGGCCTGCACCTCGTGCACACCTTCACAAGAGTTGCACAGCTCGGCCCAACGTGTGAGGTAGTCGCGAGTCGATTCGGTGGGATCTTGGATGCACAAGGAGAGATGGCGGGGCTTGGGAGGCCGCTTGTACGTGCTGGTGAAGTTGCGGATAAAGGCTTCAGTGAAATCTACCCAGCTGTTGATGCTGCGGGGCTTCAGGCTATTCAGCCATGTCCGGGCGGTTCCCTGGAGCATGAGTGACACATACTTCACGGCAACGCGCTTGTTGTCGTTCGCTATGCTGACGGCCGTGCAGTAGTCGACCAACCAGTCTTCCGGCTTCACGGAGCCGGTGTACTTGGGCGTGTCTCTTGGGAGCGTGAACCCTTTGGGGAAGGGCTCGTCGCGGATGCGGGGGCCGAAACAAGGCGGGCCCAGTGCGTCTTCTTCTTCTAGCGCCAGGGATCAATTGAGGCGGTCGATCTGGTGGCGGGCATCATTTTCTCCGATTCCTTCTCAGGGGCCAAGCCGACCACCGAGACTCGGGTGATCAACAGGCGGTGGGGAGACGCGCCTGTCTCTGCGCAG